>NC_072473.1:74731818-75331818 GCF_027574615.1 Eptesicus fuscus | reverse complement strand
CTCACTGAGTCTGCCTCTTGAGTGTGTCCCTTATGTATGTGAGGAGTTGAAATCTGGTGTCATCTCACACTGACCTCTAGGTACACTGGTTTCTGGATCTCCAAGGAGGTGCAAGTCAGCTACTGTCTGAGGCCACCCAGCAGGAGCTACAGGGAGATCTGCAGATTTCTTCTCTTTGCTTGGGGTTTGGAAGTTTTGGAGCTGTCTGACCCAGTTGCAATTTGTTAGGTTAAGCTGCAAAAGGGCAGGTTATTCATATGCAAAAGCTGCTGCGCACAGTTCAGGTGTGTTTGTAAATTGAGTGGGGCGGGGTTTCAGGGAATCATTAGGGCGTGGCAAACAGCATTGGCTGCCAGTCAGCCGTCTCTGCGTCTCTGTGTTTCTGCATCTCATGATCCATGCCCCAGCTCAGTAAACAATGATTCCTGTGCGCACCTCTGTGAGAAAGCCACCCTCACTTTCCGACCCAATGACAGACAGTCCAGTTTCTTCCTGTATGAGTCTGGGTCCCCAGAGTCTCGCTGGAAACTGGAGTTCAGAGGAATCAGGAGCTTGTATCTCCCTTCCAATTGGAAAAAACAGCGCACCCAGTCACCAGCCCTCTCCACGTGCACCAATGTACCTCTGCTTTTCCGAGCCTCTGCACCTCCTACACAGTCTCAATGAGCTTCTTTCTTTCCTTCTAGTTGTAGAACTTCAACTCAGCCAGCTTTCCTGTGGTTCTGGATGGTAGTCATTTTGTCTTTTAGTTGTAGTTTTGGTGTGGTTGTGAAAGGCAGCACATACAGGTGTATACCTTATGCCGCCATCTTGGTTTCCATCACAGGTAATTTTTTAAAAAAGCATAGGTCTTGCCACACTCTGATATCACATGTTAGGTAGACTTGAAGTGTGGCACAGCTGTTTTGGTATTAACAAGCAAAGAGTAGGACCCTTTATGATTTTTCTCAAAGACTCTAAAGCAAGAAGGAGCCTTACTCTCTTACTCTTTACGGGAACCATAAGTCAAGGACTAGGATAGATCAGAATTATTCCTGTATGTACTTTGAATTGAGGTCATTATAATTTTCTAGTTTCTTCACTTCTATGTACCTCAGTTTCCTGAGTACATAAGTATAAAATATGAATAATCTTAATACCTACCTCTAGAATTGATGGAGGTAATCCAAACAATACTATAGTTCATTTGAAATGAAAACATCTGCCCTGGCCAGTTGCTCAGTGGTTAAAGCATTGGCCCAAATACTGAAGGATCGTAGGTTCAGTTCCAGTGAAGGGCAAGCACCTTGGTTGCAGGCTTGATCTCTGGCCCTAGTTGGGGTGTGTGCAGGAGGCAACCAATCAATGTGTTTCTCTCACATTGATGTTTCTCTCTTTCTGTCTCTACCTCTCCCTTCCATTATGTAAAAAGCAATGGAAAAATATCCTTGGGTGATGATTAACATCAATGAAAAACATTTGAGAAAATTATGAAAAAGAAGTATAACTATGAAAGACAAACACTATTATATATGAAGCCATATAAACAAAGTTACAATGATTAAAAGTGTTTAGTACTAAACTAACTAGATGTCTAGCAAGAGGCCAATGAAGTCATAGCAAGAAGAAGAGAAAGGGAAAACAAAGCCCAAAATGAACAAAGAGTCTCTAAAGATAAACCTGGTCCACTGATATATGTATGTGAAAATAGATGAGAAATCTAGCATGGATTCTCTATGTACTGTAAAATTCTTTAGGGCATTGGTCTGTGTTTAATTCCTAGTTCTCAACTACAGCAGTGCTTTTAACTAGACTTTTGTCTTAAAATTACTAAAGATATAATTTCATTACATCTTTAAAATTACTAAATCAGTAAAGATGCAAATGAGGATATAACTATCCAGCCCTCATTGACTAGGGCAACTCTTCAGCTCATTGCTTGATTTATGAGCATAGAAGCTTCTTTATAAGGGTCTGTTTTTAAATCCATCTACTAATCTACTTCTTTTTATTGATGTATTCAGACCATTTACACTGAAGGTAATTATTATGTTGGGGCTTAAGTCTGCAGTGTCATCATTTTTTATATCTTTCCTTACCTTCCTTTAGGTTATTTGAATATTTTTAGAGATTTCATCTTCATTAATTTATAATGTTTTAGAATATAATGGTTTCTATAGTTTTCATAGTGGTTGCTCTAGGTATTATAGTATGCATATGTACTTATCATGGTTTACTGATATCAACATTTCACCACTTTCAGTAAAGTGAAAAGACTACTTCCATTTAGGTCTCCATACCCTAGTCACTTTTAATATATAATTACCTTACGTAGTTTTCTACACATATTAAACAATATATCACATGTGCTACAATTTTTACCTCAATTGTTAAAGAAATATCATATTTACCCCTATTTTTACCATCTAAGTTGTTCTTTATTTTCTAAAGTTTCAAGCCTTCTTCTGTTATTTCATTTCTGCTTAATGTACTTCTTTAGCCATTCTTTAAGTTAAGCTTCCTATAAACACATTGCCATTGTTTTCCTAGAAAGCCTTTATTTTTCCCTGTATTCGTAAAGGATATTATCCCAGATATAAAATTTTCAGCCACTTATTTCTGACCTCCATGGTTTCAGATGAAAAATCCACTGTCATCGTATTTTCTCTGGCTTTTCAATATTTTTCTTTAGTTTTCAAAAGTTTAATTATAATGTGTCTTGGTATTAAGTTATTTGAGTTTATCCTATTTGTGATTCTTTCAGCATCTTGAATCTCTAGGTATGTATCATTTACCAAATTTGGGGAGTTTTAAGCTATTTCTTTGAAAAACTTGTAAGTCCCACTGTCTTCTCCTTCTGGGATTCTAGTCATACGAATGTTGGAGCTTTAGTTATTGTCCCACAGATCACTAAGACTACATTTTTTCAGTATATTTTCTCTTTTTTATTCAGATTGGGTAAATTTTATTGAATTGAACTGACTGCAAATTCACTGATTCTATCCTCTATCATCTGGGCAGAGGAGCAAATTTATAGTCCTACCTAACTTATAAGCACAACTTCTAATCCCACCTCTCTGGGAAGCATGGTCACAGATGCCCAGCAACTGTGGAACACATCCTGTGGCCTGTCTGGAAACAGAGAAAAGTTTCTGTCTCACCCAATTTCCAAGCATATCCTCAAAGTCCTGCCCCTATTGGAATTGTGACCACAGACATCTGGAAAATTCAGTGGCCCACCTAGGCAGGGAGTCAAGCCAACAGCCCTGACCAACTGTTGAGCATAGCTTCTGGCCTTCTTAACCAGGGAGCCTAAACAGTGACCTTGAGCAGCCTTGGAACCCAACCTATGTACTACTAAGCCATGAAGCCTAGCCTACAATCTCACCCAGAAGCAGATCAGCCATGCCTGATTACTGAACACAGCCTATGGTCTCACTCAGGCAGGGAATTCATCTAATGACTCTGCCAAATAGAGAAACACAGCCTGAAATTCTATCCCTCCAGAGATCCAGGACAGGAATCCATCCCCAGTGAGGACACAGTTTCCAGACCCATCCAACCACAGGGTACAGTTGGAGAATCCACTGAACCAAAGAGCCTGACTAATGACATTGAGCAACAGTGAAGCACAACCTAATTATTCCAAAACCCAGTCTGTGGCCCCGTTCAAGTTTGGGGCATAGCCTGTGGTCCCCTGCTTTATCTCAGAGCACAGTATGAGGCCCCATAAAACTGTGAACCCTGGCCTGCATCTCTGCTTGAATGTGGAGTTTAGCTAGAGATACCACATGGTTGGTTGGGGAGCACAGCTGGAGGTCCCACTCAACTGGAGGTGATTGCACAGATTAAATAGTGGTCTCACCTGACTGCACAACACAATCATCAGTCCTACCCAATGAAGGAGCTCACCCTGATGACAAAGTTGAAAAGGGGGCCCAGCCAACCGGCACACCCACCCATTGAGCTCAGGCCACATTCCCCTCCCCCAGATCACAAGCAGTGACCTCACTCAACTAGAGACCCTGATGGCAAGTCTCACCTGCTCTTGAATGCTTCCAGTTTACTTGTACAATACTTCAAGCTGAATTGACTGGTGAAGGTCTTTCCCTACCAAACCGAACCTGTAAATTCTGTAAGAGGAGAGCACTTATTAAAATGTGCAATAACAATGCAAGGATACAAGAATCATGAAGAATTGGATAAAAATAACATCACTAATGGAAACTAATAAAGCTCCAATAATTTAAGTTGGAATCCCAAAAGGGAAAAAAGGAAAAGAAAAGGAAACCTTGAGATTTCAGAGGAAGTAATAGCAGGAGGCAGCTAGGAACACTAGAGATAGAGTAAAAAAAGGGGTGGGGGAGAGATCAGGGTTATTCAAATATGTTTGAGAACCACTCTTTCTAGAACTCAGAAATCATCAGACCCTCCTCTCACAGGTATCTCCTAAATCACAGAATAAGTGGTATGTAGGGCATGGTTAAAACCACAGTCTCCCCTCTGTAGGAGCAACCGGCTTTTCCCATACAAGAAGGATCAGATAGCCCTTGTCCCAAGTTACATTCTCCCCTTCAAAAGATACAAAAATTCATAATAATGATAGGCAATCAATAGGTCTGGTGTTGATGGATGTATTCCTTCTTTACTACCAGTAAACTTATTGCTAAGTATTTTTGCTTCCAGGATATATAGGCATAACCCAGGTCATTGTAAGATTCTGATTGTTTTTAGGTTTCTATGGAAACTGAAAAGCACAAATTCATCCTCAGAGTTAAATAGTTAATCTAGGCATCAGCCATTTATAGCTCTCCTCATCCAATTAGTGAATTGGTAAATAAAATATTAAAGGTAATATCAGCAATTCTTTTTTTAAAAGCAACAAAGGAGAAAAAAAAAAAGCTTTTCAAACAGTGGTTTATGAAAAACACAAAGGACTATTAAAGGGTTTGTGTTTTCCAAAAGACATATAGACCTGAATTTTAGTTCCTTTTAAGGACTGCAATAACAGATAGATATGGTGGAACAGATCTCAAAGTCCACAATTCTCCAAATCCAATTTCAATTTTCAGTTGCTCTGAATGAACCAAAGACTCAAAGATAGAGAGAATGGAGGCATGTCTGTGATATGTCTGATGACCTTCCCTAAAGGCTTCAGGTCTAAATCACTTTTCAAGGGGCCTCAGGCCCTCAATTTCCATCTCTAAGGAAACAGCCACATTAACATCTACAAAGATTGGATCATTAGAAATTCCTATTATCAGATACTAGAGGCCCATTGCACGAAGACTTGTGAAAGAATAGGCTTTCCTTCCCCTGGCTTCACTCCTGGCTGCCTGGGAGCCTGCAAGTCTTCACTCTGGGCAGGAGCACCACTCCTGTAGCTACCTCCGCCCCCTGCCCCCCCACTCATAGCAGGTGTCCCACCCTGCCCGGCCGCTCCGCGCCTGCATATGCAAATTAACCCACCATCTTTGTTGGGTTAATTTGCATACTCACTCCTGATTGGCTGATGGGTGTCGTGGGGGTATGGTCATTTTGCATATTTCTTTTATTAGTGTAGATTAGCACACAGCATATAATTCCAGTGCATATTTATGATTAATGTCTGGACCTTTAGGCATAAATTACTTCATCTCAGGCAACAACAAAAAATTAAATACAGATGGCTCAAAAGATTAACATATACATGGGTATAAATACTTGAGTCACAAGGTTAACATATCCTTTCTCTGGCACCTTCACCAGAATTGCCTTAAAACATTCCTCAATGCCCACACATTCCTCCCAAAGCTAGAAATGGATGAATAAATGAAAAATGTGGAAAAGTTAAAACCTGGTGCTAGAGAAGACTTGAGTGAGAAATACAGAGGTCCATATATAGAGTGGAAATGAAAATTTCCCAGTTACAATAGTCACCAGTACTCTAATATAAAGGATATATTTAATAAAGATGAGTTCCACAGGTACAGAGAAAAAAAACAACAACACTGAGGCAATGCTTGGGCCAAACATTGTAGCTAATCACTGGACAGATATGCATGATGTTAATGGAGAGGGGATCAAGCTTCCAGAGAAGAGAACAAACTCTAACAAAGTACTCTAAGTTATTGTGACCACTGAAAGAGAAACTGAGCTTGTCATATTTGTGAAATTGCTCTTCTCAGGCAACACTAAAACATACAACAAATGAATAATGATGCCTGAAGTTAAGTAATTTTTTGTCACCTTATGATAAAACAAGAAACAAAAATGTAAGTAGCTTTGCAGAGGCCCTCACAAACTCATCTTTAGAGTAAGTAGAAGTAAGCACACTATTTATACAAATTTGGGTTATTCCAGTTAGAGAAACAGAGCTGTAGTATGGCTTCAATTGATTTTGGGAAATTAGGAGAAAAATTAATTTTACTTTTTAAATTTTATTTAATAAGATGATTAATAAGAAAAAGCCCTCTCTGTTTAAGCCTGGGTACTCTTAACACGACAAAGCCATCTCATACCTCTGGAACCCACAAAAGAAGAGCCATCCAGAACAAGATTGCACATGTAGCAAGATAGAATAGTTTTTACTACTCTTGGTGATAAAGTTACATTGAAAAAGAGCCATCTTCAGAAATAAAGTACTGAAAGAATAAATAGCAGTGTGATTCCACTTTTTAAACCTATTTAGGATGACATACTTGACCATTAGCAAGGGTGTGAGAAAATGGTTACTTTCAGGCATGTGCCCAAAGTCACACAGGTGGGAAGCTGGGTAGCCCAAATTGGACCCCAGTCTGTATCTTCCATTGCAGCCAGGTTTGCTCCCTCTACTACCCTTCCCTGTGTTGTGTGTGAGGAATAAGATTTTGTGGTAGCAACTTAGATGGTGTTCATCCATAACCCCTGCATAGGTTTTATTTAATTCTATGGCCCTAATTATCACTTTTGGAAAACTGGTCTTGCTGATTACTTTTGGCCCTTAGAATGATCTAAGTCAGTAGCTCATAGATACTTTCAGACAGACAAAACATCTTCTAAGGATTACAAGATTATATATCAAATTACATTATAGGGCTTCTTACAATCTTAAAAGTATATCCCGTAGCAGCCTCACAGAATCCCATTGTAAGGAAGTTTCTAGGTGTAGCTTTTATTTAATGGAATATATTATAAATTGACACTCAGGAAGCACCCAAAGTTTTGAAGGGATTGCCACAGTTTGAACTGAAAGGGATAGCAGCATAAAAAGGCATTTGGACACCCAAAATTTTCTGAGTGTAGAGGACTGAGGTTACTCAGTTTTAAATACAGGTAACTTCTTAGGGAAACAGTAAGATGACTCAAAGAGCCAAAGCAAGACCCACAATGCAAAGCCAAGAAACAGAGACCAGATCCCAGGGAGTCATCCCTAAACAAGAGATGACTAGCTGGCTTTTATAATTGACATGTTCATCGGCTATCATGGTCTTCTTATTTCCCCCTTTTAATGGAAATATCTGTAGTAATTTTCCTGTACCTATCTCATATTGTATGTTGGGATGAGAGGGAGCAATTACTTTTCTCATTAATTCACATCCCTTCAGATTGAGAAGAATGGCACTCAAAGAGGTGAACCTAAAGAACAATACCCAAAGAGCCTCATGTGAATCTGATTGAGATGACAAGATCCTGGTCTTGAGTAAAATCCTAACCCGTATGAGATATTGGAGATTCTTGGAGGAGATGAGTATATTTTGCATGCTGGAAGAATATAAGAATTTTTGCAAGAGAGCAGACTCTATTTTCTAAAGATATCTACATCATCTTCCATCCCACATGCTGCTCAAGCATATTGCTATACCCTATTGAGAAGTGTGGTCGATGTCCATTCCCCTTCCAACTAGGAAGGTTTGGGGGAATGTTTCATCTAGTAGAGTTAGCTGGAGGTGACATTATTTGACTTCCAAGGATGGACAATAAGTCAATGCAACTTCCATATGGATTTCTGTAGCACTTGGTTTTGAATTCCTGAGCCGCCATGTAATAATTCTAAGCATAGTCTATCCTGAGGTGACCATGTTCTAAGGAAACCAAACTATGTAGAGAATTCACTTATATGCATGTACTCTGATTGAAAATCCTTGCTTTGAGTCCTTCCACTCCAGGCACTATGTGCGTGAGTGAACGTGCCTTTATTTTATTTCATTCCCTGACAAATAAGAAACTCCTAGATTTCAAGTCTATCCAGCTGAGGTTACAAATATAATGGATCAGAGAGATAATTGTTTTCTGTTGTGCCATTTCAGAATTCTTGACACACAAAATCTTATAGCATAATAAGTTTTTGTTATATACCACTATATTTGGAATGATTTGTTAAACACAATAGTAATCAGGACAGTAATTGGTAGCAGTACTGGTTCCAGAAGAAATGCTTTAAGGACGGCTTTCCTGCATTACTCTTTTTTTGGTAATATTTATTTATTTATTTATTTATTTATTTATTTATTTATGATACTTCATTGTTTAAAGTATTACATATGTCTCCTTTTCTCTCCATCGACCCCTTCCTGGCCACTCCCACCCCCTAGGACAAGCCCCCACTGCCCCAGTGTCTGTGTCCGTTGGTTATGCTAATATGCATGCATACAACTCCTTTGGTTGATCTCTTACATCCACCCTCTCCTGTCTTCCCTCTGAGGTTTGACTGTCCATTGGTGTTTCTCTGTCTCTGGATCTATTTTTGTTTATCAGTTTATGTTGTTCATTATATTCCACAAATGAGTGAGATAATGTGATATTTATCTTTCTCTGACTGGCTTATTTTGCTTAGCATAATACTCTCCAGGTCCATCCATGATGTTGCAAATGGTAAGAACTTCTTTTTTACTGCAGCATAGTATTCCATTGTGTAGATGTACCACAGGTTTTTAATCCACTCATCTGCTGATGGGCACTTAAGCTGTTTCCAAAGCTTAGCTATTATAAATTGTGCTGCTATGAACATAGGGGTACCTATGTCCTTTCTGATTGGTGTTTCTGGTTTCTTGGGATATATTCCTAGAAGTGGGATTACTGAGTTGAATGGGAGTTCCATTTTTAATTTTTTGAGGAAATTCCATACTGTTTTACACAGTGTCTGCACCAGTCTTCATTCCCACCAGCAGTCCCTCCATTACTCTTTATTATTAGAAATTGGTTCTGTGATCTGATTATATTTAGACATTAATGACTCTTTCCATTAGCAAAGAGTAAAGTGATAGTTCATGGTATATAGCAGAAAAATAGTTTCTGATATTATCACCTATAGATACCTAGAAGAAAATGCATATATATGGCAAGACTTTGGGTGACCAACACCTCTTGCAGCCATAAAACACTTTAGTGAAAATAAGGATTGCAGTGGGGTTACTTGCTTGCTTCTACATGTTCCAGAGAACTTGAGAAAGAAAATGAGTTCAGGACTTTAAATTCCCAGATCAAGTACTGGTCAGGGGATCAAAGCACATCTATGACTGCTCTAAAAACAATTGTTATCTCTTATAGCAATGAGGGTGAGATTTATGAAAAAGCAAAACGAAAGTATAATCTTTTGGAGGACTGAGGTATAATGCAAATTTATTTTCCAATCTCATGGGTTATCTTATATTAAAGTTAAAACATTGAGAGGGAAGGAATTGAACAATGAAAATTTAGACAGGGATATATGAAAAGATCATGATGAAACTGAGGTCCTTGAAACCCTAAATTCTATCTTACTTACCTTTGCTATTAGTATAAACCTTTAAACTCATGTCTGAGAATATCAGTCTCCTCTAGCATGAAAAACCTGTAATGGCTTTACCTGTGGTAGTTGCCTTACAAGGGACTATTCATCCTCCTCAGGGCCTACCCATACCATGTCTTTTTTTCAGTTTTATCAACATAAAATTGACATTATGTTGATTTGTTATACTTATACTAGAGGCCCATTGCACGAAATTCGTGCATGGGAGGTGGGGGGTGGTGTCCCTCAGCCCAGCCTGTACCCTCTCCAATCCAGGACTGCTGGCTCCCAACTGCTCGCCTACCTGCCTTCCTGATTGCCCCTAACTGCTTCTGCCTGCCAGCCTGATCACCCCCTAACCACTCTCTTGCCAGCCTGATTGCCCCTAACTGCCCTCCCCTGCCGGCTGGGTCACCCCTAACTGCCCTCCCCCGAGGGCCTGGTCCCCCACAACTGCCCTCCCTTGCAGGCCAGGTGCCTCCCAACTGTCCTGTACTGCTAGACATTTTGTGGCAGCCATCTTGTGTCCACATGGGGGCAGCTATCTTTGACCACTTGGGGGCAGCCATCTTGTGTTGGAGTGATTGTCAATCTGCATATTACTCTTTTATTAGATAGGATAGAGGCCTGGTGCACGGGTGGGGGCCGGCTGGATTGCCCTGAAGGGTGTCCCGGATCAGGATGAGGGTTCCCTTGGGGCGTAGGGTGGCCTGGGCAAGGGGCCTGTGGTGGTTTGCAGGCTGGCCATGCCCCCAGTGATTCAAGCAGAGGCCCTGGTAGCTGGGATTTATTTATCTTCTATAATTGAAACTTTGTAGACTTGAGCGGAGGCTAGGGCAGGCCAGGGTGGGCAGAAAGCTTGGCTTCCTCCATTGTTGGGAGCAACCCAAGCCTCCTGCTCTCTCAAGCTCTGTGGCCACCACCATCTTGGTTGGGTTAATTTACATACTCGCTCCTGATTGGCTGGTGGGCGTGGTTTGTGGGTGTAGCAGAGGTACTGTCAATTTGCATGTTTCTCTTTTATTAGATAGGATACTGGAAAATGATTGCCACCATATTGTTAGCTAACACCTTGATCACATTACATAATTACCATTGCTTTCAGACCTATAACCAGACCCAAGTCCTAGCAACTTTCAGAGCATGAGATAAAAAGTATAGCCTTTGAGGAAGTGTGATGCATATCAAGAGTTAGATATTTTTTCCATTTACATTGATGAAAATCTGGGAAGCATATGTGGAAATAGATGCTAAAGTGGTGGGAGTAGGATAAAAAATATGTTGTATTGGTCAAATTTATTGATATTGTCTCACTAAGTAGAAATTCCATATTTAATATGTCAGCTTGAGTGTCAAGAGTGCCCCTAATTATTCATTTGGTTGGTTGAATGAAACCTCGAACCAAAGGGGTATTCTATAGAAAATGAAATTAAAATGCCAGAATTTTCATAGAATATTGGAGATAATGGTACGCAAAGATTGAGAAAGTTTAAAAGGATAGAGTGGATTTATCACTTAGGACCTCTTCCGATCACCCAATTATGATATCAGTAAAAGTCTGGAAGACTCTTTCTTTACCAAAACTGTCAGAAACACATTTATGAGGTGAGTCTCACTATTACTGTAATCTCTGTGATGTATGAATTTTGTAAGGCATAGATTAGAGTGGTAACTACTGCCATCAATTTGGGCTTCCTGAACTAAGAGGGGTCACTGTGTTCCTGGTTTGGAAGGAGCCAAGTGACAACATGGATTTTCCAAAGACAGGATGGGAATGGTTACTATAATAGGTGATTTTTGGTGTTGACAAGTTGATTGTGGTATCCCTAGAACTAAAATAGCTGGGAAGCCTACTAAATTCTACTTCATCTGTATAAATTAAACAGCTCTATATATAATGAATGGAAATCTGACTCGAACAACTATAGTAAGTCAGAGCCCTGCATCAATTCCCATACTTGAGCCACTTCACAGACTCAGGGCCTTGTGAACAAAATGGAGGCCAGATCTCCTTGAAAAAGGACTGTGCTACCCAGCTAAATAAATATTGTAAACCTTCATCTGGTCTTATCTAAAAGGCCTTGTATCTATTTGCCAGAATAACTGTGCATTGAGGAAGGAGGGAAATATTAAAAATTTTCAGAAATTACTAGATACTGACTCTGAAATACCCCTATTTCCTAGAGACCCAAAATGCCACTGTGGAGTTTTGTCTCTAGTGAGCGATGCATCTTCTTCTAACTGTTTGTTATCCCCATTACAAAATGCATAGGTGAAATAAACATATCAAAACTGAAAAAATCCTCACTTTAGTTTCCTGAGCCATAGAATGTAGGCTATCATGGTAGGCCTAGTGAAAAATACTAAAATTGCTTCTATCTACCAGTATAGTAAACCAAAAGCATACTGTCTTCCTGGGGAAACTTGAAATATTCAGGGAGTAGATATTCTCACCACATCCCCATTCAACATTCCTATTTGGCCTGTGCAGGAAAAAAATGAATTATAAAGAATAACAGTGGATTATTGATAAAGGAGTGAGATGATGAATCCAATTGTAGAGGTTATTAAATATGTGGTTTCTTTGCTGGAGAAAAGCAGCATATCTCCTGGCACCTGATGTGATATTTCCCCCCCTCCATATTTGGCAGAAGACCATATAAAGAAGTCGATTTTAGCTGGCAGGGCCAGCAAATTACCTTTACTGTTCTACCTCAAGATTATATTAACTCTCCAGTTCTATGTCAAAATCCAATCTCCGGGAAGTTTGATCACCTCTCCAAATGACAGGACATTACATTGATGATATCATGCTGATGGAACCTGATGAGCAGAATGTAATGACAACCTTAGACACCTTGGTAAGATAAATGCATGTCAAAGAGGGAAATGAAACACACAAAAATTCAGGGACTAACTTTACTGATGAACTTTCTAGAGATTCAGAGGTCTATTTCCAAAGGAGTGAACCTTGAAATATTTATTCAAGGGGGAGGACAGTGGCACACCTGGTCCCCACTACCAGGCAAAATGCTTAGTGAGCTTTTAAATTTTTTTGAAGGCATCTCATATCTTATTTGACAGTGCTATTATTATCCTAAAAGGCTACTGGTTGTGAGTGGAACCCAAGGGGTAAAAAAGATATATAATATACCTATGCTGCCATGTAAGCTGCTCTACCACATGGTCAGTATGGCTCAGCAGATTCAATGGCATTTGCAATGACTGACAAATCATGATGCTGTGTGGCACATTTTTCAGGCTCTTATATGTGATACTTTGATTATATTTCCTTCAAATGCCCATGGCTAATAGTTTATTAGGGTTAATACTCTTCCCCATATAATTATGGTATGGTAGGAGTTACACATACCAACCACCCCTTCACTATCTCTCAAAGGAGACCAATATGAGGTTATTTTCACTCTAATAATTTTCACATTAATATTTTATTTTCCAAAGTTAGCAATATAACTCCTTTTATTTAACGAAGAGGTTAAAGAGAGAAACCAAGATGGTGGCATAGGTAAACACCTAAACTGCTGCCTCGCACAACAATTTCAAAACTACAACTAAAAGACAAAACGAACATCATCCAGAACCACAGGAAAGCTGGCTGAGTGGAAATTCTACAACTAGAAGGAAAGAGAAAAATTCACAGAGAATCAGAGGAGCTGCAAAAGGCTGAGGTACAGAAACACGTGTGCAAAGAGGAAGGGCAGCTAAGTGCCTGGCTGGCTTTCTCTGGCAAGAGGGAGAAGGAAGCTCCCAACTGCACTGAACCCCAGATCCAACTTCACTGAACCCCAGTTCCGGGCGAGCCCCTGGGGACACAGGCTCATACAGGAGGAATCTGGACTGTCAGGCAGAAACTCAGGGGAGCTGCAAAAGGCAGAGGTCTGGAGGCGCGTGCACAAATGTGCACAGAGAGGACTGATGGCTGAGTGCGCCGCTGGCTTTCTCTGGCTGGAGGGAACCAGAAGCTCCCAATTGTGCTAAACTCCAGTTCTGGGTGAGAATCTGGGAATCCAGATTCATTGGGGGAGAAACTGGACTGTCTGGCAGTAGGTGAAACTCAAGGGTGATTTTCTTTCAGAGGTGCTTGCAGCGATTACCAAGGGACACTGAGACACAGGGGCATCATAGGTCAGGGATGATGGGAAGCCAAGACTGTCTGCTCAGCCCTGAGACTCCGCCCCATCCAAGCTAAGCACAGAGGCTTTTGCAATTTTGCAAATCATGTCCCATAAGGCTGTCTCCAGCACAGAAGTTCTCCTGGCATAGACACAGCTGATCCTCATAGCCAACTGGCCTGGAGGTCAATTCCTCCCAGTGATACCAACAACAATCAAGACTTAACTATAATAAGGCTGTAAACACAGTTCACAAAGGGGTGCATCAAGAGTGTCCACCTCAGGTAACTGGGGAGGCTGAGCCACTGTACCCTAAAGGACACCTACCACACAAAGCTACCCTACCAACTCAGGGAAGCAGCAAAAATGTGAAGACAAAGAAAGAGATAACAAACGAAAGAAATGGAGGAAAACAAATGACTGGATATAGAGTTAAAAACCACAGTTATAAGGTTTTTCAAGAATTTCCTAGAAAAGGCCGATAAATTTAGCAAGACCCTCAAGGATATGAAAAAGGTCCAACTAGAAATTAAACATACACTGACTGAAATAAAAAATATTATACAGAGACCCAACAGCAGACTAGAGGAACCCAAGAATCAAGTCAAAGATTTGAAATACAAAGAAGCAAAAAACACTCAACGGGAAAAGCAAAAAGATAAGAGAATCCAAAAATTTGAAGATAGTGTAAGGAGCCTCTGGGACAACTTCAAGTGTACCAACATCCAAATTATGGAAGTGCCAGAAGAAGAGAGAGAGCAAGATAATGAAAACCTATTTGAAGAAATAATGACTGAAAACTTCCCCCACCTGGTGATAGAAGTAGACTTACAAGTCCAGGAAGCGCACAGAACCCCAAACAAAAGGAATCCAAAGAGGACCACACCAAGACACATCATAATTAAAATGCCAAGAGCAAAAGACAAAGAGAGAATATTACAAGCAGCAAGAGAAAAACAGTTAATTACCTACAAGGAAGCACCCATACGATTGTCAGCTGATTTCTCAACAGAAACTATGCAGGCCAGATGGGAGTGGCAAGAAATATTCAAAGTGATGAATAGCAAGAACCTACAACCAAGATTACTCTACCCAGCAAAGTTATCATTCAGAATTGAAGGTCAGATAAAGAGCTTCACAGATAAAAAAAAGCTAAAGGAGTTCATCACCACCAAACCAGTATTATATGAAATGCTGAAAGGTATTCTTTAAGAAGAGGAAGAAGAAGAAAAAGGTAAAGATAAAAATTATGAACAATAAATTCATATCTATCAACAAGTGAATCTAAAAATCAAGTGAATTAAAAATCTGATGAACAGAATAAACGGGTGAATATAATAGAATCAGGGACATAGAAAGGGAGTGGACTGATAATTCTCAGGGGGAAAGGGGTGTGGGGGGTGCGGGAAGAGACTGGACAAAAATCGTACACCTATGGATGAGAACAGTGCAGGGGAGGTAAGGGCTGAGAGTGGGGTGGGAACTGGGAGGAGGGGAGCTATGGGGGGAAAAAAAGAGGAACAATTGTAATAATCTGAACAATAAAGATTATTAAATAAAAAAAAATGAAGAGGTTAAGAATTTCTAAATTTACAGAGGCACATTCTGACAAGTTTCTGGCATATTTGTAGCTTCCTTGGTCTTTTGCTCTATGAATAATTACATTTACAACAATAGAAACTATTGTGTAGCCCATCTCAATCTATGTGCAAACAATAAGAGAAATCAAATAGGATATTGACAGGTCAGACTGGAAGCTTGTCAGGGTAGCAAAATACTCTTAAGAAGGATTATGCTGATCCTAAACAGGCTCCATACAGGTATGCCTGGGCAAGCTGATGGCTGGTAACCTTCAGGGGACTGTTTGCATGGGGAAGGTGTGGTCTTGAGTTAGATGATTTGCGCATGCAGTTTGTGCAGCAAAAGTGAGGTGAATGGGAAAGAGGGTAGTTTTGGTTGGGCCAGGGCAGAGGGGAAGGATGGTTGGTGATTACAATTTATCCCTGCCCAGAAACTAGGTCCATAGGTCTGAGACCTATAGAATGATAAGCTATGGTCAGCTGCAGAGTCTATTTCCAAACCAGGAGGCAGCACTGTTTCTATGCTTTGGGGTGAAAGGGTGTGACAGAAGTGAGGAAAGGGAAGGGGTAATAGATTGAATATTCAAACTGGACCACCTGCGACATTTGTAACATTTAAAGGTTTCAGGGCAAGAGTTCAATTAGGGGCCTACCTATCATGTATAAAAATACATGAAAAGTTTAAATCAACTAAGAGATTGTTAAATAAAATATCTTTCTTAGCATGACAAATATACCTTCATATTAACCCGAATGGCCAGGTTCAAATTAGAATACTAGTACTTAGTGTATTTTAAAGTTTCTTTTTCTTATATAGTTTATTGAGGCAATTTAAAAATAAAGCTGTTAGTAACAGGCTTGTATAAGGGATGGTTAAGTGATACTCAAGATCACACATCCAGATACCTGGAGTCTCCAGAGCTGCCCTGTGCTAAGTTCAGTGTATTAATTTTCTATTGTTACCTAACAAATTACTACATGAAGATTGACCTATTTATCTAATCTATCATCTGTCTAATCTACATACCTAAGCCTCCATCTCTTTTATCTCTATTTCTCATCACTTTTTCCATATCTAACCTAATAATAGACAAATATGCAAATTGACCATACCTCCGACACACCCATAAGCCACACCCACAAGCCACGCCCACCAGCCAATCAGAGCGAGTATGCAAATTAACCCAAACCAAGATGGCTACAGCCACAGAGAGCAAGGTTTCCTAGGTAACAGAGGAAGCCAAGCTTTCTGCCAGCCATTGCAGGCCTAAGCCTCCACTCAAGCTACAAAGTTTCAATTATAGAAGGTAAACAAATTCAAACAAATGGCGGCAGAATGGAGCTTGAGAGAGCAGGCCAGGGTTGTCGCCAGCAACAGGGGAAGCAAAGCTTTCCACACACCCTGGCCAGGCCCATCTGCTTAAGGCAACAAAGTTTCAATTATAACCCCAACACAAATGGCTTCGGGCCTCCGAGGGAGCCCCAGGCTTGGCTCTGCTCCAGGCTACAAAGTTTCAATTGTAGAAGGAAAATAAATTCCAGATACCAGGGCCTCCGCTTGCGTTGCCAGGGGGCGTGGCCGGCCTGCAAACCACCACAGGCCCCTCGCTCAGGCCGCCCCACGCCCCAAGGGAACCCCACCCTGATCAGGGACACCCTTCAGGGCAAACCAGCTGGCCCCCACCCCTGTACCAGGGCTCTATCCTATCTAATAAAAGAGTAATATGCAGATTGATCATCACTGCAACACACAATATAGCTGCCCCCATGTGGTCAACGATCCTGCCCCCATGTGGACACAAGATGGCCACCACAAGATGGCCAGCAGGAGAGGGCAGTTGGGAGGCACCTGGCCTGCAAGGGAGGGCAGTTGAGAGGGACCAAGCCTGCAAGGGAGGGCAGTTGGAGGTGATCAACCCTGCAGGAGAGGGCAGTTAGGGGTGACCAGGCCGGCAGAAGAGGGAAGTTGGGGGCAAACAGGCTGGCAGCAGAGTGGTTAGGGGGTGATCAGGCTGGCAGGCAGAAGCGGTTAGGGGCAATCAGGAAGGCAGGCAGGCAAGCAGTTGGGAGCCAGCAGTCCTGAATTGTGAGAGGGATGTCCAACTGCCCGATCGGGCCTAAACGGGCAGTCGGACATTCCTTGAGGGGTCCCAGATTGGAGAGGGTACAGGCTGGGCTGAGGGACAACCCCCCTTCGTGCACGAATTTGGGGGGCGAGACTCAGGGTGGCCTATCCGGCCATTGAGAGGCACGGATCTGCTGCCACTGAGGGGGGCTACCCTGCTGTTGAGAGGCGGAGGGGGCGGCACTCCCGCCCCCTGTGCCTCTCAGTGGCCAGATCCGTGGCCGCTGAGGGGGCCTGCCACTGACACCCAGCTGCGCCTCTCAACGGCAGGGTAGCCAGGTGTCTGCAGCAGCCCCCCTCAGCGGCCGTTGAGAGGTGCAGGGGGCGGGAGTCCCGCCCCCTGTGCCTCTCAACAGCAGGGTAGCCCCCCTCAGCGGCCGCGGACCATCAAAAGCGTGGGAGCTGGGTGCCTGTCTGCTCTGGCACCAGGCCTTTCAGAAGCCTCCGCCGAGCCAGAAGCTTCTGAAAGGCCTGGTGCACCAGCGGACAGGCACCCAGCTCCACCGCGAAAAGCGAAAGCATGTAGGGGACCCTACACGTGCATGATTCAATCATGCACTGGGCCTCTAGTTCTATTAGAAGAGAGTAATTGGCCTTGCCAAACTCAAGGGCAGGGGATTATACAATAGCATTAATATAAGAAGGTGGATATTATTTAGGTCACTTTATGGTTTATCTACCATACTTATACTCCTCTAAGTGGCCACCAAATTATGAAGGCCCATCTAGTGAATACTACAGTGGTTTTATCTACTTGTTCTAACAACTGCGTTCTCAACAAATATGGTATCAGCTACCGGGTCTGATAAATTTCCCACCTGTAGAAATCTTATAGTTACAGATCAAAGAATGCATTCCCAAAAAAAGTAGACTTCAGAACATGCTGCATTCTGTAAGATCTAGTATATATGTATATTATTAACACTAAAATTGGTTTATACAAAATTTTAAACAATTTTTTTTTTTTAGTTTACTGAGAACATGTAACAATATAACATGTGTATGACAGGAATGATTGGGTAATACTCAACCTGGATTCTCCCAGGTTGGACTCTGTTGGATTCTATTGGGTCTATTAGTCCTTCTGATTCTCCATGTTCATGCTATTTCTCCTCCTCACCTTCACCTTATTGGTTCACCTTGTCACCTTCCTCATATTCCTCCTCTACACATTCCTCCAGCATTGTTGGGCTGTCTTCCTCAAGTGCTGGCTGGTTGGCCAACTTCGAACTCTCTGTCTCTTCATGGGCTCTTTCGACCACTTGTGAAGCTAAAAGGGCTGCAGCCCCTTCGAGGCCATCTAAGCCCTCTGCAGTAACCATGGGGACCCCAAACATTCCGGGGTTGTGGTTCACCACATCATCAGCTCTCTGCTGGTCATATTGGGCTAGGTCTTGCATGTCTATGTTAGACATGGCAGGATGGACACACCAGACCACCACGGTGAAGATGGCGGACACCTAGGTGACTGGCTCTGACAGGGAAGCTGTTGAGGCAGTAGAGAAGATGGCCTCAAAGGGGACAACAGTCTGTGACCCAGCTTTGGAGGCACAAAAACGGGAAGGGAAGAGCACACCCGGAGAAGCAGCTCACCAAAACTGCACCTGAGATGTTATTGAGCAAGTCTGGAAAGAATTATATGGCCAGTGATGGAAGGTGGAGCTAGAAAGTGTCAACAAAGGGCAGCTTCCGTCATCGAGAGCTCTAGGTTCATTTGCTGAGAAACAAGGATTGAATTGTCCAGGGTCCAATGAGTCATCAAGATACGTTAGTTCTTGACTACTCACAATCTCCCATAATTTTTAGACCCTAAAGTGGTGGGTTACCCTTTAAGGTCACACAAGTCCATTCCATTTTATTCCATATGTCAACAAAACTTTATTGTTCCAATATGCCTGTGCTCAGTAGCATTTACACCTAGGGACATCTCATATCAGTAGTGACAAATTCATAAAAAAATGTATAGCTTAGATTTTAGAAGTGGTATAACTCAAGAATAAAGAAAAGACTGGATGTATTAACATTATTAAAGCTGTTTAATAAAGAACTTACTAAGTCAGGACAGAGGGTTGCAGAACTATTGAAACAGGAGCTGGATGGTGTTTAATAAAATGCTGCCCAATTAACATCAAGCCTATAAAGAATGAATACAGAAAGGGGAACACATTCAAAGGCAACCATGAAATATGTAAAAATGCCAGGCATCCTAGGATGATCTGAGTAAATTAAAACTTTCTGTGGCATTTAGAACCCTGAGCCAAGAAATCAAGTGTAAAAATTCTTTAAATGATGGATAAATCAACACTTTTTCATATTTATCCTGAACAGCAAAATGCTTTGTGACCAAAAAGTATTTTAGGAAAATAAACATAGAAAATTAATTAAGAAATATCACATTTAAAAAAATAATACTAATAAATCCCTTTTGTCACTTCAATCCAATTTCAATTTATTTAATATTGTCTCACATCCTACCTCAATAAGGGAACATGGCCTTATAAAAAACACATTGATTTAAAATTTGAAGGGAATGTAGTGAAATAAATAATGAGACAGAGAAAATCAATGGCTCAGAGCACTTAAATAGCTTGGGAAAGCTCACACAAATTAGTGGCAGAGTCAAGCAAGTCTCCAACCAAGATTTTGTAATGTCTAATCTGTATTTAAGACAGAATTACTTCCTTTATACTCAGTTTATATGGTAACATGATAACAGAAATTTAATTTACCAATGCCAGAGAAAGTCAATGGCCTCGATGAAGGAATCTGAAAGGACCAGACCATACTGTCTCCACCATGCCCCCTTCACCATTGATCAAAAACGTTGCCAAGGACTGAGAAAGAGGTGCCATAATCCCAGAAAATAAGGGGCACAAAGACTGGCTGGAAGAAAAAGTTGACATATAACTAAAGTATCTTTACATGTAATATATTGACTACAAACTGTGTAGCTGAAAGAATCAAAAGGAAAAAAAAAAGAAAGAATCAAAAGGGATCACAGCAGGTGGGCCTTTCTCAAGAAAAGAGGAGGGATGAATTATGGTAGACATCAAAATATAGGCAACTTACCCCTGATTATGAGAGCTTTCACTTTGACCCTTCAAAGTGCCCTTGTCCTCTCTGAGGGTCCTTGACATTTTTTTCTCTGGAAAAAGGGAATTGCAATAGAAAATTGACTTCACACTACTGTGAGAACTGATAAAACGATATTGATTCATCTGTTTCTTTAGCTTCTTGTGCTGATTCTCAACTCACAAGATATTTGGTCAGGGAGGAAGAATGAATATGAACTGTGGAAATGTAGGAAAACTGGCAATGTAAAAACAATATGGAAGTTATATCTTTCCTTTATTGCATTGGAACCAATTTCAGATTTTGTTTACTGTCAAGCTTAAATTTGCTACCACACATGACCTGCAGGAGAAGTACGAGTATTGCCACAAGGTCCCTCTTGAACCAGTCCCCAAAATTAGAGAACCTGGAAGAATATAACCCTGGTAGCTGGATCTGTGAGCCTGGCTACTGCTATAGCCTACAAGGGGAACCAGCAGATGCACAAAAATTTGTGATCTACAACAGGGATCCTGACCTAAATCATTCTTCCAAGAGTGAGACATAGTTGAAGTTTTATTTCTACTTTGGAAATCTTAGGCAAAATTTTATGGGAGCCAACTCTAACTGGAAACATGCAAAGTGGGAAATGGAGTTTTTCATAGCCAATTTGACATGAGACAGCTTTCATAGTACAACCCTTGTCACCTTGGCACCCATACACACTTCCAACTAAAGAAAAGATCAGTACTGGTCATTTTGGCTCAGTGGATAGAGAATCATCCAGAGGACTGAAGGGTCAAGGATTTGATTCCAGTCAAGGGCACATACCTTGGTTGCAGCCTCAATCCCAAGATGCTGGTAGGGGTGCTTGCAGGAGGCAACCAATCAATATCTCTCTCACAGCGATCTTTCTTTCTCTGTGTCTTTCCCTTCCCTTCCACTCTCTGTAAAAATCAATGGAAAAAATATCTGTGAGCGAGGATTAACAACAACAACAACAAAAAGAAAAGATAGAAGAAAAATGGTCAGTATGAGCACAGATATTTTTTATATCAAAATAAGGAAGAAACACTGATGACTATTACAATCCTGTGTTTTGCAAATGGTCTTGTGGTCATAACTGGTGTCTTCAACTATCTTTTCCAATACTCACTCGATATATTTATTCATCAGAAAGACTCTTACCTGGGTGAGGTTCCTTGCCTGGTGGGGTAATCCAAATCTTCATTTCTGGAAGGCTGGACCATTAGCAGTCTACCTTGTAATGATTGTTGTAGTTAATCACAGACCATAGTAATACTAAGAGGCACCCCTAGGAAACTGCTGCATTACAAACGCTCATTTTGTATAGCAATGAAATTTACTCTTGATAGTCAGGATCTATCAGCTCAATTAGTACTCTAACACACTTATTTTCCAACTAATTCAGTTGGCATGAGTTACCTAAGGTGACCAAGTTGTAATCTCAACTACAAGTTCAATGGAATCATTACTGACTCCCATGGTGGAAGCATTCATCCATCCATTTGAAAATTAATGCATTTGTAGCAGGAGAACCTAATTGGATGTGACAGGAAGCAAGAATTCTGCTAGTGGATTAGCAGGGGAATAATGAGAATATCCACACATATTTTAATGTCTTGATTCCCCAACATGTGGATACAGGCTATTGGAGAAACAGCACCATATTTGAATGCTTTTACATCACAGAGGTTATTTCCCTGCCCTACTAGATGTTGTCATTTAGCTGACTCTGTAACTCAGTCAGCAAAAGACCATTCCAATATCAGGTCAGCTACTCAAGTTTATAAGAGACATGGTTCATATCAGTGAATTTTATGAATATCAGCCCATTGCCACATTTAGTTTGGTTTGAAATGAGGTGGGGTTTGTTTGTTTGTTTGTTTGTTTGTTTTTGCGTATGTGTTTTTGGTCAGAAGAGGTGCAATGTAGAATACCAAGATGGTAGATAAGGCGGTCTGTAAGTTCACAGATTATAGTTTTGGCACAAGCATTGCAGTCAAGAAAAGCAAAGCTGCATTTGGAGTCAGTCTCTATTTCTGTGAGAACAAAACAATGCCCCTTCTATGATGAAAGTGGTTTGATGTTATCAAGCTAAAACCAGGTACCTTTGCATTTCTCTGATAACTAGTGCCTTTGAGCATCTTTTCATATGTTTACTGGCCATTTGTAGGTCCTCTTGGAGAAGTGTCTATTCAGGACCTCTGGTTATACCTTAATTGGATTGTTTTGTTTATTTTTTGGTGTTGAGTTGTTTGAGTTCTTTATAAATTTTGGATATTAATCCTTTCTGGGATGTATCATTGGTGAATATCTTCTATTCAGTAGGCTGTCTTTATGTTTTGTTGATGGTTTCCTTTGCTGTGCAAAGTCTTTTTAGTTTGATGTAGTTCCATTTATTTATTTTTATTTTGCTTTCCTTACCCAAGAAGATATATCAGAAAAAAAATGTTGCTAAGAGAAATGTCAGAGATTTTACTTCTATGTTTTTTTCTATCAGTTTTATGGTCTCAAGTCTTACAATTAAGTCTTTAATCTATTTTTAGTTTATTCTTGTATATGGTGTAAGATGGTTGTCTAGTTCCATTTTTTTGTATGTATCTGTCCAATTTTCCCAACATCATTTATTGAATAGACTACTTTTAGCCCACTGTATGCTCTTGCCTCCTTTGTCAAATATTAATTGATAGTATCGGTGTAGGTTTACTTCTGGGGTCTCTATTCTGATCCATTGATCGATATGTCTGTTTTTCAGCTAGTACTATGCTGTTTTGATTGTTATAGACTTGTAGTAGTATAGTTTGATATAAGGTAGCATGATACTTCCAACTTTGTTCTTTCTCAAGATTATTGTGACTTTTTCATGTCTTTTTTGGTTTCACATAAATTTTTGGATTATTTGTTCTTGTTTGGTGAAATACATCATTGGTATTTTGATTGAAATTGTGTTGAATCTATAGATTGCTTTTACAGCCCTGACCGGTTTGGCTCAGTGGACAGAGTGTCATCCTGTGGACTGAAGGGTCCCAGGTTCGATTCCAGTCAAGAGCATGTACCTTGGTTGCTGACACATCCCCAGTAGAGGATGTGTAGGAGGCAGCTGATCGATGTCTCTCTCACTCTCTCATCAATGTTTCTAACTCTCTATCCCTCTCCCTTCCTCTCTGTAAAAAATCAATAAAATACATTTTTAAAAATACATATTCAATTGCTTTTATAAAAAAATCTATAGCATGGACATTTTTATGATGTTAATTATTCCTATCCATGAACACAGTATATGCTTCTATTTATTTGTATTTCTTCAATTTCTTTCTTCAGTGTCAAACTTTTCCAAGTACAGGTCTTTTACGTCCTTTGTTAAAATTATTACTAGATATTTATTTTTAATTTTATTATCATTTTTAAAAAATCCTCACCTGAGGATATGTTTATTTATTTATTTATTTTTTAGAGAGAGAGTGTGTGAAATATCAATATGAGAGAGAATCATACATCAGTTGCCTTACGTATGCACCCTGACCAGGAATCGAACCGACAACCTAGGTATGTGCCCTGACCAGGAATTGAGCCCACAAACTTTTGGTGTATGGGATGATGCTCCAACCAACTGAGCTACCTGGCCAGGCTATTTTATTTATTTTGTGATGCAGTTGTTACTGGGATTGTTTTCTGTGTTCCTTTCCAATACTTCATTATTGGTGTATAAAAATGTAACCGATTTCTGAATATTTATTTTTGTATCCTACTTCTTTAGTGAATTAGTTTATATACATTCTAGTACTTTTTTTGTGCATGTAGTCTTTTTTTTAAATATATTTTTATTCATTTCAGAGAGGAAGGGAGAGATAGAAACATCAATGATGAGAGGGAATCATTGATTGGCTGCCTCCTGCATGCCCCCTACTGGGGACTGAGCTCACAATCTGGGCATGTGCCCTTGACCGGAATCGAACCTGCGACCTTTGAGTCCACAGGCTGACACTCTATACACTGAACCAAACTGGCTAGGGCTGTGTGTAATCTTATGGTTGTCTACTAGTATATACAGTATAAAGTTATCCTATATAATAAGAGCCTAATATGCTAAATGTCCAGTCAGCCATTCAACCAATCAAAGCGTACTATGATAATGATATGCTAAGGCCGCTCAACAGCTCGCTATGATGCGCACTGACCACAAGGGGGCAGATGCTCTGACCGTTACATTAACTTGGTGCTGGAGTCTGGCCAATTGGGACTGAATGAAATGGGCCTGACAGGCCCTAAAGCCATTCCGCGGCCCCTTCCTCGCTGGCCAACCTCCTGCCTCCTTCCCCGCCCTGATAGTTCACTGGTGGGGTCTCTCGGCCTGGCCTGTGTCCTCTCGCAATGCAGGACCCCTTGGGGGATGTTGGAGAGCCAGTTTTGGCCCAATCCCACAGGCCAGGCCGAGGGAACCCACTGGGGCAGGACTTCATGCACTGGGCCTCTAGTCTTTAAATAATGACAGTTTTGCATTTTCCTTTCCAATGTAGATGCCTTTTATTCTTCTTATTGTCTGAATGCTGTGGATAGGACTTCCAGTACTATGTTAATTTTGTATGTTTTTTTAAAATTTATCTTTATTGTGGAAAGTATTATAGATGTCCCCTTTGTTTGTTTGTTTGTTTTTTCCCATTGATCACCTCCATCCTGCACCTGCCCCTCCCAGGCCTTCACCACTCTATTGTCTGTGTCCATGGGCTATGTATATATGTATATAACTTTCCTGATTAATCTCTCCTCCCACCCCACCTACCCCCACCTTCCCTTTGAAATTTTTCAGTCTGTTCCATGCTTCTCCAGTACTATGTTGAATAAGAGTGGTGATAGGGGACATCCCTGCCTTATTTCTGACCTTAAAGGAAATGCCTTCAGTTTTTCCTTATTGAGTATGATGTTAGCTGTAAGGTATTCAAAAATTACTTTGTTATGTTGAGGTATATTCCCTATATCACACTTTGCTGATAATTGTTATCATAAATGGATGCTGGATTTTTCAAATATTTTTTCTGCATCTATTGATATGACCATATGATTTTTATCCTTTATTTGCTTATGTGGGTGTATCATGTTAACTGATTTTCAGATGTCATAACAACCTTGTATCCCAGGAATAAATACCATTGATCATGGCATATGATCTTTTTAATGTATTGCTGAATTTGGTTTGCTAATATTTTGTTGAGGATTTTTGTGTCTATGTTTATTAGGGATATTGGCCTATACTTTTATTTATTTTTTAGTGTTTTATCTTGTTTGGAATTATTATAATGATGGATTTGTATAATAAGCTTGGGAGTTTAACTGTTTTCTAGAATATTTTGGAATAATTTGAGAAGGATGTGTGTTAGTTCTTTGAATGTTTGGCAAAATTCACAAGCAAAGCCACCAGGGCCAGGACTTTTGTTGTTTGAGAGTATTTCCATTACTGTTTCAACTTCATTTCTGGTACTTGGTCTGTCCATATTTTTTGTTTCTTCTTGATTCATATTTGGAATATTGTATGTTTCTAGGAGTTTATATGTTTTTTTCTAGACTGTATAATTTGTTGCCAGATAGTTGTTCATAATACTTTTTTTTTTTTTTACTATCTTTTGTATTTCTGTGGTGTCAATTATTACTTCTCCACTTTCATTTCTGATTTTATTTATTTGGCTTTGCTATTTTTTTTCTTGAATATGGTTACAGGTTTATCAATCTTGTTTCTCTTTTCAAAAACTAGCTCATGGTTTTATTTTTATATTGTTTTTTAGACTATATTTCATTTATTTCTGCTTTGACATTTATTATTTCCTTCCTTCTACTTTGGGCTTTATTTGTTGTTTCTTTTCTAGATCCTTTAGGTGTAAGATTAGATTGCTTACTTGAGATTTTTCCTGTTTCTTGAGGTAGACCTGTAATGTTAATAATTTCCCTCAGGAATGCTTTTGCTGTGTCCCATTGATTTTGGGTTGTAGTGTTTTCATTTTAATTTATCTCAAGGTATCTTTTGATTTCATCATTGATCTCATTGTTAATCCCTTCATTTTTTAGCCTCCATGTCTTTATGCGTTTCTTAGATTATTTCTTATAATTGACTCCTAGTTTATTACCATTGTGTTCAAAGAATTTGCTTTTTATGATTTCAATCTTTATAAATTTATTGAGATTTGCTTTATTTTCTAATATGTGGTCAATCTTAGAAAATGTCCCATGTGGACTTGAAAAGAAGTACTTTAGGTGAAATGCTCTGAAACTATTAATTAAATTCATGATTATGTCATGTCCTTCTTTGTCTCATTATAGTCTTTGTTTTTAAGTTTAATTTTTTATATATTAAGTATTGCTATCTCAGCTATTTTCTTTGTTTCCATTTGCATGCAATATCTTTTCCTATTCCTTTACTTTTAGTCTCTGTGTGTCTTTCATCCTGAAGTGGGTCTCTTATAGACAGCATCTATATGGGTTTTGTTTTCTTATCCATTCAGCTACCCTATGTCTTTTGAGTAGAACTTTTAATTTATTTGCATTTAAAGTAATTATTGGTGATTTCACATTTATTGCCATTTTACTCTTTATAATTATGTTCCTCCTTTTTTCTTTCTTCTTCTTAAGGAAGTCATTTAACATTTTCTGTAATGTTGGTTTGGTGGTAATAAACTCCTTTAACTTTTTCTTATCTGGAAAGCTCTTTATTTCTCCTTCAATTTTAAATGATAGCTTTGCAGGGTAGAGTAGTCTTGGATGTAGGTCTTTGCTTTTCATCACTTTGAATATTTCATGCCAATACCTTCTGGCTTGAAATATTTCCATTGAGAAATCAATTGACAGTCATGGGTGCTTCCAGGTAGGTAACTAAATTCCTTTTTTATGGGGGGGGGGGCCCGAGGGAGATTTTATCTTTGTCTTTAACCTTTGACCTTTTGATTATAATGTATCTTGATATAGACCTGTTTGGGTTCATCTTGTTCAGCACTCTCTGCACTTCCTGGACTTGTGTGTCTTTTTCCTTAAGCTTTCAGTCATTATTTTTCCAAATAGATCCTCAATCTCTTGCTTTCTCTTCTCCTTCTGGTGCCCCTATGATATGGATACTGTTACACTTAATATTGTCCTAGAAGTCCTTTAAACTATGCTAATTTTTAAAAATTCTTTTTCCTTTTTGCTATTTTGATTGCATTTTGCTACCTTGACTTCCAAATCTCTGATTTGACTCTTGGCTTCATTTATCCTGCTGTTATTTGATTCCTTCTAGTGTGTTTTAGATATTGCATTCTACATTTCTGACTGTTTCTTTCCTTTGTGTTCTATGTCTTTTTTATGCTTATTATCTCATTCTTTAAGCTCTTACTGAGTTCATTGATTCTCCCTCTAAGTTCCTTGAGCATCCTTCTAACCATTGTTTTGAACTCTGTATTTGGTAGATTTCTTGTCTTCATTTCTTTTCATTATTTTTCTGGGGACTTGTCCTATTTTTTCATCTGTGGCATGTTTCTTTGTCTCCCTATTTTGGCTGCTCCTTTGTATTTGTTTCTTTGTATTAGGTAGACTTGCTATTTTTCCCAGTTTTTCTATGTTGCCTTATGTAGGACTCAGTGGCACAGACTCTCTGTTCACTTGAGTTAGGTACCAGAGGAATGTCTTTTGTGCAGATTATGTGACCTTTCCTGTTTTAGTTGAGCCTTGATTACTATTGGCCCATCCATGTATGGTGTTGATCCTCAGGTTGTCTGTCTATGATTATTGACCCAGATCACAACCTACATACTGCTGTGTGGGGGTTGACCCCATGATGCAGAACTCCCCACAGCAGTGCCTGGTGCCTGCTGAAATCCCCCTTTGGATGTGTTGCCTGTGAAGCTAATTGGGTCCTACTCTGATGTGGTCTGAAGCCCACCACTGGATGGGTTGGTTCTAAGGCATCTTGCAAGGGACTCTGGTGCAGTTCAATGCAAGGTGCTGCCTGTGACTGGTTCTGGGCTAACCTTTTAGAGCTACAAAGCAATCTACTGTTTATGCCTGCCTCTGCCTGGGCTGGGTGTGTATTGGAGGGGCCAAGCTACATAAAAAGGTTGGCTTCCACCAGCACTGAGCAGAGTTTGGTCAGCAAAAGGTGCAAGACACCCCAAGGTCCACCTCTGCCTTCTAGCTGCCTATTAGGCTCAGTCAACAAAAGAGCTTATGGCAACATGCAAATTACACAAGGCAGATTCTCTGTAAGTCACAGGCAAGGGTGAGTGGGGTTCACCAAATTGATACAGGTTCAACCTTGGCGCCCGTGTTGGGGAGCAGGGGTGTGAGACCATTCAGTAAAAGTCTCAGGATACACCAAGGCCATCCACCATCTGTTGGGGACTTGTGGACATTTGTAGTGGGGGTGGGGTTGTCTCAGGGAATTTTCAAGGTGAGGTTAGAAGAGTTCATCAGGCCAAAACAACCAATGCTTGGCCTTGTGCATGGAGGGATCTGCAAAGGAATGATGGAGTTAATAAGCTGTGCAAGAGAAAAATGACTGCTGCCCTAGAGCTACACATCTCTATGTTGATCTCTGCCACCCTGAGTCTGCCCATACCTTTTTTGAGAGCCTTCCAAAAAAGTCTACATGGAGGGCCCAGGCTGGCCATAGCCAGCAGACTCATCTGAAAGGTATGAGCTCATCAGGGTGAGGCAATAGGAAGTTGGGAGGGTGAAAGAAGTACATTTCCTCAAGCTGGTAACATTTGGAGGAGCATGCTTGACCCAGGAAAGATGGCATCTGTGGCCAGTGTGAAAAAGACTCAGCACAGGGACCTTGATGCCTACCCCTCCAGCCTTCTCCCCATAGTCAGTTACCCAGGCTTTCCCTGTATAATTGCAGTCTGCTCTAAGCTGTCTTCTCTGTGATGGATCCCAGGGTGAGTGGTCACAAATGAGGTTTTGTTCACTGGCCCTTTAAGAGAGTGCTTGGTTTTCTAGCAGACTATTTGCTGATTTTCACAGCCAGATGTTATGTGGGCTCTTTTTTCTAGCTCTGCTGATCCAGGCTGGTGAGCCTGGCATGGGGTGTGATTCCTCATTCCTCAGGGTGGACCTTTGCAGCTGAGATATCCCTTTGGATTCTCAACTGTTGGACCTAGGTATAGGGCCAACCTTTTTCTAGTCTCCTCCCTTTCTACCATAAGAAGTCTCTATATGGTTTCTTCTGTAAATTGTTGCTTATAAGATTTCTGTTCAGATAGTCTTCAGTTGGTTATTCAGGTGATTGTTCTATAATTTAGTTGTAATTTGGGTTTGGTCTGAGAAGAAGTGAATATAACTTCCAGATAATTCACTACCATCTAGAATCTACACCACTGTACGTTTTTTAAATCCTCACCCAAGGATATTTTTCCATTGATTTTCAGAGAGAGTGGAAATGAGGGGGGAGGAGAGAGAGAGAAAGAGAGAGAGAGATAGAGAGAGAGAGAGAGAGAGAGAGAGAGAGAGAGAGAGAGAGAGACATTGATGTGAGAGAGATAAATTGATTGGTTGCCTCCTGCATGGGACTGGGATCAAACCTACAACCCAGGTACATGGCCTTGACCAGAATTGAACCCATGACCCTTTATTGCACAGGCCAACACTCTAACCACTGAGCAACACCAGCCAGGGCTCTATCACTGTACTTTTATGATCAGCTTATGGTTTGATGCTGAACTCTATAACAAACTGAATGTTTGACCATGGTCACCAAAAAATCATGTGATCTGAATTTCCCATGATGAACTGAACATTGGTTTACACACTCAACCATAATGTTGTGGGCGAAGAGCAGCACTTCTTCAATAAATGACAGTGGTATAAAAAAATGTAGAGTAGGCTTGAGCAAATCCTGAAAAAACAAGAAATTTGCACAAGTGTGGTATAATATGAAATACATATTTGGTCTTTGTTCCTAGTTTCTGGCACTGAAATCCTTGGCAGTAAATGTTTAATAGATATATTGATATCCCATCTATTTGGGTCTTTAGAAAAGAATAAGAGGATATGGAATGCCCTTGCAGGGTATAATACAGAGAACAAAATGCCAATATTATAAAAGAAATGCATACAATTGGAGGAAGGATGCAGACAGCCTGATTAAATAGATGGAACAAATGAGAAGTGTCTCTTTGTGGAATTGCTGTGTTGATACTCCAGATGATTAACTTGGCATATGTAATCCAAGCTGGTATTATCTTGCCCCATCTCATCAGCTACTTAAGCCTGTCCTTTAATTGTATTTTAAATTGTGTAACCACTTCTGTGGCTTGGGCGTAATATGAAGAGCTGAGATTGCATCATTATACTCCATGATGGGGTCCACTGCTGTGTATTTAGGGTCACCAATCTGGAGCAAATTGTTAGATGCAATGTGTTCAGGAAACCTGAACAGGAATCAAATATGGTTTTGTAGATCTTTTATAATGTGGCATAAGTCAGTGGAATACACAGGAAACGCTAGACCAGATGACAAAGCAGTCAGGATCCAATGAAACTCTAGATTGGACCAGAGGCTAAATGTGATTAACATATTAAGTATGTCATGGTCCATTGGCTTATAGAATTGTTCCTAGACAGTGTTTGTAGCCTTGGCCACAGTTTGGTGGCTGTAACAGCTTTACCACAATGCTTTAGCATTTTCTTTTTAAAAAATCTTTTTAAAAAATTTATCTTTATTGTTGAAAGTATTGCAGATGTTCCTTTTGTGTGTTTCTTTTTCCGATTGACCCCCTCCACCCCGCACCTGCCCTTCCCCAGCCTTCAACACTCTATTGTCTGTGTCCTTGGGCTATGCATATACGCATATAAGTTCCCTGGTTAATCATTACCCCCACCCTCACTCACACCTTCCCTCTGAAATTCATCAGTCTGTTCCATGCTTCTATGACTCTGGACCTATTTTGTTCATCAGTTTATTTTTTTCACATATGAGTGCAATCATGTGATACTTATCTTTCTCTGATTGCCTTATTTCACTTAGCATAATACTCTCCAGGCCCTTCCATGCTGTATAAAAGGGCAAGAGACCCTTCTTTTTTATTGCTGCATAGTATTCCATGGTGTCAATGTATCATAGATTTTTTTATCCACTTATCTGCTGATGGGCACTTGAGTTTTTTCCAAATCTTAGCTATTAACATAGGGGTGCATATATTCTTTCTGAATGGTGTTTCAGATATCTTAGGATATATTCCTATAAGTAGGATCACTGGGTCAAATGGGAGTTCCATTTTCAATTTTTGAGGAAACTCCATACTGTTTTCCATAATGGCTCTACCAGTCAGCATTCCCACAAGCAATGTGCTAGGGTTCCCTTTTCTCCACATCCTGGCCAACACTTTTCATTTGTTGATTTGTTGATGGTAGTCATTCTGACATGTGGGAGGTGATACTTGATTATGACTTTAATTTGCATCTCTCAGATGATTAGTGCCTTTGAGCATTTTTTCATATGTCTGTTGGCCTTCTGTATGTCAACTTTGGAAAAGTGTCTATTGGGTCCTTTGCTCATTTTGTTTTTGGATTGTCTACCTTTTAAGTTGTATAAGTTCCTTATATATTTTGGAAATTAAACCTTTATGAAATGTATCATTGTCAAATATATTCTTCCATGCAGTGGTTTCCCTTTTCATTGTGTTTATGGTTTCTTTTGCTGTGTAGAAGCTTTTCATTTTGATATAGTACCATTTGCTTATTTTCTCCTTAGTTTCCTTTGCCCTAGGAGATGTATCGCTAAACATATTGCTATGAGAGATGTCTGAGATTTTGCTGCTTGTGGTTTCTTCTAAGATATGGTTTCATGACTTACATTTAAATCTTTTATACATTTTCAGTTTATTCTTATGTATGGTGTAAGTTGGTGGTCTTGATTCATTTTTGTGCATGTACCTTGGGCTTTTTTCCAAGCACCATTTATTGAAGAGACTGTCTTGACTCCATTGCATGTTTTTGAGTCTTTTGTCAAATATTAATTGAGCATAATGGCTTGGGTCTATTTTGAGGGTCTCTATTCTGTTCCATAGATCTACATGCCTTTTTTTGTGCCAATACCAGGCTCTTTTGAGTACAGTAGCTTTATAGTATAACTTGATATTTGGTATTGTGATACCTCCAATTTTGTTCTTTCTCAAGATTGCTGTGGTTATTTGAAGTCTTTTTTTATTATTATTCCATATAAATTTTTGTAGTGTTTGTGCTAGATCTGTGATGTATGCCATTGGTATTTTTAATAGGAATTGTTTTGAATCTATAGATTTCTTTGGGTAGTGTGGACATTTTATGATGTTGATTCTACCAATCCAAGAACATGGTATATTCTTCCACTTGTTTATATCTTTCTCTATATCTTTTTTCAATGTTTTGTAGTTTTGCAAGTACAGGTCTTTTGCTTCCTTGGTTAAATTTACTCCTAAGTATCATATTTTTTGTTTCAATGGTAAATTTGATTGTTCTTTTTTTTCATTTCTCTTTCTGAAAGTTCACTATTGGTGTATAAAAATGCCATCAATTTCTGAGTGTTGATTTTCTATCCTACTACATTCTGAATTTGTTTATTAAATCTAGTAGTATTTTTTGGTGGAGTCTTTAGGGTTTTCTATGTACAATATCATGTTATCTGCGGATAATGAGTTTTACATCCCACTTTACAATTTTGATGCCTTTTATTTTTTCTTCTTGTCTGGTTGCTATGGCTAGGTCTTACAGCACTATGTTGAATAAGAGTGGTGGAAGCAGACATCCCTGTATTGTTCCTGTTCTTAGGGGAAAGGCTTTTTGTTAATGCTCACTGTGTATGAGGTTGGCTGTAGATTTGTCATGTATGGCTTTCATTATGTTGAGATATGATCCCTCTATTCCCTCTTTGCTGAAAGCTTTTTTTTATTAAAAAATCATGTTAGATTTTGTCTAATGCTTTTTTTAATCAATTACTATGACCATGTGATTTTCATCATCCATTATGTTGATGTGATGTATCATATTTGTTGATTTGCGAATATTGTACCAGCCTTGCATACCTAGTATTTGTGTATGATCATTTTAATATATTGCTGGATCTGATTTGCTAATATTTTGATGAGGATTTTAGCATCTATGTTCATTAGGGATATTAGCCTTTAATTCTCTTTCTTTGTAGTATTTTTATTTGGAATTAGGGTAATGCAGGCCTAATAAAAGGAGCTTGATAGTGTTCTTTTCTCTTGAAATTTTTGGAATAGTTTATGGAGGATAGTTGTTATTTTTTTCAGTGTTTGGTAAAACTCCTCCATGAAGCCATCTGGACCAGAAATTTTGTTTGCTGGGAGTTTTATTATTATTGTTGTTGTTGTTGTGTGAATTTCAACAATGTTTTTTGGCCTATTCAGGTTTTCCTGACTGAATTTTGGAAGATTGAATTTTTCTAATACTATGTCCATTTCATTCAGTTTTTCCAGTTGTTTGGAATATAGTCATTCATACTATTATGTTTTTTGATCCTTTGTATTTCTGGGTTGTCAATTGTTACTTCATCTCTTTGTTTCTGATTTCATTTATTTGGGTTCCCTCTCTTTGTTTCTTGATGAGTCTGGCTAGAGGTTCATCAATCTTGTTTATCTTTTCAAAGAACCCTTGGTTTTATTGATCCTTTTTTTGTCTCTATGTCATTTATTTCCACTCTGATCTTGATTATTTCCTTCCTTCTACTTACTCTGGGTTTTTCTTGTTGTTCTGTTTCTAATTCTTTAAGTTGTAGGGTTTGATAACTTATTAAAAGTTTTTCTTCTTCTTCTTCTTTTTTTTTTTTTTTTTTTTTGAGGTAGGCCTGTAATTACATGAACTTCACTCTCAGGACTGATTTCACTGTGTCTGACAGATTTGGGGTTGTTATGCATTCGTTTTCATTTGTTTCCAGGAAGTTTTTTTTTATTTATTTCTAGATATCATTAGTAACCTATTTATTGTTTAATAAAATTCTATTTAGCCTCCATGTGTTTGAATGCTTTTGAGTGTTTTTATTGTAGTTGATTGCTAATTTCATGCCATTGTGATCTGAGAAAATGCTTGATATGATTTCAATCTTCTTGAACTTGTAGAGACTTGTTTTGTGTCCTAACATGTGGTCTATGTTTGAAAATGTCCAATGTGCACTTGAGAAGAATGTATTCTTTAGCTTTTGGGTCAAATGATCTGTAAAGGTCAATTAATTCCATCTGATGCAGTGTGTTATTTAGTATCACTATTTATTTGTTGATTTTTTGTCTAGAAGATCTATCCATTGATGTCAGTGGGGTGTTAAAGCCCCCTACATTAACTCTTGTTATGGCCTTCACTTTGAAACCTATTTTGTCAGATATAACTATTGCTATCCCAAATTTCTTTTCATTTCCACTTGCTTGGAAAATTCTTTTCTATCTCTTCACTTTCATTCTGTGTGAGTTATTTATTCTGAGGTGGGTCTCTTAGACAGCATATGTATGGGTCATGTTTTCTTATCCATCCAGCTACCTGATGTTTTTTTATTGGAGTATGTAAGCCATTTGCATTTAAGATTATTATTGACTAGTGCCCTGGTGCACAGATTCATGCACATTAAAAGAAAATTAATTAGAAGGTGGCCAGTGGGGCAGGACTGGGCAAGATGGGCCAGACACACCCTGGAACCAACCTTCCATGGTCCCTCCCTGGCCGGCTGCACCTGGGGCAGTGCTGCAGCTTGAAGGGTGTTTGCAGCGTGAACGGGGTCCCTCTGGCAGGTGGGGTCCTTTAGCCTGGCCTGCAGGGATCAGGCCAAAACCAGCTCTCCAACTTCCCCCAAGGGGTCCCAGATTGCTAGAGGGTGGTTCTTGGGTGACTCACCCTGGAATTGGGCTCCCTCCTCTATGGTTCTGGGGTGCGTCACCAGAGAACCACCATTGCCAAGTCACTGCAGCTCAGCAGCTCCTACATTGAGCATCTGCACCCTGGTGGTCAGTGTGCAACACACCTACTGGCCAGTCGGATGGTTGGATGGCCACTTAGCCTTTTATATATAGATATGTACTTATTACTATTCTTATTCTGTATGCCTCTGTTCTCTTTCTTTTTTTTTCTTATAATAGTCCCTTTAGCATTTCTTGCAGTGGTGTTTGGGTGGTAATAAACTCTTTTAGCCTTTTTTGTCTGTTAAACTCTTTATTTAACCTTCAAATTTGAATGATAGCATTGCTGTATAGTCTTTGGTTCAGTCCCTTGGTTTTCATTATTTTGTCTACTTCACAACATTACCTTCTGACCTGAAGTACTTCTAATGAGAAGTAAGCTGACAATATAATGGGAGCTCTTTGTAGGTAACTTTTTGTTTCTCTTTTATAGCCTCTAAGATTCTTTCTTTGTCTTTAATATTTGCCATTTTAATTATTATGTGCCTAGGTGTGCACCTTTTGGGGTTCTTCTTGATTGGGACTCTCTGTGTTTCCTCAGAATAGCTTGAGTGACTTTTTCACTCACCAGGTTAGGGGAAAATTCTGCCATCATTTCTTCAAACAGATTCTATGTTCCTTTCTCAGATTCTTCTCCTTCTGGTACCCCTATCATGCAAATGTTTTTATGTTTCATATTGTCTCAATGCTCCCTTAGGTTCTCCTCCTCCTTTAATTTTTTTTTTCCATTTGCTGCTCTGATTATGTGTTTTTTTCTACCTTTGCTTCCAATTTGCTGATTTGGTCCTCTGCTTCTTCTAGTTTACTGTTGAATCTTTCCAAGGTCTTCTTTATTACACCTATATCATTCCTCATTTCCAATTAATTATTTTTATTGTTTCAAGCTCTCTTTTCATGTTGGTGTAGCTCTCTTTAAGTCCCTTATAATTCACAATAAGTTGCTTGTAGTTCTCACTGAAATGCTTGAGCACCCTTATTACCATTACTCTGAATTCTTTATCTAACAAATTGCTTGCCTCCATTTCATTTATTTCCTTTACTAGTGATTCCTCTTTTTCTTTCATTTGGGGGTTGTTTCATTGTCTTCTCATTTTTGCTTTCCCTGTGTTTTTGTTTGTATGTATTAGATCAAACTTCTATGCCTCCCAGGCTGTGTGGTGATATTATGTAGTAGGTGTTTTGTGGGACCCAGTTGTGCATCTTTTAGATCTCCTGACCTGGGTGTTCTATGAAAGCCCTTGCTTGAATTATTTGAGTTCTCATGCTATATTTGAATCTTGAATGTTATTGTCCCATTTGTGGATGAGTTTCCTCTCAGGCTGACTGACTATGTAGCTCACCTCCAACCACATCATGTGAGCTTTTGTGGAGGTGCTGACTGAATAGAACAAAATACAACACAACAAAACATGAAACAAAAGAAACAAAACAAAAACATACATGAGAGCCCCTAGAGCACCAACAAAAGTAACCACCAAAGAAGAGAGAATTAGGAAAGAGAAAAAAGAGCAAGAATTACAGGAAAAAAAGAAAGAAAAATACAAGGAGAAAACAAAACAAAACAAACAAACAAAAAAGCACCAACAAAAAGAGGGGGGAGGAATATATAGATGCAGAGCTGAAATAAATAAAATATGAATAAAGAATTAGGGGAATAGGGAAGGAAAATGGTTTAAAATAAAGCAGGGAGAAAAAGATGGAAGAAAAGAAAATAACTGAAAAAGGAAATAGTGTCAAAAGCATATAGACCTAAAATAATAAAAGGATAAAAGATGAGAAAGTAGGAGTAAGAGAGAGAAAAAAAAGAGTAGTGGGGGAAAAAGAAAAGAAATTGAGTAGGAAGAGGAAACTTAGATATATGTTATAAACAAGAGACTAGAATAATAGCAAATAAATAAAGCAGATGGATAAATAAGGTAAATTTAAAAATGGAAAAAATAAAGGAAAGAGAAAAAATTAAAAAAGAAAAGAAAAAAGTGAAGTGGTATTTGTTTCAGCCAAGTTTAGTGCCCCATGGGACCTCCCTTTGGATCCTACTCTTCTGTTCTGTCTGCCAATTCTGTGATTCCTGTGAGGTACTTAGGTGATAACCATTGACAGAAACTGTCCTCCTTTGGCCTTCAGCAACCTGGTTGAAGCTCCAAGTGATCCACAGATCTGCCATTTGTGTCTGTCTTCTGAGGATTAGGCTGTAAGCAGGAAGGGCCAATCTGCCCTTTACAGTAGGTTTGTTAGTAGCATGAGTCTCAGATTTGAGTCATCAAAGTTTTCCTGGTTCCCTGGGCTCTGCCTCTGCCTACCTTTGCCTGCTAGCCACCCGTCAATCTTAATCACTTAAAAGTCTGTTTCTGAAATGGCTTTAGGTGGGGAAGGTACTGTTTAGGTTTCAGGGACTGTGGTGGGTGTGTATCTCTGCCCCAGAGCTACTCCTCCCTAAATGGCCCAAAATATTACTCTGCCCTCAGCTGGATAGTGATCCTTGTATGGAGACCAATGGGGTGGTATGGAAACCTGGAGTTTTTATCAGCTCTCCCATGTGGAGAAAGTACCAGTCTGGTTCCCAGGATAGTGGGGTGGATGGCCTCTCCCCAAATCCAGTCGCTGATGCTTTCCCTAAGACTGTTCAAACCTGTAGGCTTGGCCTCTGCTTTTGTTTTCTCTGAAAAGGTCAATTTGCAGGGTGTGGCATGCAGGGCTCCTGAGAGTGGGACTGGCTGTATTACCTAGGGTGTGTTTTTGTTTTTTTTCTTTTCCTGCCCTGTGGCTACTGGGAGCAGCTATGCAGCTATCTCCTCTCAGGAAAAATGACCATTCCTGTTTGGGGGCCTATGACCAAATACTACTGGCTGCTGCTTTTCCACATCTCCCCACAATGCTTCCCACTCCAGCCCCTCTTAGGCACCTGGTGTCCGCATCTCCCTCCCTGCACCAAAGCCTCAGGTGAGTACCTGAAAATGAAAACTCCTGTACTCTGGGTTTAATAAACAAAACAAAAATGAAACTGGCTTTCTCTCCAACCAGCTCTGGTCTAAACTCCGCCACAGACAGCAGCCCTGCCACCTTTCACGGCTGTATGTTACATGGGCCATGGGTCTCACCTCTGGTGCTCTGGGATGTGGAGCTCATCCTGGGTTCCAGGACTCTATCTTCTGAGGGGACAGATCTCCCCATAGCCAGGAGCTCACTTGCTCTCAGCCTGCTGGCCTGCAGCCTCTGAAAGCTGGGTCACCTCCCCTCCTTGCCCTTCCTATTGGTCTCCAGGTGTTTTCTGGACTTCCTTGATGTACATCTCTTCCTCAGGTGGACCTCAGTTGGTAATTCCAGGTGAATATTCTCTGATTTAGTTGTCTTTCCAGTCTGTCCCTGGGAGGAGGTAAACGACAGGTCTGCCTATTCAGACACCAATTTTTAAAATCCTGTTTCTGCTTTAGCATTTTTAAAATAAATCTTTATTGTTCAGATGATTACAGTTGTTCATCTCCTCCCCCCCCCCCAATAGCTCCCCTCCACCCCGGTCCCACAAGACCCCCTACCCTTACCCCCCCACACTGACCTCATCCATACGTGTATGACTTACTTTGTCCAGTCTCTTCCCGCACCCCCCACACCACCTTCCCCCTGAGAATTGTCAGTCCACTCCCTTTCTATGCCCCTGATTCTATTCTATTCACCAGTTTATTCTTTTCATCAGATTTTTTATTCACTTGATTTTTAGATTCACTTGTTGATAGATACGTATTTGTTCATAATTTTTATCTTTACCTTTTTCTTCTTCTTCCTCTTCTTAAAGAATACCCTTCAGCATTTCATATAATACTGGTTTGGTGGGGATGAACTCCTTTAGCTTTTTCTTATCTGTGAAGCTCTTTATCTGAGCTTCAATTATGAATGATAGCTTTGCTGGGTAGAGTAATCTTGGTTGTAGGTTCTTGCTATTCATCACTTTGAATATTTCTTGCCACTCCCTTCTGGCCTGCATAGTTTCTGTTGAGAAATCAGCTGACAGTCATATGGGTACTCCCTTGTAGGTAACTAATTGTGTTTCTCTTGCTGCTTTTAAGATTCTCTCTTTGTCTTTTGCTCTTGGCATTTTAATTATGATGTGTCTTGGTGTGGTCTTCTTTGGATTCCTTTTGTTTGGGGTTCTCTGTGCTTCTTGGACTTGTAAGTCTATTTCTTTCACCAGGTAGGGGAAGTTTTCTGTCATTATTTATTCAAATAACTTTTCAATATCTTGCTTTCTCTCTTCTTCTGGAACCCCCATAATTTGGATGTTGGTACACTTGAAGTTGTCCCAGAGGCTCCTTACACTATCTTCATATTTTTGGATTCTTTTTTCTTTTTGTTTTTCTGGTTGGGTGTTTTTTGCTTCTTTGTATTTCAAATCTTTGACTTGCTTCTTGGGATTCTCTAGTCTGCTGTTGGATCTCTGTATATTATTCTTTATTTCAGTCAGTGTATGCTTAATTTCTAATTGCCCCTTTTTCATATCCTTGAGGGTCTCACTAAATTTCTCGGGAACCAAGATGGCGGCATAGGTAAATACCCAAACTTGCTGCTGTGCACAACCACATCAAAACTACAACTAAAAAACAAAATGAATAACATCCAGAACCATGGGAAGGCTGGCTGAGTGGAAATTCTACAACTAGAAAGAAAGAGAAAAGCACATTGAGTCCAGTAGGAGGTGCGGAGGTGTGGAAGTGTGGAAGTACAGAGGCGTGCACAGAAACACGCTGGCAACTGGGTATGCTGTTATCTTTTTCTATCAGGAAGGAGATACAAACTCCCAAATGCTCTGAACTCCAGTTCCAGGTGAGACTCTGGGGACCCAGACTCATACAGAGAAAAACTGGACTGTCTGGCATCAGGCTGGATTGCGAAGGCGGCTTTCTCTCAGAGGTGCTTGCAGCAATCATTGTTCCTGCACAGTGCAGAGGGACACAGAGACCCGAGGACCTCTTCAGGGCTGATGGGCAGTCATTTCTGTTTGCTCCACCCTGGTGATTCCCTGAGACCCCACCCCACCCAATTTACAACCCCACCCAAGCTGTGCACAGAGGCTTTTGCATATGAATGGCCTGGCCTTTTGCAATTTAAAACCTAACAAACTGCAGCTGGGTCAGAGATCCCCAGAGCTTCCAAAAGAAGGCCCAAGGTTCCACAGAAGCTTGCATTGCTTCACAGCTGGGCCTCATCTGGGCAACTCCAAACCCCAAACAAAGAGGAGGAATCTGCAGATCTTTCTGTATCTCCTGTTGGGTGGCCTCAGGCAGTGGCTGACTTTGCACCTCCTTGGAGATCCAAGAGCCAGTGTACCCAGTGGTCAGAGTGAGACCATCCAGATTACAACTCTTCACATCCATAAGAGACACACTCAGGGGGAAGACTTAGTGAGTGCCAAAGCCCCACTGAAGCAAGTCCTGCCCCATAAGGGTACCTCCATCACAGAAGTTCTCCCATTGTAGACACAACTGGTCCTCACAGCCAATTGGCCTGGAGGTCAATTCCTCCCAGTGATACCAACAGCAATCAAGGCTAAACTACAATAAGACTGTGCACACAGCCCACAAAGAGGTGCACCAAGAGTGTCCACCTCAGGTGACTGGGGAGGCTAAGCCTCTGGGCCCTATAGGACACCTACTATACAAGGCCACTCTATCAACACAGGGAAGTAGCCGAAATGCAGAGACAAAGAAACAGGTCACAAATGAAAGAAATGGAGGAAAGCAAACTACTGGATATATAGAGTTCAAAACCATGGTTATAAGGTCACTCTGCTTTAGCATTTTCTGATGGCAATGGCAGTCCATGTGTATAGACCAAGTCTAGGATTACATTGGAATTTCTACAGGCCATCTTCTAATAGATTCAGGAGGTGATCTATCACATATCTATTTGCTCTAGGGCAGAGGACACCTCAGTTTTAGCCTTTAGCTGATGAACCCAGTCTGCACAGTGATTATGTTTTCCCTTATCAGTATTAGAGGCCTTTTTGGTTAGCAGCAACATGAGTAATAAAAGGCTTATTGGATGCATAATTAATTCTTATTTAAATATCTTTATCCTACCAGGCGGCTTTTTAATTGATTTCAGAGATGAAGGGAGAGAGAGATAGAAACATCAATGATGAGAGAGAATCATTGATTGGCTGCCTCCTGCACACCCCACACTGGGGATCGAGCCTGCAACCGGGGCATGTGCCCTGACCAGGAATCAAACCTTGACCTCCTGGTTCATAGGTCAAAGCTCAACCAGTGAGCCATGCAGGCCAGGCCAGAGGTCTTGTTTTTTATGTCAATATGAGACTTGCCAATGGCCTGATCAAATGTGAAGGCCATTAGATATAACCCCTGAAGCATACAGATTTATGGTTTTCAACATGAATCAATAAAAAGGCTCTAATTTAATAATTCCCATCAGAGATTGAGGACAAAGGTTATCAGGGATTCATATAGATACTATTTCAATATCAATAATACATTAATTAGTGGAACCCATAAAAATAGTGATTCATAGGAGCTATAAGGGACTCACCCATAGTCCAGCTTGGGAAAGGGTCTGTAATGGTGGTATCTTTGGATTCCAGACCACTTTCCCCTCAGAGGTTTTGGGGACCATAGTCACCTATGAAATGATACCGAGAAGGACCTATTGAATTCTAACCTTGGCATAAGAACTCCAGTCCCAACTTGGGACAGAAGGACATTGGCTTAAAACCTAGTCTTATTTGTTTTTAAAAGCTGATATATTAGGTTCTGGTTCAAAAGGGAAATGTAGGAATATCCTGAACTAATTTTCTCTTATAGACACACCAAGTCTACAGCTACTTATATATGAAATAATTTCCTCTGAAAAAAAAAAAGAAAAGCTGGCTTAACAATGACTATATGTATGGAAAATGAGAGAAAAACCATATCAAAGTGTGCAGGAAATCCTGAGACCCAATCTTGCCATAAACCTTGCCACCTTCATGGTGACCCACAATTGGAAGGGAACTCAAAACCCAGAGGTTCAACATGAGAAGTGAAGGGTTTGAACCCTACATCAGGAACACCAACTTTTAAGATCTGCATCAGAAAGATGAGCCCCCAAAAACATATTTCTTTGAAAATTAATGGAGCTCATGCCCATGAAACCCACTGTAGCAATCTGATAAACATTTCTTGTACACTTGGGCTTACCCATCCCAGGACTCAGCTCAGAGGCAGTTGCTCTGATCAAACTTTAAGTGAAATAGATTCATTTATGTATATTAAAACATTGGTCTGAGGGGCAGGCATCTAATTTAACAAATACATAAGAGCCTGCTGGAATACACTTTGGGCACAGAGATTGGTGAATGCCATCTTCATGTTCTCCCTTTGCCTTGCTATAGTCAAGAAGCACCATTTATTTCATTTTTTTTTTAAATTTTCCTATTGGGAACCATTTTCACACACTCCCTCTGCCATACTCCAGAACATGAGTATCTGACCGAAGGGCTTCTGGTACTCTGATTTTTGCAGGTATTACTCAGGGGTTCCTCCTTGATCCTATGGCTCTGGAGGCCAGGGTAGCTTGCTTCATGGATCCCAAGGAACTATAAATATTGAAGAGACAGTTCTCATCAAGTTACCACCCTACAGACTTTACAGATGGTAAACTGAAACACAACTTCAGTCTTTCTGTGAAAGAGGCCTATTTTCTTGACCTAGAGCTTTGGCCTGAGGGGTAGGCTTCTGGATTTACATACATCTAATGACATAAAAAGTGATTTCAGGGAACAAAGGTCTGTAGATGCCATCTTTGTGATCTCCCTATGCTTTGCTTCAGTTAGCCAGTATCTCTCAGAAAAGAGCTTATGTAGTTGTCTGGAGCTCCAGTTTTTGCAATGGCCACCCAGGAGACACCTGCAGATTGTCTGACTCTGGTGCCCAGCAGGGCTTACTTTTGGGCTCACAAGACTAATAAATTAGCATATTTTAAAAGCTGCTGTTTTTGTAGAAATAACAAGTGTTTAAGAGGATAATACTTGTTCAACAATAAAAATAAAATTTAAAAAAGAATATGGAATGCCTGTGCACTGTTGGTGGGAATGTAAATGATGCAGCTCCTATGGAAAATACTGTAGTGGTTCCACAAGAAATGAAAAATATAACTACCATATAATCTACAGATTCCACTTCTGGGTTTTTATCTAAATAAAATGAAAATACTAACTCTTAAAGATATATGCAGCCCCATACTCATCTCGGTATTTCTCCCCCTTTATTGATTACGGTTTTACAAATGTGTCCTTATCCCCCTCATTGTCCCCCCCAAGTCCCCCCAATCCTGCCCTCACCCTCACCCCCTATTGTCTGTGTAGATTGCTTATGCTTATACGCATGCATATAAGTCCTTTGGTTGATATCTCCCCCTTAGCCCCACCCTCCCCTACCTTCCCTCTGAGGTTTGAGCAACTGACCGATGCTTCTCTGTCTCTGGATATGTTTTTGTTCAGCAGTTTATGTTGTTCATTATTATACACAAATGATTGAGATCATGTGATACTTATCTTTCTCTGACTTAATTATTTCACTTAGCATAATGTTCTCCAGCTCCATCCATGCTGTTGCAAATGGTAGGAGTTCCTTCCTTTTTATAGCAGCATAGTATTCCGTTGTGTAGATGTACCACAGTTTTTTAATCCACTCATCTGCTGATGGGCATTTAGGCTGATTCCAAATCTTAGCTATGGCAAATTGTGCCACTATGAACATAGGGGAGCATAAATCCTTTCTGATTGGTGTTTCTAGTTTCTTGGGATATATTCCTAGAAGTGGGATTACTGGGTCAAATGGGAGTTCTATTTTTAATTTTTTGAGGAAACTCCATACTGTCCTCCTACAGTGGCTGCAACCAGTCTACATGCCCACCAGCAGTGTGTGAGGGTTCCTTTTTCTCCACATCCTCACCAGCACTTGTTGTTTGTTGATTGGTTGATGATAGCCATTCTGACAGGTGTGAGATGGTAACCCATTGTCATTTTGATTTGCATCTCTCAGATGATAGTGACTTTGAATATGTTTTCATATGTCTCTTGGCCTTCTTTCTGTCTTCTTTTGAAAAGTATCTAAATCCATTGCCCATTTTTTTTATTGGGTTGTTTGTCTTCCTTTTGTTAAATTGTATGAGTTCCCTGTAAATGTTGGAGATTAAACCCTTATTGGAGATATCATTGGCAAATCTGTTTCCCCATGCAGTAGGTTTTCTTGTTCTTCTGTTGCTGGTTTCTTTTGCTATGCAGAAGCTATTTATTTTGATGTAGTCTTATTTGTTTATTTTCTCTTTAGTTTCCTTGCCCTAGGAGCTGTATCGGTGAAGATATTTCTTAGGCATATATCTGAGATTTTGTTTCCTGTGAATTCCTCTATCTTTATGGTTTCCTGTCTTACATTTAAGTCCTTTATCCATTTTGAGTTTATTTTGTGTATGGTGTAAGTTGGTGATCAATTTCATTTTTTTGCATGTGTCTGTCCAATTTTCCCAACACCATTTATTGAAGAGACTGTCTTGACTCCATTGTATGTTCATGCCTCTTTTGTCAAATATTAATTGAGCATAGTGGTTTGGGTCGATATCTGGGTACTCTATGCTATTCCATTGGTCTATATGTCTGTTCTTGTGCCAGTACCAGGCTGTTTTGAGAACAGTGGCTTTGTAATACAGCTTGAAATCTGGTATTGAGATCCCACCTACTTTGTTCTTCTTTCTCAGGATTGCTGTGGCTATTCGGGGTCTATTATTTTTCCAGATGAATTTTTGGAGAGTTCTTTCTAGGTCTGTGAAATATGCCGTTGGTATTTTAATGGGGAGTGCATTGAATCTATAGATTGCTTTGGGTAGTATGGACACTTTAATTTTGTTGATTCTACCAATCCATGAACACGGTATGTTCTCCCATCTGTTTATGTCTTCCTCTATCTCTATCTCTTTTTTCAGTAGTTTCCTGAGTACAGGTCTTTTACCTCTTTAGTTAGGTTTATTCATAGGTATCTTAATTTTTTTGTGTGTGCAATGGAAAATGGGATTGTTTTTTAAATCTCTCTTTCTTAAGTTCACTATTGGTGTATAAAAATTCCATAGATTTCTTGGTGTTAATTTTGTATCATGCTACATTGCCAAATTCATTTATTAAGTCTAATAATTTTTGATGGAGTCTTTAGGGTTTTCAATGTACAGTATCCTGTCATCAGTGAATAATGACAATTTTACTTCTTATTTTCCAATTTGGATGCCTTTTATTTCTTCTTATTGTCTTTTCACTGTGGCTAGCACTTCCAGTACTATGTTGAATAGGAGTGGTGAGAGTGTTCATCCCTGTCTTATTCCTGTTCTTAGGGGAAATGGTTTTAGTTTTTGCCCATTGAGTATGATGTTGGCTGTAGGTTTATCATATAAAGCTCTTATTATATTGAGGTATGATCCTTCTATTCCCACTTTGCTGAGTATTTTTACCAGAAAAGGGCGTTGGACTTGGTCAAATGCCTTTTCTGCATCAATTGATATGATTATGTGATTTTTTGTATCTCAATTTGTTTATGTGATGTATCACATTTATTGATTTGTAGATATTGTACCAATCTTGCATCTCTGGAATAAAACCCACTTGGTCATGGTGTATGATTTTTCTTATGTAATGCTGAATCCAGTTTGCTAGAATTTTGTTGAGGATTTTAGCATCCATGTTCATCAGGGATATTGGCCTGTAATTCTCTTTCTTTGTGTTGTGTTTATCTGGTTTTGGTATTAGGGTAATGCTGGCTTCATAGAAAGAGCTTGGATTTGTTCCTTCCTCTTGAATTTTATAGAATAGTCTGAGAAGAATTGGTTTTAGATCTTCTTTGATTGTTCAGTAAAACTCCCCTGTGAAGCCATCTGGTCCAGGGCTTTTGTTTGCTCGAGCTTTTTGATTACTGTTTCAATTTCATCAGTAGGTAACGGCCTATTCAGGTTTTTTTATTCTTTCTGATTGAGTTTTGGATGCTTGTCTTTTTCTAGGAATGTGTCCATTTCGTTGAGATTGTCCAATTTGTTGGAGAAGAATTGTTCGTAGTATCTTTTACAATCCTTTTTATGTCCGTGGGGTCAATTGTTACATCACCTCTTTCATTTCTGATTTTGTTTATTTGGCTCCTCTCTCTTTGTTTCTTGGTGATCCTGGCTAGAGGCTCATCAATCTTGTTTATACTTTCAACGAACCTTCTCCTATTTTCGTTGATCTTTTTTATTGTTTTTTTGGTCTCTATGTCATCTATCTCCACTCTTATCTTTATTATCTCCTTCCTTCTGGATACTGTGGGCTTTTCTTGTTGCTCTTTCTAATTCTTTAAGTTGCAATGTTAGATAATTTATTACCAGTTTTTCTTGTTTTTTGACATAGGCCTGTAAAGCTCTGAACTTCCCTCTCAGGACTACTTTCATTGTGTCCAATAGATTTTGGATTGTTGTGCTTTCATTGTCATTTGTTTCCAGGATGCTTTTTATTTCCTCTTTGATCTTTTTGGTATCCCAATAATTGTTTAATACCATGCTATTTAGCCTCCAAGTGTTAGATTTTTTTCATTTTTTTATTGTAGTTGATTTCTAGTTTTATGCCATTGTGATCTGAGAAGATGCTTTTTATGATTTCTATCCTCTTGAATTTGAAGAGACTTTGCTTGTGTCCTAATATGTGGTCTATCTTTGAAAATGTCCTGTGTGCACTGGAGAAGAATGTATATTCTGTGGCTTTGGGGTGAAATATTCTGAAGTCAATTAATTCCATATGATCTAGTGAGTCATTTAGGATTGCTGTTTCTTTGGTCATTTTTTGTTTAGAGAATTTATCCAGTGGTGTCAGTGGGGTAATAATGTCCCCTACTATGACTGTATTGCTATCAATTTTGCCCTTGGTATCTTTCAGAAGTTGTTTTATGTATTTGGGTGCTCCTTTATTGGGTGCATATATGTTTACCAGAGTTATATCTTCTTGTTGAACTGCACCATTTAGTATTATGTAATGGCCTTCCTTATCTCTTGTTATGGCCTTTACTTTGAGGTCTATTTTGTCAGACATAAGTATTATACCCCAGCTTTTTTCTCATTTCCATTTGCCTGAAAAATTTTTTTCCATCTCTTCACAATCAGTCTGTGCGAATCCTTTGTTCTGAGTTGGGTCTCTTGCAGACAGAAAATATATGAGTCATGTTTCCTTATCCATTCATCTACCCTACGTCTTTTGATTGAAGCATTTAATTCATTTACATTTAATGTTTTTATTGATAAGGACTTGTTTGTCCTCATTTTTATTCTTAATGTTTGTGTTCCTTCTTTCCTTTCTGTTTCTTCTTTTTACAGCAGTCCCTTTAGCATTTCTTGCATTGCTGGCTTTGTGGTAATAAACTCTCTCGGCCCTTTATTGTCTGTGAAGCTCCTGATTCCACCTTCAATTTTGAATGATAGCCTTGCTGGGTATAGTATTCTTGGATTCAGTCCCTTGCTTTGCATCACTTTGTATATTTCATTCAATTCCCTTCTGGCCTGGTGTGTTTCTGTTGAGAAGTCAGTTGATATTTTAATTGGAGATACCTTGTAGGTGACTTTCTGTATCTCTGGCAGCCTTTAAGATTCTTACTTTATCATTAATGTTTTCCAATTTAATTATGATGTGTCTTGGTGTTGATCTTTTGGGGTTCATCTTGTTTGGAACACTATGTGCCTCTTGCACTTGCATAGTGTTTTCTTGCCAATATCAGAAAAGTTTTCTGTCATCATTTCTTCAAACAGGTTTTCTATTCCTTGCTTCTTTTCCTCTCCTTCTGGTACCCCAATTATGCAGATGTTGTTTCATTTTGTGTTGTCCCAAAGCTTTCTTAGGCTCTCTTCTTGCTTTTTAATTTTTTTTTTCCAGTTTCTGCTGTGTTGGTGTGTTTTTTCCTACCTTGTCTTCTAATTCTCTGATGCAGTCCTCAGTCTCTTCTAGTCTACTGTTTAAGCCTTCCATTGTGTTCTTTATTGCAGCTATTACATTCTTCATTTCCTCTTTGTTCCTTTTCATGTTGGTGACATTCTCATTCAACTCCTTATAATTCTCATTGAGTTGTGTGTATTTGTCATTGAGTTGTGTGTATTTGTCCTCCAGCCATTGGAGTATCCTTATAACCATTACTCTGAATTCTTTCTCTGAGATGTAACTTGTCTCCATTTCTTTTAACTCCCTTTCTGGTGATTCCTCTTTTTCTTTACTTTGCGGATTGCTTTTTGGTCTTCCCATTTTTTTGCTGTAACGTTTTAATTGTTTCTGTGTCAGAGATCTCATTGCTTTGCTACCCAGGTTCTTTTGGGGATGGTGCTACTGGTATGATCTCTTAGGTCTCCTGGGCTTGGTAATCTAGTGTAGCTCCTTAATTGATCTATTTGGGTTCTCTTGATATTGGCCTGGAATCTGGAAAGGTGCAACTGCAGTGTCTAGAAGTTTGCAGCTGTGGAGGGGGGTGTCCCAATTTTTGCTGCCTTGCACCCTTGGTTGAAATCCCGCATGCCCATCAGGGACTCACAGTGGCACCCAAGAGCCGTGTGTCAGGGTGGTGCATCTCATGAGGCCTGTGCTCTGGAAAGGCACGACTGTGGTGTCCAGAGTTCTGTAGCTATGAGGTGGGTAGACTCAGCTTTTGCTGCTGCCTCCATGGTTGGATACACGTGCCCCCAGTGGCAGCTCACAGGGGAACCCTCAGTGTGTTTGCCAGCATGGTGTTCTGATGCAATCTGAAGGTCCCTGGCACTAAAGTCACGTGGTCGAGGTGTCTGTGGGCAGGTATCCAGGAAAAGGTAATTCAGAATTTCTTCTGCCAAGCAGTGAACCCTTGTTTGTATAAGTGCGTGCCCAGTGTGGTCTCACAGGTGCACCCAAGAGCTGCCTGTGGAGTGGTGAGCTTGGGAGGCCTGTGGGCTGGAAAAGTGTGACTATGTGACTGTAGTATCCAGAGTTCTGCAGCTGTGGGGAGGGGAGACTCAGTTTTTGCTGCTGCATCCGTGGTGGATACGTGCACTCCCAGTGGCAGCTCACAAGGGCACCTGCAGTGCATTTGCCAGTGCAGTGCACTGATGTGCTGATGCACTCTGAAGGGCCCTGGCACTGAAGCTGCATGATCGAGGTGTCTGTGGGCAGGTATCCAGGATGAGTGAATTCAGAATTTCTACTGCCGAAGCAGTGCATTCCTGTTTGTACAAGATCGTGCCCAGCGGGGGCTCACAGCAGCTCCCAAGATTAGCCTGTGGATCAATGGGCTTAGGGGGCCTGCACACTGGAAACGTACGACTGTGGCAGTGCATTTGCCAGTGCTGAGCTCTGACGCACTCTGAGGGGCCCTGGCACTGAAATTACACAACTGAGGTGTCTGTGGGCAGTTGTTCAGGAAGAGGGAATTCAGAATTTCTACTGTGGGGAAGTGCACCCTTGTCTGTACAAAATCACACCCAATGAGGGCTCACAACGGCCCCCAAGAGCGGCCTGTGGAGTGGTTTGTCCAGGAGGCCTGCACACTGGAAATGTGCAACTGTGGTAGTGCATTTGCCAGCACAGAGCTCTGGTGCACTCTGAGGGGCCCTGGTGCTGAAAAGTGCGCAGCGGGGGTGTCTTTGGGCAGTTATTCACGAAGAGGGAATTCAGAATTTCTACTTCAGGGCTGCGTGCCCTTGTCTGTACAAAATCGCACCCAACAGGGGTTCACCGTGGCTCCTAAGAGCAGCCTGTGAAGTGGTGTGCTCTGGAAGCCTGTGCACTGGAAACGTGTGACTGTGGTGTCCAGAGGTATGCTGCTGGGGAGGGGGAAAGTTGCACTTACTGCTGCGGGAGCATGCACCTTTGGAGGTGGAGATCCCAGGGTCTGCGGGTCTGCTGGTGGGGCAGCAGGATTTTGGCTGGAGTGGCTGCTGGGTTGCGGGCAGTGTCCAAGGCCTGTCTGGGTGATGGTGTTGATGAGTTCCTAGAAGAGGCCACTCTCCCCTTCAAGATGGCATGGGCTCCATGCCAGAGTCCCGCAGTCCAGGGAGTGTTTGTAGCAGTGGTAGTCTCTCCCTGTCCAAGAGAGCCTGGTCTGCCAGCCCCTGCTGCTCCTGCCAGATTTAACTGTCCCTCACTCACTCACTCACAGACCAAACATATCCACACACCCTCCTTTCACCCCGTCACTCACTCACACCCTCTCCCTCACCTCCATCCATCCTGCCGCCATCTTGAACTTCCCATATCGGCATTATTTACAATAGGAAACACCCTAAGTATAAAGAAATGTGATAAAGAATGGAACATTATTCAGCCATAAAAATGAAATCTTGTCATTTGCAACAACATGGATGGATTTCAAGGCATTATGCTAAGTGATATAAATCAGGCAGAAAAAAAGCAAGTACTGTTCAATCTCATTTATATGTGGAATAGAAAAACAAAAACAAAACTAAATAAAACCAAAGACAAGCTCACAGTTACAGAGAACAGATTGGTGGTTGCCAGAGGCAGTGTGTAGAGGGTGGGCTAAATAGGTGAAGGGGTCTAAAGGTACAATTTTTCAGTTATAAAATAAATAGGTGATGGAGATATAATGTACAGCATGGTAATAATAATTAATAATACTGTATTGCATATTTTAAAGTTGCTTAAAAATAAATGTTAAAATTTTGCATCACAAGACATTTTTAACTATATAAAGTGACAAATGTTAACTAGACTTACTGTGGTGATTGTTTCACAATGCATACAAATGTTGAATTGTATTGCATATCTGAAACTAATATAATGTTATATGCCAATTATATCTCAGTTACAAAAAAAGAAAGTTGAGAAGTCTAGACCAAAGCTGCTGGGCCTTTTGATCTATTACCATGCAAACAGAGATGGAGTAGAAGGAAAGAGACCTCTGTTAGTTGCAGGGGCTGTTAATGTGCATAGCCCAACAGGGCCATCTGCCTGGATTTAGCCACACGTTTTCTAGGGAGGGAGACAGAGGAGCTGAGAGCAAGATAAGCAACTGGCTGGGGTGGACAGCTGTTTCCTGGTTTGGATTCCCAGGGGAATGCAGAGTGGGCCTATTCAAGCAGAGCCTGGGCTTCTTTGGATATAGTAGCAACCAGAAGGCTGCAGCTGCTCTTCCTACTGCTGTTTGTATTTTGTTATCTTGGCAACGGCTGCTGTAAGGGCACTCTGTAGGAGGTGTTTTGTAGTATCATACCCCAATGCTGTACCACTATTCCTTTATTACCTTTATCCAGATTACTTCTGAGGGATCTAATTACATTTCTAAGTTATCTCCAGGTGTCTCTGCTGAAATCTCCTTGGAGAGCAGCTAGGCAAAGCAATCTTAAAAGGTAGCATACTTTTTTCTCTTAAAATTTCAACAACTTAACTGCAGGCTGTTTATTGTCACCAGGAACATACTTACTTAGCTTGTGCAAGCCCCCCCCTCCAACTCTAGTCTCATTTTAGGAGAGCCCTAAGCAGTGGCTAGGATACTGCTTCCCTAGTTTTCTTTGAACACCTCTGTTGGATCACTTATCTTACCAGCTAGATGAAATCAACTAGGTAGTCATGGACTAAAGAAGGCCAGATATCCCCTCCTCAGAACTGAAAAGTTTCCATTAAGAATCTGCTAATAACTTCTAAGAATGCTCCATGTCTTCCTTTAGCATTTCCCGACTCATATGCATGGCTGGCAAAGTGCCCCACACGACATTCAGACTCTTTCAAATAATCTAATATCACCTTCATAATATAGCCTGTAGACTCCATTAATAACTTGTAAAGGTACTTTATGGGATCTTCAGGATTTTTGCTTACTCAGAATGGCATTGTGGTTAATCAATTACTTGCATCACTATACCAATTTATTGGGAGCCCAGTTGAGCTGGAGAGAAATCTGATCTGCCAGTTGTCAGAGTAGCTGCTTAACACTGAAGCTTTAAATCACTTACTGCAATAAGATAAAAATGCTAAAGTGGAGAAAGTGCTGAATCTCCACTATTATGTTTCTGCCCATGAACCAGTACCAGTATAAGGTAAGATGGATGAACACAGACCTAAGGGTTTTCCTTCTGTGGGGAAAGCCATAAACAAAATGTTTCAACAGTTTTATGGACTCAGGAGCTTGGGAATAAAAGAGGGAGAAGTGCTAAGAATATAAGGAATACTCAAAGGGCAGACTCAGTGAGCACGAAAGCCCCACTTCAGCAATTCCTACCCCATAAGGGTGTCTCCAGCACAGAAGTTCTTCCATTGAAGACACAGCTGGTCCTCACAACCAATTGGCCCAGAGGTCAATTCCTCCCAGTGATACCAACAGCAATCAAGGCTAAACTACAACAAGACTGTGCACACAGCCCACAAAGGGGTGCACCAAGAATGTCCATCTCAGGTAATTGGGGAGGCTGAGCAACTGGGCCCTATAGAACACCTACCACACAAGGTCACTCTATCAACACAGGGAAGCAGCTAAAATGCAGAGACAAAGAAACATGTCACAAATGAAAGAAATGTAGTAAAGTAAACTACTGGATATAGAGTTCAAAACCACAGTTATAAGGTTATTCAAGAATCTTCTAGAAATCACTGAGAAATTTAGTGAGACCCTCAAGGATATGAAATAGGACCAATCAGAAATTAAGCATACACTGACTGAAATAAAGAATAATATACAGAGATCCAACATCAGACTAGAGAATCCCAAGAAGCAAGTCAAAGATTTGAAATATGAATAAGCAAAAAACACCCAACCAGAAAAGAAAAGAGAATCCAAAAATATGAAGATAGTGTAAGGAGCCTCTGGGACAACTTCAAGCGTACCAATATCCAAATTATGGGAGTGCCAGAAGAAGCGAGAAAGCAAGATATTGAAAAGCTATTTGAATAAATAATAACAGAAAACTTTCCCTACCTGGTGAAAAAAATAGACTTACAAGTCCAGGAAGTGCAGAGAACCCCAAATAAAAGGAATCCAAAGAAGACCACACCAAGACACATCATAATTAAAATGCCAAGGGCAAAAGACAAAGAGAGAATCTTAAAAGCAGCAAGAGAAACACAGTTAGTTACCTACAAGGGAGTACCCATATGACTGTCAGCTTATTTTCAGCAGAAAGTATGCAGGCCAGAAGGGAGTGGCAAGAAATATTCAAAGTGATGAATAACAAGAACCTACAACCAAGATTACTCTACCCAGCAAAGTTATCATTTAAAATTGAAGCTCAGATAAAGAGCTTCACAGATAAGAAAAAGCTAAAGGAGTTCATCCCCACCAAACCAGTATTATATGAAATGCTGAAGGGTATTCTTTAAGAAGAGGAGGAAGAAGAAAAAGGTAAAGATAAAAATTATGAACAACAAAGTGATAACAAATACATATCTATCAACAAGTAAATCTAAAAATCAAGTGAATAAAAAATCTGAAGAACAGAATAAACTGGTGAATAGAATAGAATCAGGGGCATAGAAAGGGAGTAGACTGACAATTCTTGGGGGGAAGGGGGTGTGGGGGGTGCGTGAAGATATTGGACAAAAATCTTACACCTATGGACGAGGACAGTGGGGCGGGTAAGGGCATGAGGTGGGGTGGGAACAGGATGGAGGGGAGCTATGGGGGAAAAAAAGAGGAACAACTGTAATGATTTGAACAATAAAGATTTATTTTAAAAAAACTAGTAGCCCTGAGAATGAATCTGTGTGCCATTAGCTATCTGCGGGGCCTGGCCACTCCGTGCCTGCTTCCCAGAGGCTTTCCGCAGCCCAGTGGCCCATCAGCAGCTGGGAATAGAACACCCTTATGGGACAGGATTTGCTACAGTGAAGCTTTGGTGCTCACTGAGTCTGCCCCTTGAATATTCCTTATATTCTTAGCACTTCTCGCTCTCTTATTCCCAAGCTTCTGAGTCTTTTTAAACATTATGTACACTTTATTTCAAGTACAGAAGATAAAATCCTACAAAGGAATAGATGTCCTAATGATAGATACATTTCAATGATTCTTATTGAAATAAATTTATAATATTATTTTCTGCAAGCAAAATACCTTTTGATAAGTACAAAACAACAGCAGAGTATTCTGAATTGCAAATAATTTTTATTTTTTGCAGAAAAACCTGCCATGATTATTTTTAAATAAATTAGAATTTTCCACAAAAATTTTGCTTCTTCGTATTTCACGCTGCCTGCTCTCAGGGGCCACCCCCCTGGGACTGGGGGACTCCATCGGGGCTGAGAGGACTGGATGCTGCCATCTTGTGGCCATGGGCGCTGCCATCTTTGTGATGGAGTGACAGTTAATTTGCATATTACCCCTTTATTAGATAGGATAATAATAAAACTGCCCTGTCCTCTAAAAAAAAAGGAATATAAGGAATACTAATTTAGATAGTAAAAAAACCAAATATTTGTCTTCAATGTTCCTTCCCTCTCCATCAATACCACTTCCCAAGGATCTTTTAGCAGAAACACCCGAGGAAGGCCTCTGCCAAAGGCACCTGATAAAGAGGTCTCCAAATGGAGGCAACTGGGGTAAGAAAACAGCTATCTGTAAGAGCATGTCCAGTCAGGGGATCCTGATTCCTTGCCAGCAACTCCCTTCAGATAGTTTAAATCATTGGTTATACAACAAGCCTGATATGGGGAGAATAGCATTCTCTGTGAAGTCTGCCAGGTAAAACCTATGCAATGATCTATGATTAGGCCTGAAAAATAGAATACATAATTTTTTAACCAAGAGCCAAACTCCTTAATTTCACTAAGTTTTTACTAGTAAAGTTTTTATTTAGTTTGTACTGTAGAGATTGACATATACATCTTAACTTTTCAGAACCAGCTTCGGAATTATATTAACTTAAGTTAGATATAGAAATATTACTTCTAAATAACTGTACTCCCTTTACCCTACTTTGTGGTATTATTGTACATGTTAAATAATAAATGTTACAAACCCAAGAATACATTATTATAATTATGACTTTATATAATTTTAAGTTTTTTAAAGAATCTGAGATTCTGTTCTCTTGAGGTTATTCTTTTTCTTTCTGTTATTTGATCAATCTATCTTCATATTTGCTAATTATTCTAAATTTTTAAAATCAATTGTTGAACCACTCTAATGAATTTTTCACATTATTTATTGTATTTTTTCAACTTCAAATTTTTTATTTAGTTCTTTTTATTAATTTTTGTATCTTCATTGGTACTCTCTTTTTTATGAGACATTGTTCTCATACCTTCCTTTAGTTCTTTGAACATACTTATACCAGCTAATTTGAAAAAAAATCATTAATCAAATCTGATATATGGTTACCCTCATAGAGAGTTCCTTTTTTTAAACATTATGTACACTTTATTTCAAGGACAGAAGATAAAATCCTAAGGATGAATAGATATCCTAATGATAGATACATTTCAATGATTCTTATTGAAATACATTTGTAATATTATTTTCTGTGAACAAAATGCCTTTTGTTAAGTACAAAACAACAGCACAGTATTCTGAATTACATATAATTTTTTTATTTTTGCGGAAAAACCTGCCATAATTATTTTTAAATAAATTAGAATTTTCCACAAAATAAAGTTGTTCAACTTGCTAATTTTAAATAGTTAAGTATACAACATGCTAACTATATACACGATAGATAATAAAGAAATATTTAAAATTTTCATTAATATCTTGAAAATTGCCATAATTCATAGCTTTATAATAAATACTGCAAAGTTCAATGTTTTACTTGTTTTAAGAATTCATTTGAAAATGAAGCTAATTCTAGGATGTAAACTGCACAAATTGTACTACTGAACAAGTAATATACATAAAAATGAATTAAGTTCTCAATTATCAGTGTTCACATTTAATTTCCAATACTGTACTTTCTTAGCAAGCATAGAAAATATTAAAGTTTTCTTTACAGAAAAGGATCATTCTTTGACATTCTTTGCACAAAAACATTCTGAGCCTGTGACAAGTTAATGCGGTTGACAAGGCAAAACACGCTAAGTTTTACATTTCATACCTTACATAAAAATGCCTTCCCAAAAGAAGATCACATATTATTATAAAAATATCAATCTCTTATGGTAGATTTATTGGTGAATTGAGCCTTAAAGACTGCTTTCATATAGCATAGAAAACAACTGTGACAGGATATTAACTGTATTGTTGGCTTGAATATCTATTATGGCACATAATTATGTATAGCTAACTATTAGTTACCAGAATTATAACACAGATTATTTTTATTGTTGAAACTATTGCAGATGTCCCCTATATTTCTTCCCTTTGCCGTCTTCCACTTCCCCACCCCTCTCTCTTTGCTCTCACCACACTATTGTCTGTGTCCACGGGCTATATAGCTAATCCCTTCACCTTCCTTTATCCAGTCTCCTCCGACCTCCATCCCCTCTGACATTTATCAGTCTGTTCCATGTATCCATGCTTCTGGTTATATTTTGTTTATCCGTTTATTTTGTTCATTAGATTTCGCATATTAGTGAGATCATATGGTACTTGTCTTTTTCAGGTACTTGTCTTTTTCTGACTGCCTTATTTTGCTTAGCATCATAATCTTCAGGTCCATCCATGCTGTTGCAAAGGGTAAGAGTTCTTTCTTTTTTATAGCTATATACTATTCCATTGGTTACCAGAGTTTTAAGTTGATTATACCCAAGGATATAACAGAGGTACTACAAGACCATGCAAAATAACTACAAATATTGAGTTACTGTGCTGAATACTTTATTACTAGATAAAACTAAAGGCAATAGTAAGCAAATCAAGCAAAAAAGGTGGCCAAACTCATTCTCCATAAAGATTTGTGTGCACAGTGAAGTCTTCAGTGTACCTTTACCCATTATATCTGTGTGTTATTGCCTGGCTGGTGTGGCTCAGTGGTTGAGCATAAACCTGTGAACTAAGATTCCTCCTTGGGACACATACTTGGGTTGTAAGTTTGATCATCAGTAGTGGATGGGTGGGAGACACCCAATCAATGATTCTCATCGTTGATGTTTCTATCTCTCTCTCCCTCTCCCTTCCTCTCTGAAATGAATAAAAATATATTTTAAAAAAAGTCTGTTTGTCATTGCAAGATATTATCATTTATAATAATTGTCATCTTAATGTTTTAAATTTTTGAGTATTATTCATATATTCTTTTTTTAAATTTATTTATTGATTAAGGTATCACATATTTGTCCTCATTCCCCCATTCCCATCCCTCCCCCCTCCCCACACATGCCTCCACCCCCCTGTTGTCCTTAACCGCTGGTTAGGCTCATATGCTTGCACACAAGTCCTTTGGTTGATCTCTCCCCTTCACCCCCTAGACAGTCTCTTCATTTTTAAAAATATCACACCTACAGTAGAATATTAAGGAAACAAAATATAAATGTATATCTTTCTAAGTAAAATGAAAATAAACTGAAAGATATTATTTCAAAACAAATATATGCAACAGACAGGCAGAAAAAGTAGAATGGCATTTTAATGTTTAATAAAAATTTAAAAATGATTATTTCCTAGAAATTATGAAGTTCCCCATTTAAAATGAACAAATAATTAAATTTTAATCTAATACAGATACAAAATGTAAAATCATTATAAACCTTAAACAGGAGAATAAAAACAAATTTTACTGGCAATTTCTATTGAGGTGAGAATCTTAAAAATAACATCAAAGTTGTATTAAACCCACTTAGAACAGCAAAAAGCAAAAAATACAAGTAAATTTTCATCTTTTTTATTATAAAATCGTGTGTGACTATAGGTCAAAACTACTTGTGGTAAAAACATAATTCTTTATAATTTACAGATGTCCTGTGCACAAAAAATTTCACTGGAATTCTAAAGATTCTTCTGTTTCAGCCTACTTACCCTATGTAGTCAGTCTAAGATAGATAAAGTCTCTTTCTGTAACAATTGATTATTACCAGCTACAAAAAATAAGAAAATCAAGATAAAGTACAAAATACAAAATTTTTAATAATAATGATGATATTTTTGTCTTAGTCTAAAAGGGCCCTGCATTCTCTCTTCCTTCAGTGATTTTACAAATCGTCATATTTAACCTGAGGCCAGAAAATGATACAAGCAAAATCTTTCTCTAATGTGAGGTTGAACATCTTTATTCAGTGTTCCAAGCTTCTCCAGAAATGAAATCAATATCAGGAATTCATTGATATTTTTCCTAAAATTGACTTTCTATAGGGATTCAATTAAAAAGTTGATCATCAAAAGCTTGTGGTGAGTTGCCAATTATTAGTTTTTGACAGATCTCTTCTAAGGGTATTAAAGTCATCTGTACAGTTTTCTTATGTTCATGGAAAGGTCAGTGCCTGATGAGTTGTTTTTAGATTCTAATATATTCATTAAATTAACTGCATATATCATCTTTAGGAGCAGGAAAAATAATGATCTCATACATCTCAGAAACTGTTTTCAAGAATCCCTGAACTGCAGTCTTACTCTCAGGTAAATCTGACAAATGATGTCTTAGAGAGGACTAGAAAAGTAAGTGTTGCATCTTCTATCTATCTCATTTAGACTGCAATGCACTAGTGTTTTATACAGATCTAAAAGAAGAAGAATTCTGGTGTGTTTTTTGTTATAATAGAAAAGCAGATTACTTATTTAATTGTTCTGTGAGTAATATAACAATTGTCATGAAATAATTGGGGTCAAATATTTTTCAGTCTTATTTATAAGTGACCTATGCATGATCTGATGAATAAGTACTAAATAGAGTTATCAGTACTTTAAGGATGCGATATACCAATGAATTGTTTCTTGCTTCTTCAAACTATTAGTTATCAACTAGAGGCCCAGTGCATGAAATTCATACGTGGGTAGGGTCCTCAGGCCTGGCCGGCAATTAGGGCCAATTGGGGCCTTCTGGCTGCTGGCCGGGGCCTTCCTTCCCCAGCTGCCAGCTGCCAGCCAGGGTCTTCCTTTGTTCTACACCAACTCTGGTGGTCAGCACATGTCATAGTGAGTGATTGAACTCCCAGTGTCCTGGTTGAACTCCTGAGGGGACAACTTGCATATTAGGCTTTTATATATATAGATTAGAGAACTGATGCACAAAAATTCATGCAAGAGTAGGCATTCCTTCCCCCACCTGCCGGCACCAGATTCCCTCTGGCATCTGGAACCTGGGCTTCCCTCCTCCAGCCGCTGGAAGGCACCTGGGACCTAGCTATCTTTTCTCTGGCCCTGGCTATGTCAGGAAGGATGTCCAGAATGACATCTAGAAGATGTCTAGTCTAATTAGTATATTATCCTCTTATTGTTATAGACTAGTGGTCCAGTGCATGGATTCGTGCACATTGAAAGGAAGTTAATTAGAAGAAATATTTTAATATCGCTATTCGCCCTTTCTCTATAATAGAAGTGTCAACCAAATTCACTATTGACAATGACAGATCGAAACACATGCATGCGATTGGTGCCAGAGAGAGCTTCAAAGTTATCATGCATGCACAAATCAACTTAGCCTTATCTATATCATAAAAGGCCTGTGGTCGTGACACCAGCGTCATGACCAACTACTGGACTCACCAGGAGGTGCATTGATGGGTCCCGTGGTGGCCGCAGCATGTGGGACTTCTGGGTCCCATGGCGGCTGCGGCAGGTGGGACTTCTGGAGTGACATGGGCCACCGGCAGTGTCCGTGGAGTGTGCGAGGCTTTGCGGGGCAGTAGACATGGCCCTCATGGCAGGTTTGGCCTAGGGGATCGTACACGTGCACAATTTAATCATGTGCTGGGCCTCTAGTATATATATATATATATATATATATATATATATATAGAGAGAGAGAGAGAGAGAGAGAGAGAGAGAGAGAGAGAATAAACTTGCTTAATTAGTCCTGCTTTCTGATGTAGCTAAACATTTTCCAGCCCAGTGAAGCACCCCAACCTATCTTTCAGGTAATTGTCAGCATATTACAACAGTAAATATCAACATGAAGCAGATTATTATTGTAGATCACACAGGGAGAACAAAGGGTAAAATATTTTAACTGCAGAAATTTTTGAATATATTCTGTGCAGTGAGAAAACCTGAAGTCATTTTCAAGATCCACCATTTCTTCTTTTCAGTCAGGTCAAGTTTCTAAATCTCTATTTTCCAGCTATAATGAAAAGAAAATAGGATTCCACTGAGTCTCCTATATAGCTACTCGAGGACTTTTGTGAGGATCAAATGAGATGAGGCATGGGAAAACACTTCACAGACATTTGGTTACAGTGTGAAATGATTGCACCTGGCTATAAAGAAAGCCATGTTCCTGGCCTGAAAAAACTGCAAGGAGGCTAGTCGTCGCTAGGGAGAAGATGCTGGGCATTACTACATGACATCATTACCCGGTGCCCACAGCAACTGTTTCTGGGCTGGGCTGGCAGTGGGCCACATTTTGTGCCATGGGGTCTCGGCATTGTTGGCTACAATTTGGTGGGTTGTTGCTCCAGCGTGGTGGCAGGCCTATGTCCCACTTGGGGGAAGCCAAGTGTTGCTTTGTGGATGCCAGGTCTGTGGTGCCAGTGTGTCACCGCAGCTCCTGTGATGAGCATCTGCCCTCTTGTGGTCAGTGCGCATCATAGCAATGAGTTGGACACTTAGCATATTAGCCTTTTATATATACATAGACTAGAAGGCCAGTGCACACAATTCGTGCCCAGGGGGGCGGTCCCCTCAGCCCAACCTGCACCCTCTCCAATCTGGGGATGTCTGACTGCCATGATCGGGCCTAAACTGGCAGACAGACATCCTTTTCACAATCCTGGACTGCTGGCTCCTAATCACTCATCTGCCTTCCTGCCTGGTTGCTCCTAACTGACCCACCTGCTGGCCTGGTGACCCCTCATGACCCCCCACCAGCCTGGTCATCCCTCGCAGCCTGCTGTTCAATCTTTGATCAGCCCTCCCTAACCCCCTGCCGGCCTGGTCATAGGCAGCCATCTTGTGAGGGCTTGAGGGTTAATTTGGATATTACCTCTTTATTATACAGGACAAGTGGCCCGGTGCATGAAATTTGTGCACAGAGGGGGGCGGCATTCCCTCAGCCCAACCTGCACCCTCTCCAATCGGGTACACCTTGAGGGATGTCCAACTGCTGGTTTAGGCCTTATATCTCAATCTGGTCTGGGACAGCTGGCTGCTAACCACTCATGTGCCTGCCTGCCTGATCGCCCCTAACTGCCCTCCCCTGTCGGCCTGATCTAGCCCCCAACTGCTCTCTCCTGCTGGACTGATCTGACTACCAACTGGCTCTACCTTCCTGATCATCCCTAACTGCCCTCCCCCGCTGGCCTGATCTCACCCCCAACTTCCCTCCCCTGATGGCCTGGTTGCCCCCAACTACCCTCCTCTTCCAGCCTGATCTCACCCCTAACTACTCTCCCCTGCCAGGCTGATCACCCTTAACTCCCTCTGCCTGCCTGATCACCCCTAACTGCCATCCCCTGCTGGCCTGATCTCACTCCCAACTGCCCTGCCCTGCCGGCCTGAGCTCTCCCCCAACTTCCTTCCCCTGCTGGCCTGGTTTCCCCCAACTGCCCTACCCTGCTGGCCTGAACTCACCCCTAACTGCTCTCCCCTACTGGGCTGATTGCCCCTAACTCCCTCTGCCTGCCTGGTCACCCCTAACTGCCCTCCCCTGCCAGCCTGATCTCACCCCCAACTTCGCTACCCTGCTGGCCTGATCTCACCCCCAACTTTCCTCCCCTGCTGGCCTTGTTGCTCCCAATAGCCCTCCCCTGCTGGCCTGATCTCCCCTAACTGCATCTGCTTGCCTGATTGCCTCTAACTGCCCTCCCCTGCTGGCCTGATCATTCCCCCAACTGCCCTCCTCTGCTGGCCTGATATCAGTCCTAACTGCTCTCCTCTGCTGGGCTGATCACCCCTAACTGTCTTCCCATGCCAGCCTGATCTCACCCACAATTGCCCTGCCCTGCCAGCCTGATCTCGCCCCCAACTTCCCTCCCCTGCTGGCCTGGTTGCCCCTAACTCCCTCTGCCTGCCTGATCACCCCTAACTGCCCTCCCCTGCCAGCCTGATCTCACCCCCAACTTCCCTCCCCTGTTGTCCTTGTTGCTACCAACTGCTCTACCCTGCTGGCTTGATCTTGCCCCCAAAGGCCCTCCCCTTCTGGCCTGATCTTGCCCCTAACTGCTCTCTCCTGCTGGCCTGATCTTCCCTAACTGCTTCTGCCTGCCTAATCACCCCTAACTGCCCTCCCATGCTGGCCTGATTTCACCCCCAACTGCCCTCCCCTGCTGGCCTGATCTCGCCACAAGCTTCCCTCCCCTGCTGGCCTGGTTGCCCCCAACTGCCCTACCCTGCTGGCCTGATCTCGCTGCCAATGGCCCTCTGCTGCTGGCCTGATCTCTCCCCCAACTGCTCTCCCTTGCCCCCTGACCACCCCTAACTGCTTCTGCCTGCCAGATCACCCCTAACTGCCCTCCCCTGCTGGCCTGATTTCACCCCCAACTGCCCACCCCTGCCGGCCTAATCTCACCCCCAAATGTCCTCCCCTTCTGGCCAATATGGTTCTGATTGGTCAGTTTCTATGCCAGTCAGTGTCAAAAGCTCTGCCTCCTAGGCAGCCATTGGCTCCTCACAGTTCATCCAGATTTGGTTCTGAGTGGTTGGTTTCAATCAGCGTCAAAATATCTACATCAAAGTTCCTGAAGATGGCGGCAGGCAGAACGAAGGTGTGGGAGAGGGTGTGAGTGAGGGGGTGAAAGGAGTTGTGTGGATGTGTGTGGTGTGTGTGTGTGAGTGAGTGAGGGACAGTTAAATCTGGAAGGAATAGCAGGGGCTGGCAGACCAGGCTCTCTTGGACAGGCAAAGATTACCACTGCTGTGGGCACTCCTGGACTGTGGGACTCTGGCACAGAACCCATGCCATCTTGAAGGGGAGAGTGACCTCTTCTAGGAACTCATCAACACCACCACCCAAACAGGCTTTGGACACTGCCCATGACCCAGCAGCCACTCCAGCCAAAATCCTGCTGCCCCACCCACAGACCTGCAGACCCTGTGATCTCCACGTCCAAGGGTGCATGCTCCCGCAGCAGTAAGTGCAACTTCCCCCTCCCCAGCTGCCAAACTCCTGACACCACAGTTGTGCTTTTCCAGTGCCATAGTCATGCTTTTCAGGTGCTCAGGCCACCTGAGCCCATCACTCCACAGGCTGCTAGTGGGTGCGGCTTCTGGGAACACTCTTACACAAACAAGGGCCCACTGCCCTGGCAGTAGCAATTCTGGATCCCCCCTTCCTTGATTCCTTCCCACAGCCACCTCAGTCACACGGATTCAGTGCCAGGACCCCTCTGAGTGCCTGAGCACACCACCACTGGGCACGTGCAAACCCAACCAAGGGCATAAAGCCCCCCGGCAGTAGAAATACAGACTTCTCCCACTCCTGGTTGCCTTCCCAGAGGCATCTAAGTCACAGGGCTTCAGTGCAAGGGTCTATCTGAGTGCACTGCCCTGGCAATCGGCCCCAGGGTATCCCTGTGAGCCACCACTGGGTGTGTGCAAATTCAACCAAGGGCATAGCAGCAAAAACTGAGTTTCCCCACCTCTCAGCTGCTGATATCTGGATGCCACAGTCACACTCAGACAGCATGTAGGCCCCCTCAGCCCAAAACCACAATGGCAGCTCTAAGGTGCCTCTGTGAGGCCCCGCTGCATATGCTCTTATCCAAACAAGGGCCCTCTGCCCCGGCAGTAGAAATTCTGGATTCCCTCTTCCTGGATACCTGACCACAGTCATCTCAGTTGTGCGGCTTCAATGTCAGGGCCCCTCTGAGTGCCTGAGTGCACTGCCACTGGGTGTGCACAAACCCAACCAAGGGCATAAGGCCCCTGGCAGTAGAAATTCGGACTTCCCCCACTCCTGGCTGCCTGCCCACAGACACCTCAGTCACACAGCTTCATTGCAAGGGCCTATCTGAGTGCACCACCCTGGCAATTGGCCCCGGGGTACCCCTGGGAGCCACCACTGGGCGTGCGTGAATTCAATCAAGGGCACAGCAGCAAAAACTGAGTGTTCCCACTTGACAGCTGCTGACCTCTGGACACCACAGCCACGCTTTCCCAGCGCATAGGCCTCCTGAGCCGAAGGCTGCAAAGGCAGCTCTTGGGTGCCTCTGTGAGCCCCCGCTGGGCAAACTCTTATCCAAACAAGGGCTCACTGCCCCAGCAATAGAAATTCTGAGTTCCCCCTTTCTGGATACCTGCCCACAGACACCTTGATCATGCGGCTTCAACACGAGGGCCACGCTGAGTGCACCGCCCTTGCAAATGGCTCCCAGGTGCTTCTGTGAGCCACCACTGGGTGCACACAAACCCAACCAAGGGCACAAGGACCCTGGTAGTAGAAATTCGGACTTACCACACTCCCACAGCTTCACCACAAGGGCCTCTCTGAGTGCACCGCCCTGGCAAACAGCCCCGGGGTACCTCTGTGAGCCACCACTGGGCGCACGCAAATTCAACCAAGAGTGCAGCAGCAAAAACTGAGTCTACCCAATTCACAGCTGCTGACCTCCAGACACCACAGTCGCGCTTTTTCAGCATGCAGGCCTCCTGAGCCCACCACCCCAAAGGTGGCTCTTGGGTGGCTCTGTGAGCCCTCGCTAGGCGCACTTGTATCGAAACAAGGGTGCACAGCCCCGGCAATAGAAATGTGAACTTCCCCCCTTCTGGCAGCCTTCCCATAGACACCTTGGTCACACGGCTTCAACGCAAAGGGCACACTGAGTGTGTCACCCTGGCAAACAGCTCGTGGTTGCCTCTGTCAGCCGCCACTGGGCATGCGCAAATACAACCAAGGGTGCAAGGCCTTGGCAGAAAAAACTGAGTCTTCCCACTCCACAACTGCCAACCTCAGGATACCATAGTCATGCCTTTCCAAAGTGCAGACCTCCTGAGCCCCACCACCCTGACAGAAGGCTCCTGTGTGCCTCTATGAACCCCTGCTGGGCATGTGCGATTTCAACCAAGGGCACAAGGCAGCAAAAATTGGGACATCCCTCTCCCCAGCTGCTGACCTCCAGACACTGCAGTTGCACCTTTCTAGCATGGAGGCCTACTGAGCTCACTGCTCCTATAAGCAGCTCCTGGGTGCCTCCATGAGCCCCAGCTCGGCACACTCATATCCAAAGAAGGGCACATGGCCCTGGCAGCAGAAATTTGGACTTCGTCCTTCCTGGCTGCCTACCCACAAACATCAGACATTGCATCGCGTAGTTTCAGCACACAGGCCCCCTGAGGATACTGCCCCAGCAGGCAACTCCTGGGTGCTTCTGTGAGCTGCCACTAGGTACACTTGTATCCAACCAAGAGATCAAGGCCTCTTAGCAGAAACTCGGACTTCCCACTCCTCATCTGCTGACCTATAGTCACTGTAGTCTCAGCGATCCAGTGTGCAAGCCCCCAGAGCCCACTGTGCTCGCAGGCATCCCCCAGGTGCTTCTCTGAACTGCCACAAGGTACAAACCTGGCCACTGGCATCTAGTCCCCGCAGTAGTGCTGCTCTGGCACAAGGATCTCCTGACCCCACTGGACCAGCAGACAGCTCCTGGGTGCCTCTGTAAGCAGCCATTGGATGTGCATATCCAACCAAGGAGAACATCTCCTGAAGCAGAAACTGAGACTTCTCCCTCTACAGGGCTGGTGTCACACCACAATCGCTCTGATCCAACGTGTGGGCCCCACGAGCTCACACCACAAGCAGAAGGCTCCTGGGCCATTCTGTGTGCTGCGACTGGGCATGTGCCTTTCCAACCAACAGTGCACAGCTCCCTCAGTAGAATCCATGACATCCCTCTCCTGGCTGCCTACCTCTGGACAGCTCAGTGAATTACTGAGGACTTGTCTCCCTGGACAAGGTCATATTATTTCAGCCACAGACCCTGAGATTCCCACATCACCAGCTGCTGTATCCTGAATCCCCTTGTGATTCAGAGAGGGAAATAATTTTGGTCAGAGTTCTACTGCCTCAACCCCAGACTATGAGACACCTGCCCCCCCTGTCACAGGCTCAGGACCCCTCATAGTGAGTTGCAGAGTGACACTAATCCATCCATCAAGAGTCACACCACACTGGCCAAAGTCATAGTACCTGAGCCTCAGGCCCCAAGACTCCTTCCTTCCAGGCCATGGACTCTGAGAACCCACAGTGAGAACATACCAGTGAAACCTCAGACAACCTTTTGCACAAGAGCCGAAACCACAATTACATCCAAAACAGCATGCATAACAAAGCCAGGGATGAGTCACATTGCCAACCTGAGATGAGAATTCATCCACAAATAAGAAACTAACAATCAAGATCCAACTACATCAAGAAAACACAAATAGCTCAAGTAGGGAGCTCTGCTAGATCACCAAGCCCAGGAGACCTGAGAGATTGCACCTCTAGCACCACCCCCAAAAGAACCTGGATAGTGCAGCAGTTGGATCTAAGAAACAGAAATAATTAAAATGTTACAGCAAAAAATGGGGAGACAAGAAAACAATCCCCAAAAGAAAGAAGAAGTGGAATCACCAGAAAGGGAATTAAATGAAATGGAGGCAAACAACATGTCAGAGAAAGAATTCAGAGCAATGGTTATAAGGATGCTCAAACAGCTGGATGACAAATACACACAACTCAATGAGAATTATAAGGAGCTGAATGAGAATATCACCAACATGAAAAGGAGCCAAGAGGAAATGAAGAATGACATAACTGCAATAAAGAACACAATGGAAGGCTTCAACAGTAGACTGGAAGAGGCTGAAGACCGCATCAGCAAATTAGAAGACAAGGTAGGAAAAAAACACACCAACACAGCAACAACTAGAAAGAAAACTTAAAAAGCAAGAGGAGAGCCTAAGGGAACTTTGGGACAATGCAAAACAAAACAACATCCGCATAATAGGGGTTCCAGAAGGAGAGGAAACAACAAGAAATAGAAAACATGTTTGAAGAAATAATGACAGAAAATTTTCCTGATATTGGCAAGGGAAAAACAATGCAAGTCCAAGAAGCACATAGAGTCCCAAATAAGATGAAGCCAAAAAGACCAACATCAAGACACATCATAATTGAATTGACAAACATCAACGACAAAGTAAGAATCTTAAAGCCTGCCAGAGAGACAGAAAGTTACCTACAAGGGATCTACCATTAGAATATCAACTGATTTCTCAACAGAAACACACCAGGCCAGAAGGGAATTGAATGAAATATACAAAGTGATGCAAAGCAAGGGACTGAATCCAAGAATACTATACCCAGCAAGGCTATCATTCAAAATTGAAGGTGGAATCAGGAGCTTCACAGGTAATAACAGAGTTTATTACCACAAAGCCAGCAATGCAAGAAATGCTAAAGGGACTGCTGTAAAAAGAAGAAACAGAAAGGAAAGAAGGAACACAAACATTAAGAATAAAAATGAGGACAAACAAGTCCTTATCAATAATAACATTAAATGCAGAAACCAAGATGGCGGCATAGGTTAAACACCTAAACTGCAGCCAGGCACAACAATTTCAAAAATACAACTAGAGGTCAGAACGGACATCGTCCAGAACCACAGGAAAGCTGGCGGACTGAAATGCCCACAGCTGGGGGGAAGGAGAAGGCCACGGGGATAGTCGGGGGAGCAGTAAAAGCCTGAGGTATGGAGAAACGGGCGGAGACACGAGCATGCGCGCCTGCGGGGAGGATGGAGCCGGAGAGGAAGGGGCGGCTGACGGCCTGGCCTGCGTTCACTGGCAGGAAGGAGATAAAGGCTCCGGATTGCGCTGAGCGCCGGCTCCAACTGCACTGAACCCCAGTTCCGGGTGAAACCCTGGGAAGCCAGGTGCAGGCTGGGGGAATGAATCTGGGCTGTGGGGCTCAGGCACAGGGGAGCGGCGGAAGGCGGAGCTCCAGAGGTGCACACGGGAAGGGGCGCAAAGGACAGACTGTTGCCTGTGCCACTGAACTGTCCTAGCGGGAAGGAGACAAGGGCTCCTGACCGTGCTGAACCCCAGTTCTGACTGCACTGAACCCCAGTTCCGGGCGAAACCCTGGGAAGCCAGGCGCAGGCTGGGGGAATGAATCTGGGCTGTGGGGCGCAGGCACAGAGGAGCGGCAGAAGGCAGAGCTCCAGAGGCACGCACGGGAAGGGGCGCAAAGGACGGACTGTTGCCTGCGCCACTGAACTTCCCTAATGGGAAGGAGACAAGGGCTCCAGACCGTGCTGAACCCCAGTTCCGACTGCACTGGACCCCAGTTCCGGGCGAAACCCTGGGAAGCCAGGCATATGCTGGGGGAATGAATTTGGGCTGTGGGGCAGAGGCACAGAGGAGCAGCGGCTCCAGAGGCGCGCACGGGAAGGCACGCAGAGGACGGACTGTTGCCTGCGCCACTGCATGGCCCTGCTGGGAAGGAGACAAAGGCGCCAGACTGTGCTGAGACCCAGTTCCAACTACATTGAAACCCAGTTCCAGGCGAGAATTTGGGAATCCAGATTCATTAGGGGAGAGACTGGACTGTTTGGCAGCGGGTGAAACTCCAGGGCGCGTTTCTCTCAGAGGTGTTTGCAAGGAATACAGAGGGACAGAGACACAGGAGCCTCATGTCTCCTGCACAGCAACTCTTCCTATATAGACAAAGAGGGTCCTCACGACCAATTGGCCTGGAAGACAATTCCTCCCAGTGACACCAACAACAATCAAGACTTAACTGTACAAAGGAGGACCAAGATGGAGACATAGGGCGGCAGCCTGATCGTTGCCTACCACAACAATTTTGAGACTATGACGGGAGAGCAGAGCAGACACCAGCCAGAATCACCGGAGGGCTGGCTGAGCAGATGCTCTACACTTAGAATAAAAGAGAGGGGTACGCGGGATGATGCTGACGCCGGTGACCCAAAGTCCACACTTTAAGAACTACGGCTCAGGCGACACAATGGTGGCCTGGAACGTGCTCGACGCAGTTCCCCCGGCGGTCTCCGGCTGAGGGGACGGCTCCACTCGATGCCGAGCACGGACAGACGAGCCCCTGGGAGACATGGGGTGGGAGACTCTGTGCTTGCTGACCTCCGAGTCCTTCAAGAATCTCAACGCCCCGGAAGCAGCCAGGTGCGCACGCTCAGTGACTGGCCACCGCTGCAGACCCAAGGGCCGACGCAGCGACACCAGACCAGTCCGCCGCCGCGCACCGGGCACACTGGAGCTTCGCCAAGCCCGCAGCCCAACGAGTTCTGTGGCAGCCGCCCTGGAGCTCTGAGAAAATGACCGAAGGAATTGCTGAGAGGGAATTGACCAACAGGAATTGGGATCAAGAAGACGAAACCCCGCTGAGACACGAGTCCAGGCGAGGCTGCAAGCCTCTGGGCTCAGGTGTGGTCACAAGCCCTTGGGTCTAGGTGCGGCCTCACGCCCCTGGGTCTGGGTGAGGCCAAGTGCCCCTGGGTCCAGGTGAAGCCGGATTCCGGGTTCGGGTAAGGCCATGTGCCCCTGGGTCCGGGTGAAGCTGAATCCTGGGTCCGGGTGAGGCCGTGCGCCCCTGGATCCGGGTGAGACCACGTGACCAGGGGTCTGGGAGAAGTCACGCGCCCCTGGGTACGGGGGAGGCCACGTGCCCCTGGGTCTGGGAGAGGCCACACGCCCCTGGGTCCGGGTGAAGCCATGTGTCCCTGGAACCGGGTGAGGCCTTGCGCACCTAGGTCCGGGGGAGGCCACGTGCCCCTAGGTCTGGGAGAAGCCACGTGCTCCTGGGTCCGCGTGAGGCCATGTGCCCCTGGATCCGGGTGAGGCCTCGCGCACCTAGGTCCGGGTTAGGCCACGCGCCCCTGGGTCTGGGAGAGGCCACGCGCCCCAGGGTCCAGGTGAGGCCATGTGTCCCCGGTTCCGGGTGAGGCCTCGCGCACCTAGGTCCGGGTGAGGCCACGCGCCCCTGGGTCTGGGAGAGGCCACGCGCCCCCGGGTCCAGGTGAGGCCATGTGTCCCTGGATCCGGGTGAGGCTGGGTCCCGGGTCCGGGTGAGGCCACGCGCCCCTGGATCTGGGAGAGGCCACACGCCCCTGGGTCCGGGTGAGGCCATGTGTCCCTGAGTCCAGGTGAAGCCGTGCCCCTGGGTCAGGCCGAGACCAAATCAGAGGGAGTTGGACCTACGTTACCACCATTTGTCCACCATCCAGAGCTGAGGGGTCAGTGCTGACATGTACACATAAGGAACTGGTGGACATTGAAATTGGGTCTCTAAAGAACTGTTGGTCCAGAAAGAAACTCACTACAGACTGATTCATTTGCCTGTCAGCATAACTATTATTGCTTGTCTCACATTCAGTTCTTATAAGTATATCTCTAGGGACACATGATCTCGCTCCTCTAAGGGAAATGATGTACAACATAGACTGATGAACAAGAACACAACCAGAAACAAGGAGGCCTCAATCGGACTAGCGGGCCTCAGAGGGCGGATAGGGGAGGTTGGGGGGAGGGGGGAGATATCAACCAAAGGACTTGTGTGCATGCATATGAGCCTATCCAATGGTTAAGTTCAACAGGGGGTTGGGGCATCCGTGGGGAGGGGTGTGGTATGGGAATGGGGGGATGAGGACAAATATGTGACACCTTAATCAATAAAGAAATTTAAAAAAAAATAAATAAATAAAGGCATCCCAATCATGGATGCCATAACTCGAAAAAAAAATAATAAAATGTAAATAGACTACATGCTCCATTCAAAATACATAGGGTAGATGAATGGATAAGGAAACATGACTCATATATTTGATGTCTGCAAGAGACACACTTCAGAACAAAGAATTCACACAGACTAATAGTGAAGGGATAGAAAAATAATTCAGGCAAATGGTAATGAGAAAAATGCTGGGGTTGCAATACTTATATCTGACAAAATAGTCCTCAAAGTTAAGGCCATAACAATAGATAATGAAGGCCACTTCATAATACTAAAAGGAGCAATTCAACAAGAGGATATAACTCTGGTAAATATACATGCATCCAATACAGGAGCAACCAAACACATAAAACAACTTCTGAAAGATACCAAGGGAGAGAACAAGAGCAATACAATCATAGTAGGGGACTTTAATACCCCATTGACACCACTTGACAAATCCTCTAAACAAAAAATGAGCTAAGAAACAGAAATCCTAAATGACTCGTTAGATCAGATGGATTTAATTGACATCTTCAGAACATTTCACCCCAAAGCATCAGAATATACATTCTTTTCCAGTGCACACGGGATATTTGAAAGACAGACCACATATTAGCACACAGGAAAAGACTTTTCAAATTCAAGAGGATAGAAATCATAACAAGTATCTTCTCAGATCATAATGGCATAAAACTAGAAATCAACTACTATAAAATCAAACACTTGGTGACTAAATAGCATGCTATTAAACAATGATTGGGTTACCAAAGAGATTAAAGAAGAAATTAGAAGCATCCTGGACACAAATGACAATGAAAACACAACAATCCAAAATCTATGGGACACAATGAAAGCAGTCCTGAGAGGGAAGTTCAGAGCGCTACAGGTCTACGTCAAAAAACAAGAAAAACTGGTAATAAATTATCTAACCTTGCAACTTAAAGAATGAGAAAGAGAGCAACAAGAAAAGCCCACAGTATCCAGAAGGAATGAGATAATAAAAATCAGAGCAGAAATAAATGAGAGACAAAAAAACAAAAAACAAAACAAAACAAAACAAAAACAAACAAAACAAAACATAAGATCAATGAAACCAAGAGCTGGTTCTTTAAAAGGATAAACAAGATTGATGAACCTCTAGCCAGACTCACCAAGAAACAAAGTGAGAGGACCCAAATAAACAAAATCAGAAATGAAAGAGGCGAAGTAACAACTGACATCACAGATATACAGAAGAATGTAAAAAAATACTATGAATAACTCTACTCCAACAAACTGGACAACTTCCATGAAATGGACACATTCCTAGAAAAATACAAGCTTCCAAAACTCAATCAGGAAGATTTAAAAAACCTGAATAGGCCGATATCTACTGGTGAAACTGAAACAGTAATCCAGGACCAAACCAGAGAGGGTCGGACCTGCAATACCACCATTTGTCCACCATCCAGAACTGAAATATCATTGCTGTTATGAGCACATTAACAACTGTTGGACATAGAAACCGGGACTCAAAACTGTTGGCCCAGAAAGAAACTCACTATAGACTGATTCATTTGCCTCTCAGCATAACTATTATTGCTTGTCTCATTTTCGGTTCCTATAAGTGTATTCCTAGTATCACATGAGCTCACTCATCTAGGGGAAAAGATGAACAACATAGACTGAAGAACAAGAACAGCACTGATCAGACTGTCAGACCTCAGAGGGAAAGTAGGGGAGGGTGGGGAAGGGAGATAGATCAACCAAAGGACTTGTGTGCTTGCATATGAGCCTAATCAGTGATCACAGACAACAGGGGGAGGGGGGCTTGCGTGTTGGGGGGTTTGGGAAGGGAACGGGGGGAGGGGGTTGATGACAAATATGTGATACCTTAATCAATAAAGTAATTTAAAAAAAAAGCTTCCAGCAAACAAAAGCCCTGAACAACATGGCTTAACAGGAGAGTTTTACCGAACATTCAAAGAAGAACTAAAACCAATTCTTCTCGGACTATTAAAAAAAATTCAGTAGGAAGGCACACTTTCAAACTCTTTATATGAAGCCAACATTACCCCAATCCCAAAACCAGATAAAGACAACACAAAGAAAGAAAATTATAGGCCAATATCCCTGATGAACAAAGATGCTAAAATCCTCAACAACATTCTAGCAAACTGGATCCAACATTACATTAGAAAGATAATACACCTTGACCAAGAAGGATTTATTCCAAGGATGCAATGCTGGTACAATATCTGCAAATCAATAAATGTGATACATCACATAACCAAAGTGAGAGACAAAAATCACATAATCATATGAATTGATGCAGAAAATGCATTTGACAAGATCCAACACCCTTTTCTGATAAAAACTCTCAGCAAAGTGAGAATAGAGGGATCATACCTCAACATAATAAAAGCCTTATATGATAAACCTACAGCCAACATCATACTCAATGGGCAAATAAGAACAGTAACAAGACAGGGATGCCTGCTTTCACCACTCCTGTTCTAAATACTACTGGAAGTTCTAGCCACAGCAATCAGACAAGAAGAAGAAATAAAGTGCATATAAACTGGAAAAGAAGTAAAATTGTCATTATTCACAGATGACATGATACTGTACATAGAAAACCCTAAAGTATCCATCAAAAAATTATTAGACTTAATAAATGAATTTGGAAATGTAGCAGGATACAAAATTAACACCAAAAATCTATGGCATTTCTATACACCAATAGTGAACTTATAGAAAGAGAGACTAAAAAAACAATCTCCTTTACCATTGCACCAAAAAAAAAAAAGATACCTAGGAATAAACTTAACTAAGAAGGTAAAAGACCTCTACTCAGAAAACTACAGGACGTTGAAAAAAGAGATAGAAGAAGACATAAATAGATAGAAGAGCAAACCGTGTTCATGGATAGGTAGAATCAACATCATTAAAATGTCCATACTACCCAAAGCAATCTATAGATTCAATGCACTCCCCATTAAAATACTAATGGCATATTTCACAGACCTAGAACGAACTCTCCAAAAATTCATCTGGAATAAAAAAAGACCTCACATAGCTGCAGCAATCCTGAGAAAGAAGAGCAATGTAGGAGGGATCTCAATACCAGATATCAAGATGTATTACAAAGCCACTGTTCTCAAAACTGCCTGGGACTGGCATAAGAAGAGACATATAGACCACTGGAATAGAATAGAGAACCCAGAAATTGACCCAATCCACTATGCTCAATTAATATTTGACAAAGGAGGCAAGAGCATACAATGGAGTCAAGACCATCTCTTCAATAAATGGTGTTGGGAAAATTGGACAGATACATGCAAAAAAATGAAACTAGATAACCAACTTACACCATACACAAAAATAAACTCAAAATGGATGAAGACTTAAATGTAAGATGGGAAACCATAAAAATATTAGAGGTATCCCCAGGTAGCAAAATCTCAGATATATGCTGAAGCAATATCTTCACTGATACAGCTCCTAGGGCAATGGAAACTAAAGAGAAAATAAACAAATGGGACTACATCAAAATAAAAATATTCTGCATAGCAAAAGAAATCATTCACAAAACAACAAGAATGCCCAATGCATGGGAAAACATATTTGCCAATGTTATCTCCAATAAGGGTTTAATCTCCGACATTTATAGAGAACTCATTCAACTTACCAAAAGGAAGATAAACAATCCAATAAAAAAATGGGCAATGGACCTAAATAGATACTTTTCGAAAGAGGGCTTAAGGAAGGCCAAGAGACATATGAGAGCATGTTGAAAGTCACTAAGCTTCTGAGAGATACAAATCAAAATGACAATGAGGTTCCATCTCACACCTGTCAGAATGGCTATCATCAACAAATTACAAGTGCTGGGGCGGATGCGTAGAAAAATGAAACCTCATACACTTCTGGTGGGAATGCAGACTGGTGCAGCCACTGTGGAGAACAGTATGGAGTTTCCTCAAAAAACTAAAAATGGAACTCCCATTTGACCCAGTGATCCCACTTCTAGGAATATATCCCAAGAAACTAGAAACACCAATCAGAAAGGATATATGCACCCCTATGTTCATAGCAGCACAATTCACCATAGCTAATATTTGGAAACAGCCTAAGTGCCCATCAGCAGATGAGTAGATTAGAAAACTGTGGTACATCTACACAATGAAATACTATGCTGCTGTAATAATGAAGGAACTCCTACCATTTGCAACAGCATGGATGGAGCTGGAGAACTTTATGCTAAGTGAAATAAGTAAGTCAGAAAAAGATAAATATCACATGCTCTCACTCATTTGCGGATTATAATTAACAACATAAACTAATGAACAAAAACAGATCCAGAGACAGAGAAGCATCAATTAGATACTCAAACCTCAGAGGGAAGGTAGGGGAGGGTGGGGGTAAGGGGGAGAGATCAACTAAAAATCTTGAATGCATGCATATAAGCTTACCCAATGGACATAAACAGCAGGGGTTTGAGGGCATGTACAAGAGTGGGGTGGGGGGCAAGGGGGGATATGGACACATATGTAATACCTTAATCAATAAACAAAATAAATTAAAAATAATATAATAAAAATACATATATAAAAAAAGCTCCACCTTCTAGGCAGCCATTGCCTCCTCACAGTTCACCCAGAGTTTGTTCTGATTGGTTGGTTTCTGTGCCAGTCAGCGTCTTGGGGCCTATCTCCAGGCCTGATCAGAGAGGCGGGGCTGATCTACAGCCCCCAAGGAGGCCTGCAGAAAAAGAGAGGCATGGCTGCTGACGAAGCCCAGAGAGGAAAAGAGAGGCAATGGCTGATCAACAGCTTCCATGGAGACTGAGGATCAGACACTGCCTCTCTCTCTGGGCCTCTCTCTGGGCCTGATCTGCAGTCGCCTCGGCAGTCAGTGCTGGGTCATCACAGCAACCCAGGACTGACTGCAATACTGACTTCTGGTGTTTGATTGAGCCTTTGGTTGGTCATTATGGGCCCTGGGTTTTTATACATTAGGATAGCCTCACTTGACCTGCTCTATTTGAATAAATTGCTCTGTTAGTTGATTCAGTAATTCTGGTAATGATCTCATATGTACTTGTTCCATATCAAGTGGATTTATCTCTTCAGTTTCCATAGTCTGTCCTGGAGAGTCTTATCCTAATGTGTCATGCTTATTCAATGGTGAAAAAAAGTTGAAGACAGGAGAAATATGGACCCAACAATGTAGTTCTTAGGGGACTTCTAGAGGAAATATTATCTTCTAATTTTCCATTTTGTTTTATGTGTTGATATGTAATTTCATAACTACCAGCTTTGGAGATATTTGTTAGGCTTTTCTCCTGCTCTTGGTGTTGATGTGATCAATTTATTATCCATATCACATCCAATTCTACTTTGTTTTGATAGCTTTTATTTGCTTTGAATGTTCTCCCTTTAAGGATTTTATACATTTAAGTCAATAAGCTAGTTTCATTCTTTAGTAGATTTTCTCTTCCCAAAAGCTATCACTAAACAATATTTCCTCTTTGCTCTAGCAGGACATTGTGTTTGAATTTGATTGATTAAGAAGCTTACTTTGTTCTCAGCGTCATCTGTTATGGGTGCCTCATGTAAAACTGTGATTATGCAAAAGTATTCTAAGGTTCTGGCAATGGTCTTCACTGCTCAATGTAGGTGGTTTTTCCTGCTTAGCCCATAGCAACAACAGAACCAGCTTTTTCAGCCAGTCACAATTTCTCACCTACTGACTGTTCTACTATACAAATAGCCTCACATGAAGTCAGGCAGTTTCTTTTCACCACTTTCCCCCAAGTCTATGGGCATGTATTGTAAAGCTGCCAAGTTCATGTGCTGCCCTGACATCTTTGAGCCTCATATGGCCTCAAAAGCTTAGTTATGAGTTCCTCTGCTCTTGCCTAATGTGCCTCCCAGGCAGGGGGAAAGCCTACCCAACCAGGCACTTTCCTTAAGAACCAGACCAACTGACTCCACCCAGGCCCCAGACTAATGGGTTGCATTTCCTTGCCAGGCTGCAAAATTATTCAAACAAACCAATCTCCTCACATAGGAACTAAGGGTTACCTCAACCTATTGTTACTACAAAGGCTGCCTCCCACAGCCCTTGCTTATTTACTATTTTCCCAAGTACAATCCTCATGTGGCCTTGCATGTACTGCCATGCCCTATGTGAGGTCTTTAGTTAATAAACTTCAGTGTTATTTCACTCGTTTGGTGTCAGCTGTTGTGTTTGATTATCATATACTACATAGGGTGGAGAATCTCTTTCCTCATCAATTTGGAATAGGAATAAATAAAAACCAGGTCATATTTTCCTGTTTCTTTGCATGTCTCATATTATTTTTGTGTGGAAAACTACACATTTTAGATAATATATTGTAGCAAATCTGGGTGCCGGTCCCCTGCATCATGCTTGTTATTATTATTTGCTTTTTCCTTTGTTTAGTGACTGGTTGGGTTATTTTGATGAAATCTATTCCCCCTCTCCCAAAGCATGAAATTTCTGATATTCCTTCTCAGGGAACCAACCACAAGTTTGGTAATGCCTACAGTTGTCCTAGCATGACAGCATTTTTAGTAAGGTTGCCTTTAATTGTCATTTTTCCTTGAACACATTTGTTAATTAGTCTTCACTAATTGTTAGCTAGGACATAAATTCCTCAACAGACTGGTCCAATTAAATTTGGACTTCTTGTTATATTTATTCCTAAGTATTTTATTTTTGAAGCAATTTTAAATGGGATTGTTTCCTTAGTTTCCCTTTCTGACAGTTCATTATTGTGTAAAAAATGCAATTGATTTCTGTATATTTTGTATCCTGCTACCTTACTGAATTATTTTACACACCCTAGTAGGTTCTTTGTGTGGAATCTTAAGGGTTGTCTACATATAGTATCCTGTCATCTGCAAATAAAGGCAGTTTTACTTTTTCCTTTCCAATTTGGATGCCTTTTATGTTTTCTTCTTGTCTGATTTCTTTAGCTAAGACTTCCAGTACTATGTTTAATAAGAGTGGTGAAAGTGGACAACCCTGTCTTGTTCCTGTTCTTAGGGGAAATGGTTTTAGTTTTTTACCCTTGAGAATGATGTTGGCTATAGCTTTATCACATATGGCCTTTATTAAATTGAGGTATGTCCCCTCTATTCCCACTTTGCTGAGAGTTTTTATCATAATGGGTGCTGGATTTTATCAAATTTTTTATATACGATCATGTGATTTTTATCCTTCATTGTATGTGTTGTATCACATTAATTATTTGCGGATATTGTAACAACCTTGCATCCCTGGAATAAATCCCACTTGATCATTACTTTTTAGAGGGTGAAAGGCTTCTACTTCTTCATATTATGTTGTAAATTGATTAACTTCTCATGGGAAGAGTACAGAATTCTCTGTTTAATTGCCTGCTTCTTCTCCTGGGAAACATCTCTGAACTATGGGAATAGGAACAATGGTGAACTTTTCACAGAGTGATAATCTTGCCTTAGGAACTTGACATTCAATGAGAGGAGACAGTAGTTTCAGGTCTTCTTGGCTTGACTCTACCAGTGTGGAACTTTTTACCAAATTTTGACCCCAGTATTTTTAGCTGTGCTGCATCCAAGGTAGTCTCATGAGTGGGGATGACATGGAAGATGAGAACCCCACCTCTGGAGTGTAACCACCTTGAGCTTAACTTCAGCAAAAGGTAACTGGAGGAATATGAGAAGTGCTGACAAGCTTTCCCTTCTAAAAAATCACTCTGGAAACTGGGAGAAAAAGGAGCCCTGTTTTCATGGCTGCATTAGTCTGGAGTAGAGTTTCACTCTTGATGACATAGGAGCAAGGAGGGAGGATACAGATCTTAGTTCAAATGCCACAGATTCCCACTATCCTTACCTAATGTTAGTAGATTTTCTTGAATAAGTGTTTCTTCACACGCTCTATGTCCTTACAATTTCCAGATAAATTAAATGGTTGGGTTTTTTTAAAAATATATTTTTTGCCAGTTTTACTGAGGAGCAGATCCGCAGATCACCTCATGCTATCATGCCAGAAGTGGAACATCTAATAATTTTATTAGTCAATTATTTAAAAGCCCATTGTATTTTAAAAAAATGCCAGAAGCATATGAATAAAAAGGGGTATGAAATGGCCACTGAATGTCATGTTTATTAGCACACTATTAGGTCTCCTTTACCATGAACAGCTTGTCATTATTTGGATGTAAATGTCCTAATTATACATGATGTAGAGGATCTTGGACTCAAGAACTACTGTTATGTGGCCATAATCTGTCACTGATATAGGCATAGCATTCCATAGATAGAATATGTTTCAATATCTGTTAGACACCTGAGGTAACAACAAAATGGACCTATGTAGTTCATTTGTTTGCAATGGGCAGAGGTCATTCCTTGAGCTATATATTTAAAGTATTTGTAATACTCTGGTAGTGGGACAAGTGGACAACCATGAGTCCATATGGTTTTTCTGCCTAGTCATGTGGTTACCCTAAGCAGCATAAAACACCAGAGAGAGAGAGCCTGAGGGCTCATGGGGGGAAGAATTAAACCACAAATTAAAAAAGAATCAGCTGGAGTATCAACCTGTGAACCAGGAGGTCACTGTTCAATTCCCGGTCAGGGCACATACCAGGTTTGTAGACTGGATCCCCACTGGGAGGGTGTGCAGGAGACAGCCAATCAATAATTCTCTCTCATCATTGACATTTCTATCTCTCCTCCCTTCCTCTCTGAAATCAATAAAAATACATTAAAAATAAAAAAAAGAATAACATGTAACAATTATAAAATTTGCAAGGTTCAAGACAAGACTTCAATTGGGAGTCTACATGCCATATTACTAATTATTTGAAAGGTTTAAGTCAACCAATAAACTGTTAAAATATCTTACATATTTTTTTCATGACAAATGTATCTTTAAGTGACCTAATAGGTCAGGTGTAAGTTAAAATCCCTAGACTGCTCTACCTTTTGTGTCTTCAGTGTGAGAAGAACTATCACCACTCCTCCCAGCTCATGGCCCCAGACTAGGCCTTAGGTACTAGCCATTTCTCCTCTTCTTCCCACCCTGAGTTCTGTCCTTCACCTTTGGAGGCTCATATGTGTGCATGTGGATACTCCAGCCCATCATAACCTGTTCCTCAGGTATAGCCACCCCATAACCACCAGCAGAGTAAAAACACACCCTATGGAGAGCATGCTGGTGATGGAAGTTTATTTGGGGGTATTTGGATAAACAGTTCAGGCATCCCAGAATCTCAAGGATGATCTGGAGGGGGCTAGGACTCTGAGTGTGCACATATCCCTCTGGCCCCACAGACTGGGCTCTTGACCCTGTGGAAAGGGCATAACATAAAAGAAGCCAAAGACAGTCTCCAAGCATGGAGTTCAGGATAAGAGCCTCTGTTGATAAGGTGGGAGAGAAATGCTATATTTAACAATTGGTACAGCATAAAACAGTAACTAATCAGAAAATAATTGAGGGCCTTCAAATGGCACTACACCAATAGCTGTCTACTTACCTTGCCCTTCTATTTGAAAAATAGTAACAAAGGTCCCTCTACCTTCCGTCTCACCATGCGGTTGTAGAAATAAGGACTACTACATGATAACATTTTAAAATGCTTATACTGGTTAGAAAAAAGGGTTGTGGATGCATTGTATTTACTTCACTTAAATATATATTAATTGAGCACCTATAAAGGGGGGAACAGAGTGCTTGATGCTTTTGGAAATAAAACCTTTTAAGGTTGTAATTGTTCATAATATCACAATCTATAGAGTGCCCAAATTGGTGAAGATATACATGTATAAATAATTGTAATATTAGTTAGAAAATGAGATGTGCTACCAGAGAACATGAAAGAAAGAGGTGTTAATATGAGCTAGAGAATACCTAGGCAGCCTTACCTAAATGTAGAAATAGTCTTCTACTGTGAAATCCCTGGTCTTTACTGTTCTATGATCTTCTACTCTGGTAAACTATGACTTCATTTTCCTTAAATAGATTCCAGGTATTAGACCCATTTTCTCTCTTCCCTCTCTTTGTTGTCATTTTATATTTTTTAATATTTCTTTTTTTCTCTTTCATTTTACAATTTTTTATTGTTTAAAGTATTACAAATTGTAGTACATATGTCTCCTTTTTTTCCCATTGACCTTCCTCCAGCCTCCACTACCCCCTGGCCCATGCCCTCACCGCCCCCCCAGTGTCTTGTGTCCATTGGTTATGCTAATATGAATGCATATAAGTCCTTCTGTTGATCTCTTACCACCACCCCCCAACACTCCCTAGCCTTCCCACTATAATTTGATAGTCTGTTTGATACTTATCTGCCTCTGTATCTATCGTTTTGTTCATCAGGTTATAATGTTATTTATTATCCATAAATGACTGAGATCATGTGGTATTTTTCTTTCATTGCCTGGCTTATTTCACTTAGCATAATGCTCTACAGTTCCATCCATGCTGCTGCAAATGGCAAGAATTCCTTCTTTTATATAGCAGCATAGTATTCCATTGTGTAGATGTACCATAGATTTCTAATCCATTCATCTGCTGATGGGCATTTAGGCTGTTTCCAAATCTTAGCTATGGTGAATTGTACTGCTATGAACATATGAGTGCATATATCCTTTCTGATTGGTGTTTCTGTTTTCTTGGGATATATTACTAGAAGTGGAATTACTGGGTAAATTGGAAGTTCTATCTTTAAATTTTTGAGGAAATGCCATACTGTTTTCCACAATGACTGCACCAGTCTGCATTCCCACCAGCAGTGAAGGAGGGTTCCTTTTTCTCCGCATCCTCTCCAGTATGTGTCATTTGTTGATTTGTTGATGATAGCCATTCTGACAGGTGTGAGGTGGCACCTCATTGTTGTTTTGATTTGCATCTCTCGTATGATTAGTGACGTTGAACATGTTTTCATGTGTCTCTTAGCTTTCTGAATGTCCTGTTTCAAAAAGTGTCTATTTAGGTCCTTAGCCCATTTTTTGATTGGGTTGTTTATCTTTCTTTTGTTAAGTTGTATGAGTTCCCTGTAAATTTTGGAGATTAAACCCTTATCAGAGATTACATTGGTAAATAAGTTCTCCCATGCAGTGGGCTATCTTGTTGTTTTTTTATGGTTTCTCTTGCTGTGCAGAAGCTTTTTATTTTGATGTAGTCCCATTTGTTTATTTTCTCCTTAGTCTCTCTTGCCCTAGGATTTTTGTGTGTAAAGATATTGCTATGACATATATCTGTAATTTTGCTGCCTATGTGGTCTTGTAGGATTTTTATGGTTTCCCATCTTATTTGCAAGTCCTTTAGCCATTTTGAGTTTGTTTTTGTGTATGGTGTAAGTTGGTGATCTAGTTTCATTTTTGTATGTATCTGACCAGATCTCCCAGCACCATTTATTAAATAGGCTATTTTGACTTCATTGTATTCTCTTGCCTCCTTTGTAAAATATTAATTGAGTGTAATGGCTTGGGTCCATTCCTGGGTCCTCTATTCTGTTCTATTGATCTATAAATCTGTTCTTATGTCAGTACCAGGCAGTTTTGAGAACCGTGGCTTGGTAATATAGTTTGATGTCTGGTATTGTGATCCCTCCTACTTTGTCCTTCTTTCTCAGGATTTCTGTGGTTATGTAGGGTCTTTTTTGTTCCAGATGTATTTTTGGAGAGTTTGTTCTAGATCTTTGAAATATGCCATTGGTATTTTAATAGGTATTGCATTGAATCTATAGATTGCTTCGGGTAGTATGGGCATTTTAATTATGTTGATTCTACCAATCCATGAACATGTTATGTTCTTCCATTTGTTTATGTCTTCCTCTGTCTCTTTTTTCAATGTCCTGTAGTTTTTCGAGTATAGGTCTTTTATGTCTTTGGTTAAGTGTATTCCTAAGTATCTTAATTTCTTTGGTGCAATGGTAAATGGGATTGTTTTTTTCACTTCTCTTTCTGTGAGTTCATTATTGGTGTATAAAAAGGCCATAGATTTCTGCGCATTAATTTTGTATCCTGCTACATTGCCAAATTCATTTATTAGGTCTAGTAGTTTTTTGATGGAGTCTTTGGGGTTTTCTATGTATAGTATCATGTCATCTGTGAATAAGGACAGTTTTACTTCTTCCTTTCCAATTTGTATGCCTTTTATTTCTTCTTCTTGTCTGATCACTTTTGCTAGTACTTCTAATACTATGTCAAACAGGTGTGGTGAAAGTGGGCATCCTTTTCTTGTTCCTATTCTTTGAGGAAATGAGTTTAGTTTTTGCCCATTGAGTATGATGTTGGCTATGGGTTTGTCATATAGGGCTTTTGTTATGTTGAGGTATAATCCCTCTATTGCCACATTACTGAGAGTTTTTATCAAGAAAGGGTGTTGGATTTAGTCAAATGATTTTTCTACATCAATTGATTTGATTATTTGATTTTTGTCTCTCAGTTTGTTTATGTGATGTATCACGTTTATTGATTTGGGGATATTGTACCATCCTTGAATCTCCGGTATAAATCCCACTTGGTCATGGTGTATGATCTTTCTAATGTATTGCTGAATCTGATTTCCTAGAATTTTGTTGAGGATTTTAGCGTCTTTGTTCATCAAGAATATTGGCCTGTAGTTCTCTTTTATTGTGGTGTCTTTATCTGGTTTTGGGGTTAGGGTAATGCTGGCTTCATAGAAAGAGCTTGGAAGTGTGGCTTCCTATTGTATTTTTTGAAATAGTCTGAGGAGGATAGGTTTTAGTTCTTTGAATGCTGGTAGAACTCCCCTGTAAAGCCGTCTGGACAAGGGCTTTTGTTTGCTGGAAGGTTTTTGATCGATGTTTCAATTTTTTCAGTCGTTATCAGGCTAGTCAGGTTTTTTTATTCTTCTTGGTTGAGTTTTGGGAGCTTGTATTTTCTAGGAATATGTCCATTTCATCTAGTTTGTCCATTTTGTTGGAATAGAGTTGTTCATAGTATTTTTTCATAATCGCTTGTATTTCTGTAGGATTGATTGTTATTTCACCTCTTTCATTTCTGATTGTGTTTATTCGGGTCCTCTCTCTTTGCTTCTTGGTGAGCCTGACTAGAGGTTCATCAATGTTGTTTATCCTTTCAAAGAAGCTCTTGGTTTTGTTGAATTTATGTATTGTTATTTTTGTCTCTATTTCATTTATCTCCGCTCTAATCTTTATTATTTCCTTCCTTCTGCTTACACTGGGCTTTTCTTGTTGCTCTCTTTCTAACTCTTTGAGTTGTAGGGTTAGGTAATTTATTATCATTGTTTCTTGTTTTGCTGTAGGCTTGTAGAGCTATGAACTTCTCTCTGAAGTCTGCTTTCACTGTGTCCCATAGATTTTGGATTGTTGTGTTTTCATTGTCATTTGTTGCCATGATGTTTTTTTTTTTTATTTCTTCCTTGATCTCTCTGGTAACCCAGTCATTGTTTAATAACATGCTATTTAGTCTCCATGTGTTTGATGTTTTTGGATTGTTTTTATTGTAGTTGATTTCCAGTTTTATGCCATTGTGATCTGAGAAGATGTGCCTGTGACCCAATATATGGTCTATCTTTGAAAATGACCCATGTGCTCTTAAAAAGAATGTATATTCTGTGGCTTTGGGGTGAAATGTTCTGAAGATGTCAATTAATTCCATCTGGTCCAGTGAGTCATTTAGGATTAATGTTTCTTTGCTGATTTTTTGTTTAGAGGATTTGTCCAATGGTGATAGTGGGGTATTAAAGTCTCATACTATGATTGTATTGCTGTCATTCTCTCCCTTTATATCCTCCAGGATTTTTTTTTATGTATTGGGTGCTCCTGTATTGGGTGCGTATATGCTTACCAGAGTTATTTCTTCTTGTTGGATTGCTCCCTTTAGTATTATTAAGTGGCCTTCCTTATCTTTTTTAAAAAATATATATTTTATTGATATTTTTATAGAGAGGAAGGGAGAAAGAGTTAGAAACATCAGTGAGAGAGAAACATAGCTCAGCTGCCTCCTACACACCTCCTACTGGGTATGTGCCTGCAACCAAGGTACATGCCCTTGACCGGAATCAAACCTGGGACCCTTCAGTCCGCAGGCTGATGCTCTATCCACTGAGCCAAAATGATTAGGGTGGCCTTCCTCATCTCTTGTTATGTCCTTCACTTTGAGAGCTAATTTGTCAGATATAAGTATTGCTACCCCAGATTTTTTTTTTCATTTCCATTTTCCTGAAAAACCTTTTTCCATCCCTTCACCCTCAGACTGTGTGCGTCTTTTTTTCAGAGTTGGGTTTCTTGTACAGCAGATATATGGGTCGTGTTTTCTTATCCAATCCATTACCCTATGTCTTTTGATTGGGACATTTAATCAATTTACATTTAAAGTTATTATTGATAGGTACTTATTTGTTGCCATTTTTATTCTTTACCCCTGTGTACCTTCTTTGCTTCCTATTTCTTTTTTTTTACAGCAGATCCTTTAGCATTTCTTGCATTGCTGATTTGGTGGTAATAAATTCCCTTAGTCCTTTTTTGTATGTGAAGCTCCTGATTTCACCTTCAATTTTGATTGATAGCCTTGCTGGGTACAGTATTCTTGGATTCACACCCTTCCTTTGAATGACTTTATATATTTCATTCAATTCCCTTCTGGCCTGATGAGTTTCTGTTGAGAAATCAGTCGCTAGTCTGATGGGGGTTCCTTTATGTAACTTTCTGTCTCTCTCTGGCCACTTTTAAGATTCTTACTTTGTCATTGGTGTTTGCCAATTTAGTTATAATGTGCCTTGGTGTCAGTCTTTTCGTTTCATTTTGCTTGGGACTCTGTGAGCTTCTTTGATTTGTGTGGGTTTTTCTTCCCTATGTCAGGGAAGTTTTCTGTCATTATTTCTTCAAACTGGTTTTCTGTTCCTTGCTCAGTTTTCTCTCCTTCTGGCACCCCTATTATGCAGATGTTGATTTGTTTCGTGTTGTCCCAAAGTTTCCTTAGTCTCTACTCCTGCTTTTTAATTTTTTTTTCTAGAAGCTGCTCTACTTGGGTATTGTTTTCCACCTTGTCTTCTAGCTCACTGATGTGGTTCTCTCCTTCTTCTAGTCTACTCTTTATTCTTTCTATTGAGTTCTTTACAGCAGTGAAATCATTTTTAATTTCTTCTTGGTTCTTCTTCATTTCCTCTTGGTTCTTACTCATATTGTCAAATTTGTCTTCCATTCTTTTCAGCCATGTTATGACCATTTCTCTGAACTCTTTCTCTGACAGGTTGCTTGCCTCCATTTTGTTTACTTCCTTTTCTCGTGATGCCTGCTTTTCTTTCATATGTGGGCTGTTTCTTTGTCTCCCCATGGTCTCTCTTCTCCGGATGTCTGGTTATGTAGTTCTCTCTCTCTTGCATTGATTTAAAGGCACAAAATACAACACAACCAGGTACAATGCACAAGGCACTGAACAGAAATGTATTCATGATATTAATGACCCCAAATAATGGTGACCACCAGAGAAAGGTAAATTAGGGGATAGGAGAGAAAAAAGAATAGAGAAAAAAAAAGGAGTGCCAAAATGAAATTGGGAAAAGGAAAAAAAAGTAACAGAGAAAAGAAAGAGAATAAGAAAGAAAAGGGGAACAAGCTATATATATATATGGGGAGAAAACTCCAATAGAACAGCCACTAATTCCAGCAAATGCCAGCAACAAGTACCTGGAGATTAATACAAACTACAAACAACAACTAATATCAAGCAAGGTGAGGGAATACAGAAGCAAAAAAACAAATAAAAACAAAGCAAACAAAAAAACAAAAAAAATAAGCAAAACAATCTCACAAAAAAGCATAAGAATCGATATAACCAACATTCAAACAACAACAAAAGGACAGAGAGAAAAACAATTTTTTGGATAGTTAAGACAGAGAAGAGAGAGGTGTGTATGGACCTGAAGCAGGGGATTGGAAATTAGATATATAAGTAGGGTGAAATTTTAACAGGGTGTAAAAAGAAAGAATAGAAAAAATCTAAAGCAAGAAAAGGGTAAGAGAAACAGGACATCAAAAGGGGAAATGTTAGGAAGAGAGTGATGGCATAAAAGTAGAGTTGAGATAGAGTAAAATGATGCTAAAGGAAGGAAGAAAATAGAATATAGAACACTAATCCCAAAGTAAAATAAAAATTAAAATGACACTTTTTTTAATAAAAAATGTAAAATAGTAGTAGTAATAATACTGATTGAAAATAAAAGTCTAATAATTAAAAAGGTAAAATCAAGTGAGGGAAAAAGAAAAAAAAATTAGTTTCTTAAGTAAAAGATGAAAAAAAAAAAAATAAAAAACAATAAATAAAATGTGCAGTAGTGAAGGTCATTCACTTCCTCTATTGTTCTGTTTGGCACACCTGTTTCCCAGTCAGGACAGTATTTCAGTTCCCTGACTTCCACTGCTCCTCAGTGTTGTAAGCCAGTCCTGATTTTTAAGCAGGCGGTGCCTTAATTTCTTGTATTCCTTTATTTGTGATTACACAAGTGTCAATTTGTGATTCAGCCCCTAGGTGGCAGTGTTTCTGGATTGACCTCCAGGACTATAGGTCCTCTCGAGCCTGAACTTAGATCCTGCTTTCCCTGTGGCACTCAATACCGGTTTGTGGGAGTGGGCTGCCCCAGAACTGGTTCTCTGATGGTCACTCCTCGCTCTGATTCCCAGGCTCCAGAAAAACAACCTTCCCCTGCAGTCTCCTAGGGTGTCCCCAACTCGGCGATCCCATGCACTGGGCTTAGAAACCAGAAGCAAGGATTCAAAGAGGAAAATGTGCAAGTGTGCGAACTCCGGGGCCGCGCACAAGTCTGCGCAGTCCTTCCTTCCCCCTTGTGTCCAAGCAGCCGGCACACTTTTAAAATTTTTAGGCTGTTCTTCTGTGTCAGATCAAAATGGGTTTCTTTTTAGAGATCCCCTCTGTTAGCAGCTCTGAGGACCCCCTTCCACATTCACAGATCATACCAGCCCCAATAGCCAGGGATTTTTCTAGGCGCAGGTTTCCCTGGTCCTCCAGCTCCCACAATGCGCATGTTTCTCTGTCCTGCCAGGACCAGAGTCCTCACCTTATTCCAGGCGAAATCTGACCTTTCCATGGTGGATTGTAGAGCTCCTCTGAATCCATGTGTTTGCGCCAATTGGGGACCGCTGTTCTGGGATTCCCAGTGGTTTGGTGGGTGCCACAGTTGTAGGTTTTCAGGTTTCTGATAACATCCACTTTCCCCTTCAAGATAGTACGGTCTCTGTGTCCGAGCCGGTGATTCTGGGAGGGAACCCAGCAGCAGTGGGGGCTGCCCGGTCAGGGGAGCCCCGTCTAGCAGTCCCCCACCTTCTCCTGGAGTATAGCTGTCCCTTAACTCGCCAACAAACACTCCCCATGTGACCCTCAGCTGTTCTTTCTATCTGCTCCAGGACAAGGCTCGGGACACGTCTGTCTATTCTGCCACTATTTTTTTTTTTTTTTTTAGATAGGATATTATTCAGTCTTAAATAAGAAGGACTTCCTGACATTTTGACAACATGGACAAATCCAGAAGGCATAATGCTAAATGAAATAAGCCAGGAAAAGTACACACAAATACTGTGTTATCACTTATATATAAAATCTAGAGACATCTACACTAATAAAAGAGTAAGATGCAAATTGACCATCACTCTGCTAAGCTACCAGCCAATAGGAGTGAGTATGCAAATTACCCAACAAAGATGGTGATGCCCATAGTGGCCAGGTGGCCGGCACCAGCAGCCCCATGCCCTGGATCAGGGACATAAACCCTCAGGGAGGCCGGTACCCCGCAGCCCCAAGCCCTGCCATGGTGGCACTGGGGCTGTGGGGGGCCGGACTAGGACACAAACTTGCAAGGAGGCCGGCACCAAGCAGCCCCAAGCCCTGGATTGGGGACACAAACCTTCAGGGAGGCAGGCACCCCGCAGCCCTAGGCTCTGCCATGGAGGTGCTAGGGCTGCGGGGTGCTGGATCGGGGACACAAACCCACAGGGGGGCCGGCACCCAGTAGCCCCAAGGCCTGCAGCCAAGGTGCTGGGGCTGCTGGGGGGTTAGGGGGGGCAGTGGAGACACAAACCCGCAGGAAACCTGTGGAAAGGGAGATAAACTATAATAACTTTATTTCCCTTTCCACAAGATGAGAAAACTGCCCCGGGTTTATTTAGTAATGTGGCCCACAGCTTTCTACAACCACAGGGTATGTTGTGACCACCCCTAGGAAGGTATGGTCAGAATACTGTCTCCAGGGAATAACACTACTGTGGAAAATCATCTAAGAGAGAAAACAAGCTTTTGTTGTGTTTATTCTGAACATGCCACCACAACATATGCTGTGTTGTTATATTGATGATCTTGAGCTTCAGATGCTTGAAAAACAGCAAATGCGTGCAGAGGCTTTCACTGAAGTCTCCTAATCTGCCTAAAATCAGACCCCCCTAAAGGAGCTTAAATGTCATAGGTCCCCTTGATGGGAGAAGTGTCATCAGGCAGAGAAGACTGACTCCTGTCACAGGACAGGAGAGTAGAAGTTGACATCACACCCAAACTTTGTTACAAACTATTTCCCCCACCCCCATTCATCTTTCCTGAAAATCATTTACTCTCCTCTAAGAGACCTACATCTCCCGTCCCCTTTCCCTAGGAAGAAGGTATTTAAATCTGCATTCTAAGCCACCTTGAGGAGTTACTCATTTTTCCCTGGGATCTCTCATATATACTCAAGGTACACGTTAATGAACTTTTGTTTTTCTCTTGGTGATCTGTCTTTCATTACTAGGGACTCCACTAAGAACTCAGAAAGGTAGAGGAAAACTATTTTTCCTTTCCATAATTCTATCTTGGGAAATCAAGTCCCTAGCAGAACAATGAGATTGGCTCAAGTACCAAGCAGTCCCAGCTGATGGGAGGGAAGCTTCTAGGGAGAAATCAATGATATTGGCATCAAAGTGGGACGGAGGGCACACGCATGGTTGCTGGTGGGAGTGTAAAGTGGTTCAACATTTTTGGAGGATGATTTGGCAAATTCGATAGAAATATTCAAGGTACATCCAAGAGTCTTCTACTAGGAATCGCATCTGCTGAGATAAAGCACAAGTGCATAAGCCCTGGTCAGAACCCAGGATGCTACTGCAGGCTTCCCTTCCACGATAGGAAAACCTGGGAACAACCTGCATTTTTAAGACAAGGTGGCATCTATACTAATAAAAGGGTAATATGCTAATTAGACTGAACATCTTCCGGACAAACTTCCAAATGTCCTTTTGGATGTCCTTCCCGACAAAGCCATATTGGTGGGGCCAAGGCAGAAAAGGTTAGAGGTGATCAGGCAGGCAGGGGAGAGCAGTTAGGGGGATCAGGCCAGAAGGGGAGAGCAGTTAGGGGGATCAGGCTGGCAGGCAGGTGAGCGGTTAGGAGCCAGAGGTCCTGAGGGGTCCTAGATTGGAGAGAGTGCAGGCCGAGCTGAGGGGACCCCTTTCCTGTGCACAAATTTCGTGCACCGGGCCTCTAGTCTAATTCATGAAAGGTAGAATGGTGGTTGCCAGGTGCTGGGAAGTGGGGGAATAGTGAGATGTTGATCAAAGGGTACAAAATTTGAGTTTTAAGATGAATAATTTCTAGGGATCTAATGACAGAGTGACTAATACTCAATTGTATGCTTGATGTTTGCTGAGAGTAAATCTTAAAGGTTCTCACCACAAAACAAAAATAGTAACTATGTGGCCCTGACAGGTTTGGCTCAGTGGATAGAGCGTCGGCCTACAGACTGAAGGGTCCCGGGTTTGATTCCAGTCAAGGGCATGTACCTTGGTTGCGGGCACATCTCCAGTGGGAGGTGTGCAGGAGGCAGCTGATCAATGTTTCTCTCTCATCGATGTTTCTGACTCTCTATCCCTCTCCCTTCCTCTATGTAAAAAATCAATAAAATATATTTAAAAAAATAGTAACTATGTGATGTGATGGATATGCTAATATGTTAATTAACTTGATTGTGGTGATCCTTACACAATGTATTCCTATATAAAATCATCACTTTATATGCCTTAAATATATACAATTTTATTTGTCAATTATAACTCAATAAAGCAGGAAACGACAACGATGTAGCCAGGGATTGAGAAAGAGGTGCCACAGCCCCAGGAAATAAAAAGGACAAAGTCTGGCTGAGGGAATAGCCTGAATGTGAAGTTAATCTATAATTTAGGTATCTTTATTTACATATAATATATTGACTACAGACTGTGTAGCTGAAAGAATCAAGAGGGATCATAAAGGGGGGCTTCTCTGAAGAAAGGAGGGAGGACTTAAGGTAGACTTCAAATGACCCATGACTGGGTAGGACAGTTTCTACTTTGCCCCTTCAAATGCTCTTGTCATCTCAGAGCATCCTTGACTATTTTTCTCTAGAATAAGAGGTTTATAATAGAGAGTTGACTTTACACTATTATGAAAATGGGTAAAATAATATTGATTCAGCTGTTTCTTTGGCTTCTGGTGCTGATCCTTAACTCATAGGACTTTTGGAAGGAAGAATGAATATGAACTGGGGAAATGTAGAGAAAATGGCAACATGAAAACAAGATGGAAGGTGTATCTTTCTTTTTTCTCATTGGAAACTATGTTAAAATTTGTCTCTCTTCAAGCTCAAAAATGTGCTACCATGAATGACCTGTGGGAGAAGTAGATCACTTCCTACAAACTCCCTCCTGAATCTGGCCTGAAAATTATAGAAGTTGGAAATATATGACTCCAGTATCTGGAGCTATGAGCCTGGCTACTGCTATTACCAACAAGGGGAACAAGCAGATGCACTAAAATTGTGACCCACAGCAGGGCTCCTGACTCACACCATCCTTTCAAGACTGAAACATGATTACTGTTTCATTTTGACTTTCCAAAACTTAGGCAAAAGTTTATGGGTCCTAATCTAATTGGAAGCATTGAAGAATTATTGGAAATGGAGTTTTTCTTAGTGAAGTTAACATGGGACAAAACTTTCATGGTCCAGCCCTTCAACTTTGCATAGATTTACACTCCCAACTAAAGAAAAGAGCAAAGCCTTGCTTCCACCTATCATGCTGCAACTATCTCACATACACTGAGAACATGCTAACCATTTTCATAAAATGAGATACAAATCCTTTTATCCATTTTTGGTGATGTTCATGTTTCCTGAGTCCTCTTTGACATCTGTAACATGTACAATGACATAAAATTAATGATAATTAACATATCTTATGTAAATAGGAAATAATAGAGGGGAAAGAAGGTAAAAAACAACTTCGGTTAACATAAGCTAAGATAGATTGATACCAAAATAAGGAAGAAATACTGATGACTATTACACTCCTGTGTTTTGCAACTGGTCTGGTGGTCATAACTGGTGTTTTCCACTATCTTCATCCACTACCAAGTCCATATACTCACTGTCCCCAGCAAGCCACTTAGCTGGTTGAGATTCCTTACCTGTTTGAGTGACTCAATTCTTCGTTTCTGGAACATCTGGATCATTAGCAGTCCTGTTTGTATGGATTTCCATAGTTTTCCATTGATTTTATTCACAGGATATGGGAGTACCATGAGGTATCCCTGGGTAACTCCTGCATTACAAACTCCCATTTTGTGCAGCAATGAAATTTTGTCTTGATAGTCAGGATCTACCAGCTCAATAGTATTCAAACCCCCATCTTTTCATATGGATTCAGTGCCATGAGTAATCCAAAGTGTTTAAGTGGTAATCACAACTACAAGTTTAATGGAATCATTTTTTGCACCCATGGTGGAAGGATTCATTTATTTTAAAACAAAGGCATTTGAAGCAGGAGATCCTCGTTCATTGGGACAGGAAGCAAGAATTGTGCTAATGCTTTAGTAGGGAAATAATGAGATTATCCACACACACTTTCACTTCTTGATTCCTGAACCTTTGAATCTAAGCTATGGGAGAAAGAGTGCCATATCTGGATACTTATTTAGAGCACATACCACATGACAGAAGTCATTGTCCTTCTCTAATAGATGATGTCACCTAGCTGGCTTCTTTTGTTATTGTTGTTAATCTTCACTCAAGGGTATTTTTTTCCATTGATTTTTAGAGAGAGTGGACAGGAGGGAGGGAGAAAAACTTCGATGTAAGTGAGACACTTCAATTGGTTGCCTCTCACACAGGCCCCGACCGGGACAAGAGATCAAAACTGCAACCTAGGTATGTGCTCTTGACTGAGAATCAAACCTGCAACCCATTCAGTGCACGTGCCAATGTTCTAACCACTGAGAACACTGGCCAGGGCTAGCTGGCTGCTAATTGGGTCATCAAAAGGCCATTCTACTCTCCATTAGACCAGCTGCTTCACAGTGATGGCAAAAATATTCGTAACTGTCAATTTCATGAGTATCAGCCCATTGCTATACTTTGGTGTGAAATATTTTTTTTTGGTCAGGAGGGATGCTATGTAGAATAGTATGGTGATAGATATGATGGTTCATAACTCCTTAGATGGTTGCTTTCACAAAAGCATTTCAGGAAAGGAAAGTGAAGCTCTATTTAGAGTCTGTTTTTATTCCTGTGATAATGAAACAATGTCCCTTCCATGACAGATGTAGCCCATAGTAATCAAACTAAAACCATGTAGCTCACTAGATCCCTGAGAAATGGTACCATATTGTATTGATATCCAACATAGCTATAGTGAGATCAGCCATGTTAAGTGAAGGTCCATGTTTCTGAGCACAAGCATAACCTCCATCCTAGCTCACATGTACAATTTTTCATGAACACATTAAACAAAGATGGGCATGGCGGGGGGGGTGTGGAATCAAGTCTTGAGTATAGATTTGGCTAATTTAACCCTCTAGCTGCATTAGATAAGTATGACTTACACAGAATGCATCATCTTATCCACCTAATAGTTAAATCTTTACTCTGCTGATGTTGCTCTTTGGCCAACATTTCATGGAACACAAATATTTTCACACCTTAATCCACTTGCATAGGTGTACACATACTTATTCCCTACATTGTTTTATTACCTGCTTTACAATTGTGTTGCTTCCAATGGAAGTTCAGATGAGCCATTAAATATCCATGAACAAGGTTAGATTTATAACTTTTTTCCAACTTCTCCTTCCATACAAATTGAGCAAGATTCTCTGGCATTCCTGTTAATTTTGCATAGAATTATGTCCTAAAATAAATGCATTTTCTATTAAGGTTATCCAATGGCAGTTACTATTATTTAGAGCTATAATATCAGGCTGATACAAATATTGATATGAGGAATTAGATTTTATGCAATAAAATTTAAAGAAATTAAGAACCTTTGAAGATGATTATCTGGTCTAGTGGGGGTAAAGGCAGCTGAAAACCCAATTATTCTAGAGGGGGAATATGAAATGAAATAATAAAATAAAGCTCATAAAATTAAATTAAATGACAAAACAACTAATTAAGGTGTCCTCTGAAATATAGAGCCTTTTGAAGGCATGGCTTTGGAGGACCTCATTGCTACCATGGAGAAAAGTCTGAAGGTTTCAAGGAATCCAGAGTTTGTGCCATGAGTTGAAAGCTTGTGATAGCATTAGAATGCTTAAGGAAAAGAATGCCATGATGAAAATCCTAAATTTCTGGCTCAAATGCTCAAAGCCTATGCTGAAGCCAGTCAACATGCAGATAGAAATACTTATCTAATGCAGCTAGAGGGTTAAATTAGCCAAATCTAGACTCAGGACTTGATCCTGACAATTACCAAATTTCAGAATTAATTAATTTCCCAGCATTGACTGGTCACTTTTGTCAAACTTAGTCACTGAAATAAAAAGTGAAAGTTTAAGAATAGGAAAATTGAGATAATTAAAGGCACGTCAAGCCTAGAATACCCACTGAGCTTCCTTTGCTGACAGAATGGTTCTTCTCTTTGTTCAATTAGGATGTTTCTCTTTTGCTTAAAAAGCCAGAATTTCTATGCTTGTGAAACCTAAATTTCAATAAGAAGCCAGTTTTCCTAATGCCACTATTCCACATGCAATAATGTTTCCAAACATGTAACTAGACTCAGATCTCATCATTAACTCCCAGATGAGGATAGAGAATTAAACATCATGTCAAAAGTAGTAGAAAAATGTTTACATATTACAAAAACAGTTGAACTTTGAACTGTGGAATTTCTAAAACAAAATTCTGAGGAATATGTGTGGGAACGGATTATAATGTGTTCATTCCAAGAAGGAGATACATAATTTTAGATCTGATTGAAAGTATTGATATGGTTACACTTTCTAGAAATTCTGTAGTCAATGTGCTAGCTCCAGCAGCTTTACACAAGACAGAAAGTAGTGTTTTTAATATGTTTTAAAGAAAATTTTATACATTAGCAGTCAATTAATCTATTTCATCTTAGGGAGAATGCATTTCCAAAAAGCAGAACTGAAAAGCAGTCAGGAATGGAGGTGGGGGCAGAGTACAGGGATTGTGGAGACTTGGGGTGGGGGGAGAATCAAGATGGTAATTGAAGGGGAAGAGAATTCCAGGTGCTGGATTTCTGCTATGTGCAAAGCACTACATAGGAGCTTCCAGGCACCACCTCAAAATATCACTTGATAGCCCTAACTGGTTTGGCTCAGTGGATAGAGTGTCGGCCTGCGGATTGAAAGGCCCCAGGTTCCATCCTGGTCAAGAGCATGTACCTTGGTTGTGAGCACATCCCCAGTAGGAGGCGTGCAAGAGGCAGCTGATCAATGTTTCTCTCTCATTGATGTTTCTAGCTCTCTTTCCCTCTCCTTTCCTCTCTGTAAAAAATCAATAAATATATATATATATATATATATATATATATATATATATATATATATATATTTTTTTTTTTTTTTTAAAAGAAATATCACTTGATTCACCCAATAACCACAACATGAATTGGGGATTGTTATCATTCCACTATAGACTTGAGGAAACTGTGAGGTTCAGAGATATTAAGTAACTTGCCCCTGATTACACAGGTACCAGTTAGAAAGATATGACAGGTGCACAGGACTCCAGAACAAGGGATTCTTAGGGGACGGGTGCCCTTCTGATATGTCAGCAATAGATCCCTGCAGTTACTACTGGCTAGCAAAGCTCAGCTGAATCAGATGCAGCAGAAAACATGCTGTGCCATTGTCTGACTATTCCACCAGAGGGCACAGGCTTGGAAGATTGCTTTCCAGACTGTCTGCCTGTTTCTCCTGCAGCAACTGCCTACAGCTGGGAGAGCAGACTGTGTGTGGTACACCAAGAGTGAGCATGAACTGATTCAGTGTTGGGAGATCTGAGCTTTCCACTGCTGTGCTGTGGGATATGCTCCAGTGACCATCCCATAGGTGAAGTGTGCCCTTTGCTGTGCAGTTTGGGCAGTGGGTGTCAGATAGAATGTTCCCTTGGGCTCAGGGCTGATATTTAACATCACTTCTGAAATCGCAGTCCTGAGTGTGATACTTTCCACATAGTAGGAACGCTGTCAATGTTTCTCTGAGAAGATGTAATGTCACAACACAATCACCTTCTGTCTAGTCACTGACTTGACAAACTCCCTCAGTGGCTTTCTAATGCCCTCATGGTAAAGTTGCACTATTTAATCTGGCTTCCAAATCCCACCATAGAATGCAGTCTAGGCTTCTCTCCAACCAGCCTAAATTCTTGAACCCCTGCCCCTCACTTAACATATACACATCCTTAATGTAGTCCTGAAGCAGTCAGTGTCTGGAGTTAAATCTTCACATCGTGCCCATCACATGATAAATACTCAATAAGCAGGAATTGCTGTTACTACTACTACTACTGCTACTATTGGAGCTAGAAACTCTCAGAGGCAAGGTTGAACTGAAGTCTCCTGCCTGAGTCCAGTGCTCTTTGCTCCCATTGCTTCTTTGCAGCACACAGCTCAGTACTGTGAATACTGGACAGTGAAACCATTTTATCCCACTGTCCTTATCTCCTCCTGCATTCCCTTCTGGAGTTCTGCAACCCAGGAGATAGCACAGGGGATTTTAATGACCAGAGAGCAAGACTGGTTTCCCCCTTAGCAGACGAATGTGTGCAGCATCAGAAGTCTAGGACTGCCAGCTACTTTGACATCATCCCTCCAAGCCAATACATAAATAATTTGTACAGCACCTGTTAGAGAGGCTCACCCAGCCTCTGCCTATGTGCACCATTCCATCAAAATGCTGATGATCCCGGTACTGTTGGGCTCTGATAGGGAGGACAGTCTTCATCCTCCTGCCTCTTGGCCCTTTTTTTCCCTGGTCTCCATTCTTCCTGCTGGAAACACACATTTTCTAGCTCAAGCCTGGGTCCTTCCAGCTCTGAAAATCCTTTGTCTTTTGTTATAGATGAAGGATCTGGCAGCCAAAGCAATCATTTAAAGTTCCATTCATATCATTTTTCACTTTCTCCTTTTGGCCTCAGTTTAATGCATCAGCTTTGAAAATATCCCAGGGTTGATGCTGGGGTTAATGAATAACTAAGATTGCTCTACTTTTGCAATACAGAACACTTTATAAAGATGGAAATATTTTGCTTTCTGAGAGATGCAAGTAGCTTCTTTGCTATGTGCTGTAAGTATTTTTTTTTTCTCTTTGGAAACTTTGAACATTTCTATCAGCAAGTCAGAATCCTAGATAACCATGGGCTCCAAATTCCTAGCTTCACAGGTGAAGGTCTTAAAGTGGTCATCTGATAATTGACTCCTTACCAGCCTCTGTGACTTTTACAGGAAGAGGACTTAGGTGACAATGTGGAGATTGGATAGAGGGGTAGAATCAGGAGGGTTAGGATGGGAGAGATTGAAGTCTGTATGACCTGTTAGGAGTTGGTGAAGTAGTTCAGGCCATGAACTGAGGCAGTGACAGTAAAAAGAGAGAGAAAGGAATTTTGATTGGTATTTAAGAGATAGTACTCTCATTACATGTGGTAAATGAGAATGAAGGAAGCCCCTCAGATGACTCCTATGTTTCTTGCCTGGGAGTCTCAGTACAGAGTGATATAGAAAATGATGAGGAACAGTATTGTATCCTAGGGAGACGTGTTTACCTTTGGAAACTTTAGATTTCCAAATTTAAACTGAGGAATGTGTGCAACTTTCTGGTGAATATATTCAATAGGTAGCTGGAAAAATGGCTGAGAATACAGAAAAGAAATCTGGACTAGAGTATATAGTTTTGTGTGGTGGTAGTTGTGTTCCTGGGAGTGGATGAGATCACTCAGTAAGAGAATAGAGGGCTGTGGAAGTATTCTTACTTTGACTCCATGGATTATTTTCCTTCTGAATACATGTCCATTGTTTTTGGATTCCACAGCTGACTTCCTTACTCCTCAGCCTTGTAATATTCTGGGCTCACTGACTCTCTCATAGTATTTTCTAGTTTCTTCTTTAATAATTAAAAAGTAACATGAATGAGTCCAAAATAATGGTATAAGATGTCTTGCAACCTAGAGATAATTTTGTAGCTGATATTAATGGTGAGATATATCTGACATTCAAAATGTTATACTTTTATTTTCCCATTGTTTGAAAATACTCCTGTGGCTTCCATGCATTACATTAATTTCAGCTTATGACCTTATATACAGCTATATAAACCACCACCCTTCCATTTCAACTAAACATATCTTGTGAAAATCATTTTATTTTGTATTTCATCCAAATAATAGTATAGGTATTCTCTCATCTCATTTTTATAGCTTTTATCTTAAGAAAAAATATCAAATAAAAAATACCCAAAATTCAAATTTACACAAAATAATGTAAGCAGAGGTAGTACTCTGCTAATTTATCTGAGGATTCTCTCTCCAAAAGGCTGCCTCTGGTTCTAATAAGTAATTCAATTTTCCTACATTAAATTTACTCAGAGTTTTCATATGTTGTAATTACATCCGAGTGACAGTTCATGCCATTATTTCTATGGCCCCAGCAACCACTTCTCCTACTCCCTGCCCCTAGATTTTTCTTTAGTTTTTCAGGGAAGAGAGACCTCAACACTATTCCTGGTGAGCACGCCGTCAAATATTTTCTATTGTTTTACAAATCATAATGGGTGGTTATTAGGTATTTCTGGCTCAGAGTTTTCATTCAGCTAAGACCCACAATGGTTCTTTTATCTAATTTCTTATAGATTATCATCCTTCCAAAATGCCACTGTTCCTCTATCTGGTTCTCTTGGTACTTGGGCTTCATTGTGCACCGCCTAACACCTCTGAAGGCAAAGTAACCACCTGCCATTCCTCCCAACAAAATGCCACTCTCTATAAGATGTCATCCATCAATGCTGACTTTGCATTCAACCTGTACCGGAGGTTCACTGTGGAGACCCCAGATCAGAACATTTTCTTTTCCCCTGTGAGCATTTCTGCAGCTTTGGCCATGCTCTCCATTGGGGCCTGCTCCAGCACCCAAACTCAAATTCTGGAAAGCTTGGGGTTTAACCTCACAGATATCACAACAGCAGAAATCCAGCAGGGCTTTCAGCACCTGATCTGTTCACTGAATTTTCCAAAGAAGGAGCTGGAATTACATATGGGAAATGCTCTCTTTATTGGGAAGCAGATGAAACCATCACCAAAGTTCTTGGATGATGTAAAAAACCTGTATGAGACTGAAGTCTTTTCTACCAACTTCTCCAATGTTTCTGCAGCCCAGCAGGCAGTCAATAGTCATGTGGAGAAGAAAACTAAAGGGAAAGTTGTGGGTCTTATCCAAGACCTGAAACCAAACACTGTCATGGTCCTGGTGAGCTATATTCACTTTAAAGGTAAGGCTCTAAGATGTCCATTTCAACTTCAGTGTTCTGATAATTTGGTATGGCACTAGGAGGAGCTCATGGTCTCTTCGCACTAGCATCAGTAGGTGTCCTTCATACCATAGTGATCGGCTCTACCGGACATAGCTGTGTGTAGTTTTGGATCTTCCAGGAGGGACACATAGCTCTGTAGGTGAGACCAGGAATTTTCAAGGGAAAGAGCACTTTCAGAGAGGTTAGTGACAATGATATGATCATCCCTCTCACATCTAACTAGAGAATTATGGTTTCCAAAAGATTTTGTGATTTTGCTGTGCATTCTTTGGCATGTTACATACATACTTCTATCATGTACTATGCACTCACTATGTATCAAGCATCATGCTATGTGTGTGGTTTACACACATTGTCTCATCTGATCCCTACAAGTGCCCAAGTTCACAGAGTTAATAACTTTCAGAGCTGTTATTCCTACCCAAGGTGGTCTGATTCTAAGGCTGGTGCTTGTAACAACAAGAATCATGTGACTCTTTTCTGAAGGTGCTGTGCCCAAATGATATCTCCTGGTTCTAAAGCACATGTCAGCCATGTTTGGTGGAGGAGTGAACAATTCTTGGCCACAAGCCACACACTTGTAGATGGATAAAACGGCAGAACAGATATTTTCAGATCTTCTCATTTCACCCTGTGTGTTGGATGTCCTTATACCTTTTTACAGAAGAGGAAACTGTGGCTCTGATGGGTTTAGTGTAAGTATAGTGGTTTGAACACAGATGGAACATTTGTGGAATGTATACTTCAACATTCCTGGGTGTGACTCTTGGCTCTGCCTTTGGCTAGCTATGAAATCATGTAAAGACACCTTCTCTCCATGAACCTTAGTTACTTGTCAAATTGGTTAAAAGTAGGTACCTACCTCTGTGGTGGTCTTAAATACTAGATGAGATGGCTGATGGAAAAGCTCACACTGATACTAATACTGGTTTAAAACAAACACCTTTTGTCTTTCTGTATTTTAAGCCCAGTGGGCAAATCCTTTTGATCCATCCAAGACAGAAGAGGGTTCCAGCTTCTTAGTGGACAAGACTACAACAGTGCAAGTGCCCATGATGCACCAGACAGAACAATACTATCACCTGGTGGATACGGAGCTGAACTGCACGGTGCTGCAAATGGACTATAGCAAGAATGCTCTGGCACTCTTTGTACTTCCCAAGGAAGGTCAGATGGATTGGGTGGAAGGGGCCATGTCATCTAAAACACTGAAGAAGTGGAACCGCTTACTGCAGAAGGGGTAAATATCTTAGATGATGTGGAAAGCTGAGGGTGGGCATAATGGTACAGGTAAGATTGAGTTCAGCAGAAACTCAGAGATAGGAGAATCACACTGAAGTACTTAATAGTTGTGTGATGACCACAAAAATATACTGAGACGATAATCTGTGCCAGTCCTTTGGCTGGGGACTTTACATACTTCATTTCATCCAAGTACATCAACAAACAAGTGAGAAAAAAAAGAGTATTATAGGCCTTTTTCAAATGAGGAAGTTAGGTCTACAAAGATAAAATGAACTCTCTGAAGTCAGCCAGCGAGTAACTTGATGCTTTCCTAGAGGCCAACTAGAGTTTGGGGGAAAGATAAGATTTTTACGTTACTTTGTGGATGGATAGCCATACTGCGCTGGGAGTGAAATGGAAAACAGTGAAATTATCCATGTGCTTTTACTATCCATTGAAATTCATTCCATTGGCTCCCCATCCTTGGCCAACACCACAGTTATGTTTCTTCTGGATTATAAGTGAATCATACCTCCCTACTTCTAGTGCTACAGTCCAACATTGGCTGATCCACAGTATATTCCTTCCAGGATAACTTCTATGGTTTTGGTGCCATGTGTTAACTTACATAGCAATGGTTGTCAATATCTAGGGGAGGATCAGAGTTCAATATAATACCATGGAAACAAAGAGGGGAAGGAAATCATGAGTTTAGTGTGCTGATAGACATGTGTTCCCACCTCCTCCCCCCACAGGTGGATTGACTTGTTTGTTCCAAAGTTTTCCATTTCTTCCACATATGACCTTGGAACCATCCTTCTGAAGATGGGCATCCAGGATGCCTTTGCTGACAATGCAGATTTTTCTGAACTCACAGAGGACAATGGTCTTAAACTTTCCAAAGTAAGTTGGTGGATTAGAGTTTCTGAATGTATTATCTGGAAAGTCCAGTGAGAGTGAGTTAATCAATGAGGATTCTGAAGCATAGGGAGCCATAATTACTCCTCTTAGGTCAGCTTCACCCCAGAGTCATTGTTATTACTCTGAAGCAAGTCACTGTAACAGTTACTTCCATCCCTGACCTTCATGTCCTAATGATTCTGATGGAAGAACTTAATGATCAGAACTGATGAGGTACAGTTATGGAGGAAATGGTGAAGTCAGAGGAAAGCTTAAGAAGTGATTATAGCCCTGGACAGTGTGGCTCAGTTTGTTGGAGTGTCATGTACACCAAAGGGTATCTGGTTCGGGTTTGATTTCAGGTCCTGGCATGTACAGGAGGCAACCGATTACTGTTTCTCTCACACATTGATGTTTCTCTCTCTCTCTCTCTCTCTCTCTCTCTCTCTCTCTCTCTCTCTCACACACACACACACACACACACACACTCACTCTCTTCCTCCCTCCCTCTCATGACTTATAGAGGCAGAAAGCCATGGAGAATGACATGGTTTTCTGACAGCTAGCTCTAAAATAACATAGTGTGGTAAAGGAATAGTACTTTTTTAATTCTCATGGATTGTTTCAAAACCATTCTAAAGACTATTCGTGTGTCTTGAGGGGATCAGCAGTATTTGTTCTCCCTTTACAGGCTTCCCACAAGGCTGTGCTGCACATTGGTGAAAAGGGATCTGAAGCTGTAGCTGTTCCTGAAGTCAGATTTCTGGATCAGGCTGAGATAACTCTCCTACGCCCTATCATCCAATTAGACAGATCTTTCCTATTATTAATTTTAGAGAAAAACACCAGGAGCATTCTCTTTCTAGGGAAAGTTGTGGACCCAATGAAAATGTAGTTTGGAAAGAGGCTATTAGTTAATTGAGTGTACCTATTTCAATGGGAAATAAACAGTATAGCCTGATATTATTATGTGCGCTGGATGTGCTTTCCTTTGGGCAGGGGTAGAGACCGGATCCTAGCTGAACTGCATTGGGTATGTAAAAGGCCACACCTGTGACCAAATATTTAGTTAGTCAATGAGTAACTTATTATCTAAAGCAAAGGAAGGGATGCCCATGTCAATGCATTCCACTTCATCAGAAATCTCCCCAGTTAGTTAGCTCTAAGGAATCTGACTGCACTGGTAAATGCCCCCTCTTCTGCCCTCCAGAGAATAGTTGAAATTCAAATCAGGTTTTTATATTCCAGTATTCTAATAATAAGGTCAATGAATATAAAACAATGCAAATATAGTAGATTATATTTGATCATCTCAACCACCTTCTTTCCATCCCATCAGAACAATTATTTGTATACTTATCAGAACTGCTATTAGTGAATTGTAAAAATGTGCTTCCACTACAGGACTGAGTCACAGAATGAGAGCTACCACTAGAAATATGGATTTTTTGTGATTTAAAATGCCTGGGACAAAAGAACAAGATAGACCAAGATAGATTTTTCAATACAAGCCTACTTCTTCCTCAAAAAATTCCCTTATTGCTAAGTTATAAGCTTGGACTAGAGAAAGATAGTCATCCATTCATATAACATCTCATAACCTTTCCTTTGTAATCAGACTCCTTTCCAAATGTCCCACCCCTGTCCCACTTCACTCAAGCACACATCTCCTGATTAGTCTGTCTTTTTGTCTACTTTTACCAAAGTTTAATATCTCCCTATCCTTAAATCCTTCCACAACCTCTCCTTGCCTGTGCATGCTATTCTAACCCCAATGATTAAACTAGATTTCATCTTAGACAATTTGTTTTTAAAGCCTTAGTATTATAATTCAGTACACATAAACAGGATAGTGAGCATTAATGATGTGGTGTTTGAAATTCTAGCTTTAAGTTGAAACTCTTCAGCTACAGGGAAATAATAATAAATGTATACATTTTTTAGATATTGTGCTTAAAGATCAAAATAAATATGTATGTCTAGAAAAGTATATAGCCCATAAACATTCTAGCGTTTTCTTATTAGATCCATTTGAATGGAGGCTTGCTTATTCTTTACATGGTTTATATTTTGGCTTTCTGGATAAGAAATTGGAAATCCAAAGAAGAAAAGTGACTTGTGTACAGAAAATTCATTGGTAACATGGAGTTTGGTTTCACTGAAGTTACATTACAATCATGGCTCTGTTACTATACTGTTTTGTGATCTTGGACAACGTACTAAAGCCTGCATACCTTTGGAACACTAATAATATCCATGTCATCAGGGTTCTGTAAACATTTCATGCTGCAAAATGTGTAATGTGCTCATCACAGAGCTAGACATCTGATAGAAAGCATTGCAAATATTAGTTGTTATTCCTTTTGGTCAACATCAGACCGTGGGCTGGTATCAGAACAAAGGTTGTAGTGTGGGTGTCCTAGTTTGCACATTTATGTTCGCTAGCTCAGACCTTACCTCCAGAAGCCAGAGTAAATGCCATACAGGCCCCTTACTAAACCTCCCCAAATGAGTTGGATCAGAGGTTGTTCTGAGAGGAATATCAGTATCTCCAGGGGTAATCAGGAATTACCAAGACATTGTCCTTCAAATAATTCATGTATCTCATTGTAGACTAAACCTCATTCAAATCATTCATTCCTGTGGCTAGATCTTGAAAGACTACCACTATTAACCTTATAAATCTGAACTCATTTTAGCCTACTAAGATTAAAAGATAATTTGCTTAAACTCATAATGTTGTCCATAAAATAACTATAAAAAAGGAAGCAAAACAAGAAAAATAAATAAATATTATAGAGGATGGAGTGGAAAGGAAGAAACAAATGTTTGAACAGAGGAAGAATCTATGGATAACTTTATAGAACAAAAGGGAAAAAAAAACTTAAGGGGGAACAGAGTATAAGAGAGTAGTGTTATTAATCATATAGAATTCATTAATTCTATTTATCTTTTTCTATTGTGATAGAATTACAGCCACATAGATTCAATGCTATACTACATTCCCTAGCTTCCCTTGAAGTCAGATGTAGTCATAAAACTAAATTCTCACCAATGAAATATGAGTGTAAGTTATATTTGATTGCTGACATTTTTTAAGTCTCACCTCTCCCTCTTCCCCTTGTGCCTTACATATAGGCAAGCTGATAAGAAAACCAGAGTATTCCCTTCTTTGGTACTGAGGAGGGAATCAAATTTTGGGCAGGGATCCATTTTGTGTCTGTAGGATGACCACAAATGATTTCTCTTCTTGCTTTTAATACCCTGAACAAAAGAATCCTGAAATGTCTAGGCAGCATCCACAGGTTACAGTTCAACTAGAGGCCTGGTGCATGAAATTTGTACATGGGTAGGGTCCCTAGGCCTGGACGGTAATTAGGGCTGATCAAGGCCTTCCTTCTCCTGGCCAGGGCCTTCCTTCATTTTGTTCCACCCCCTGGTGGTCAGTGCACATCATAGTGAGCATTCAAACTTCTGGTCAGTTGAGCTCCTGAGGGGATAATTTTCATATTAGCCTTTTATTATATAGGACTAGAGGCCCAGTGCACACAAAATTGTGTACGGTTAGGGTCCCTAGGCCATCTTCTGCCCGCTTGCCAGTCCCTGTTGCCACCTTCTGGTTCGCCATGGTTCCCTGATCGCAGCATGGCTCCAGTTCCCCGGAGCCTGTGGGTTCCCAAGAGGTCGCCATTCCACCCTCTCCCTGCCCTGCTGCCACTCATCTCGGTTTGCCATGGTTTCCCATTCACCAAGCTGCAATGAGAGCCTGAGGGCTGGGGGAGGGACCAAGAGGTCGACTGTTCTGCCCCGGCTCACTAGTCCAACCCCACTGCCACTTAACCTCAGTTCACAGTGGTTTCTTGATTGCAGCATGGCTCCGGTTTCCAGGAGCCTGCCAGCCATGGGGAGGGACCAAGATGTCGTTGTTCTGCCTGCTCACCAATCCTGCCCCACCCCATTACCACTCACCTCAGTTCTCCATGGTTCCCTGATTGCAGCATGGCTTCAGTTCCTCGGAGCCTGCGGCCAATGGGGAGGACCAAGAGGTCGCTGTTCTGCCCACTCGCCAGTCCCGCCCCACTGCACTGTTTACCGTGGTTCACCATTCACCATGCTGTGATCAGAGACTATGGGCCAGGGGGAAGGGACTGAGGGGTGCTCAATGCACCTCATGGTGACTGATCATTTGGTCATCCTGGTCGTCATGGACACTGGCTTTTTATATATATAGATGGGACTGTTTCTGGGTTTCATGGCAGAAGTGGTTGCCCTTAGTGGATCGTGACCTGAAACCATTTATGTATAATGTAATTACTGATGAGAAAGGCCTTACATCTATAAATTTTTTAATATGTCATATATTTATTTGTTCCTCAATTAACCCTTTTAGTGCCAGCGGGCCGATCTATCGGCCCATGGGGTATGTGCGAAGAATGCCACGGGCCGATCTATCGGTCTGGTGTTTTTACGCTCACGCCTTTTCTTTTCTGTGCGTCACATAAGTTTTGTAGACATAGTTTTAGTACCTGTCATGCTTCCTAATAATTATTGACTAATTTTCATTGTGAAAATTAAATATATGTTCATTTTTTTGGCTAGAAGAACATAAGGTATTTTCTGCTTTGTAGCATACTTGCTTTTACTGCGTAGTGGAATTTTTCCATCTAGCCGATACTACAAATCTTGCTCGATCCGGTGAACCTGGATATGACCCATGTGCCAAAATCCAACCTCTCATAGAACATGCCAATATCTTGTTCAGACACCATTATACTCCACACATGAAGTTGAGTGTTGATGAGAGCTTGGTTGGAACAAAGAACCATACACAACTCTTGCAGTATCTACCAAATAAGTGGCACCATTGGTGGGGTATAAAATTTTGGATGTTGTGCGACTGGGTCATTAACTATTGTTTGGCATTTTTTGTATACAGAGAAGCAAAATGTGATGTAGATAAAACTGAAATCCAAAAGAACGGCCTAGGATATAGTGTAGTGATTAGATTATTGAAAATGGGGAATTACCTAAGAAAAGATTATCATATTTTCATGGATAATTTTTTTATGTCTGTTCCACTGGCAAAGGACTTGTATGAGCTAGGTTGTTATGTTACTGGTACCATTCGTAGAAGTAGGAAATATTTACCCAAACAACTGACAAAAAATTTCCTGTAGGAATGAAGAGGTATTTCCGCCAAGGCCCTATTCTCGCTACTGCCGTGCGGGAGAAGAAGTCACGTTTTCCAGTAATATTATTATCCACCAAATCAAAAGCAGAAAACAGTAAACACCTAAGAAAATGTAGAGGTCAGAATAAAGAGGTAGTGAAACCATCAATTATACAATCGTATAATGATTACATGGGTGGAATAGACACATCAGATAGGATGTTGTACACATATCTTGATGAAAGACGGACTGTGAAATACTGGGAAAAAAATGTGTTTCAACATATTTTCGCGAATGATCCTCAACAGTTACATAATTTACAAAGAAAACCCCCCCTCTGAGAAAAGCCCTATGTCTCATTTGGATTTTACTATTAGTATTGTTGAAGATCTTGGGAATGAATGGCTCCTAGAGAAAAATAACAAATGTGGGAAATTAGAGGAACATGTGAGACAAGACAAGAAGCCGTTAAAAACATTACCTGGTAAAAAGGAGAAGGACTGTTGTGTGTGCAGCAAAAGGTGTGAAACAGGAAGAGGGAAGCGAAGAAGAAGCCATACAGTGTGTGGTAAATGTGAAAAAGGTCTTCATGGTGCATGCTGTCCTGAACATAAGTGCGCGTGTTAAATTGTGTGTGGGACATTTTAGTAAATTCAATGTTACTATTTAAAAAATAATGGCAAATGCATAAAAATTTGTTGGTGAGCTAATAAATAGTAGTAGAAACTAATGCTAACAAAATTAATACTGTCAAAAATATTAAAGAACAAATTTTCTAATCTGAATGTAAAAGTTTAAAATTTTTAATAATAAATTTTAAAATTTACTTTTTTCATAAATTTATAGAAGAGATAACAACATAAATGAACTTTTTTTATCATACCTGAAGGTATTAAGAGTGCATGTAAATAAAACTAGCGTCAACAAATAAGTATTAAGCTTAATATAAATTTCTTAGTACAAACGTGCAAATTCGTCAAAAAAGCCATGGCATTTTTCATATATACCAGGCCTAAGAGGCTGGCACTAAAAGGGTTAATCAATTATTGCCTTCTTTTCTAATAAGTAGATATCTTCTCTGTATTATTTTATTATTTTCATCATTTACTAAGCTGTATGTTTTTTAGTTATTTTCTTAGTTGTTGCCCTGAGTTTATGATTAGCATCTTAATTTATACTAATTTCAATATCATACAAAAAGCTTTGTTCATATGTATCTCTCTCCCAATAGTGTTATTGCCAGAAATTATCTTTATTTTTATATATAAGGTGCCAATCTATATATATAAAAGCCTCAGTGACTACCACAACTGAATGGATGACCGAACAGGCTGCATGGGGTGACCAGGCTGGCAGGGAGGTTAGTGAGGGGCAACCAAATGACTGAGCAGCAAGCTGCATGGGGCAATGAGGCCAGAAGAGGGGTTAGTGAGGGGCAACCAAACAATTGAGCAGCAGGCTGTATGGGGCGACCAGGCCAGCAGGGTGGGGGCAGTGAGGGGCATCCTGGCCAGTAGAGGGGGACAGTGAGGGGTGACCAGGCTGGTGGGGGCGCAGTAAGGGGTGACCAAGCTGGCAGGAAGGCAGTTAGGAGCTACCAGGCCGGCAGAGGGGCAGTTGGGGGCGACCAGTCCAGCAGGAGGTGCAGTTAGGGGCAATCAGGCAGGCAGGCAGGTGAGCAGTTAGGAGCCAGTGGTCCCGGATTGTGAGAGGGATGTCTGACTGCTGGTTTAGGCCTGATCCTGGGGATCGGGCCTAAACTGACAGTCAGATATCCCCTGAGGAGTCCCGAATTGGAGAGAGTGCAGACTAGGCTGAGGGGACAACCCCATGCACGACTTGTTCATCGGGCCTCAAGTCATTATATATTTGTAATATTGGTTATTGTAATTGTCTTTTGTTTTCCTCACACAATGATATTTTTCCACTGATTTTTAGAGAGAGTGGAAGAGAGAGGGAATGACAGAGAGAAATATCGATGTGAGAGAAATACATTGATTGGTTACTTCCTTCACATGCTCCCAACCAGGGCACCGAGGTATGTGCCCTTGACAGGAATCGAACCTGGGACCCTTTGGTCTGCACGCCGATGTGCTACCCTCTGAGCAAACAGGCTAGGGCTTTGTAGTTGTCTTTTAAGTCATATAAGAAAATAGAGGTATTACAAAAAAAAAAAAAAAGCATTAATACTGATTTGTTTTATCCAGTTACCATTGATGGCATTTTTTTATTTCTCCAATTACAAGGCAGAGTTGGACAGAATAAATAAAAACTATAATCCAACCTAAGACTCTATACAAAAAAACTCACTTTAGATGCATATATACAAGTAGTTTGAAAGTAAAAGGAAGAAAAAGATATTCCAAACAAAGCTGGTGTAGCTATACTATTACAAGAACAAAAGCAAATTATATAATAAAACTAGTGGCCCAGTGCACAAATTCATGCACATTGAAAGGGAATTAATTAGAAGAAATATTTTGATATCACTATTTGCCCTTTCTCTATAATAGAAGTGTCAGAGATTAAAGAAAATTAGAAAAATGTATATGAAAGTAATATATAAATTTATTAATAAATAATAACAACTAGTCTGGGTCCTGGGTGCAGGTGATTGGGATTTCTGGCTGTCAGGCCACTGACAGCAAGCTGACCAATGGTCAATTCCACGAGGGATGGGGGTCCCACTGCCCTGCTGTCTGGGTCCTGGGTGCAGGTGAATGGGATTCCTTGCTGTCAGGCCGCTGACAGCAAGCTGACCAATGGCCAATTCCCTGAGGGCTGATTCTGCTGGGGGGCGAGGCCGGCCTGGGCTTGGGATGCCGGAGGTTTGTAGGCCAGCCATGCCCCTGAGCGGGGTGCGGGTCCCCACTGGGGCCATGGCGTTCTGGTCTCTGGACCTCCTGGTGACCAGTTGTTTGGTCATTCCGCATTATGGCATCATGGCCACAGGCCTTTTATTAGTATAGATATCAATTAATAAAAAATATAACAATTGTAAACATATATGCACCCAGTAGAGTCCAAAATATATGAGACAAAAACTGACAGAATTCAAGGAAGAAACAAGCAATTCAACAATAATAGTTGGAGGGTACAATACCCCATATTCACTACTGGATAGAATAGCTAAACAAAATACTAGCAGGAAATTGAAGATGGAAATAAATCTGTAGAGCAGGTAGACATAACAGATATATATGGAACACACCACTCAAAGACAGCAGAATTTAAATTTTTTTCTCATGTACCTATAGAACCTATTATAGGATAGACCATGTGTTAACCGATAAAACCTGACTCAATACATATAAAAATATTGAAATCATATAAAGTACCTTCTCTGACCTCACAGGAATACAACTACAAATCAATAACATAAGAAAATCTGAAAATCATAGAAATATGTGAAAATTAAACATTACACTATTAAACAACAAATGAACTATATAAATCATAAGAGAAATTAGAAAATATTTTAAGATAAATTAAAATAAAAAACAGGCATACTAATACTTATGAGATATTGCAAAAATATTACTTAGAGGAAGATATATACCTGTAAACACCAAGATTAAAAGGAAAAATTATCTCAATAATATAACCTTCCATTTTATGAAACTAGAAAAACAACAGAAAATGAAACTGGAAGCAAATAAACAAACAAACAAAAAAGAAATAATAAATATGAGATTAGGGATAAAGAAAATTGAGAATAGCAAAACACTAGATAGGATTAACAAAAACAAAAGTTAGCTGTTTGAAAAGATCAAAAGATCAACCATATTGACCTGCACTAGGTAGACTGACCAAGAGAAAATAACCAAATTACTGAAATCAGAAATGAAAGTGGAGACATTACTACAGACCTTAGGGAAACAAAAAAAGATTATAAAGAGGATACTATATCTTATTGTATGCCAATACTTAGATAACCTAGATAAAATGAAAAAAATTCCAGAAAGATAAAAATCTATAAAATATAACTCAAGAAAAAATATAAAATATGAATCTACACTAATAAAAGAGGAATATGCAAATTGACCATACCTATGCAATGCCAATCAGGAGTGAGTATTCAAATTAACCCAACAAAGATGGTGGGTCAATTTGCATAGACAGGCGTGGAGTGGCTGGGGGTGGGTGCGTGATGGCACCAAGTGGCTGGCGTCCCAGGGATAGGCATCCTTGGGAGCCAGGCTGCTCTGAGCCTGTAGGCCTGTGCATAGGCCTGGAGTGGCTGGGGTCCCAGAACGACCCCCTGGCCACTCCGGGCTTACATGTACAGCTGCGGAGCAGCTGGGGGCGGGGCGGGAACATCCCCGGGACCCAGGTGCTCTGAGCTGGCGCGCATGCAAGTGGCTAGGGGCAGAGTGGGAAGTCCCCCGCAGGGAGCAAGCAGACAGCAGGGCCCTGCTTGCCTCTGGCCGTGGCAGCGAGGGGCAAGCAGTCCTCTGCAGGGCCCCCACAGAGAGCAGACACCAGGGCCTGTGGTGGCATCAAGCAGGCAGGTCCACAGAGAGCAGAGAACCACAGGGAGCAGGCCTAAGCCATCAGTAGGACATCCCCTGAGGGCTCCCAGATTGGAGAGGGTGCAGGTCAGGCTGAGGGACACCCCCCCCCCCATGTACGAATTTCATGCACCGGGCCCCTAGTACTCCTATAATAAGTAAAGAGATTGAATTGCTAATTTTCATGGGAGTTAAAAGTTTTTATTTCTCTCAGATCTCACCTGCCCAGGCTTCCCCCTTCTCCCAGGTGCTTAGAGGAAGGCAAGGCTCAGATCTTAAGGAACTTTTCCAAAAGCACATGACTTTCTAGTGTTGAAACCAGGATTCTCACCCAGGTCATCTCATTCATGAGCCTTTGCTCTTGGCTAGGCCCATACTCATTTCCAGGGAAATAGTAGGAGAAAGGGCAGTGTCAGCATAATGGCACCTTTCCAAATTCCCTGCTACAGCAGGTGGCCACCCACAAAGTAAATAGAAAGCATTAAACAAAAGCAATCAGAAAGCTGCACCAGGTTTTGATAAGGAATCATGAGTTTCTAAGATGCCAGTTGGAAATTTGGAACTTGGTATCATAGCCTCAACATCTCCATCAGAATGGAGGGGATCACAAATCCTCTTGATAATGCATTCATTCACTCATTCATTCAACAGACATTAATGGAGGACTTACCATGTGCCAAAATATTTTCCAACAAAATAAAACAAAAATATTAATGGAGTTTATATTTCAAATGTTGAGAGACAGAAAATGAGCTAAATAAGTGAAATACATCAGGTCTTACATGGTGATAAGTACCTTGGAGAACAATAAAGCAGGTAAGAAGGAAAACATAGCAATTCAGATATAATAGTTCCTTTCCGCAGTTTGGAGAAATAAGGGTTACTCTTTTTGTTTGATATACCACACTTCTCAGAACTTGAGATAAAACACCCCAACAAAGTAAGTTAATTTTTGTTCTTCCTATCACTTATTTGTTTTATTTTCTTACAAATTATTAACTTTGCAAGGCATGATGTTGCAAGGGCTTGTCTCAGTCTGTACCTCCCTACCCCCATCCTATTGTAGCAGCTGTCTTTTCTATTTTCCCTCTATCTACTGCCCACAAAACAGGCTTGTTCTTTGATGATTGTGAGCTTATGTTAAGAAAAAATCCCTCTGATGTTGCTCCTTTTATTTTCTGCTTATCTCAGTGTCTAGTTTTTTTCCTCAAATAACTGGTCTAATATCACAAGTGTGAATTGGGGAGTCAGAAGAGCCTGAGTTTAATACTTTAGTTTTATAATTTATTGGCTCTGGACACTTTGGCAAATTACTTAATGTCTGAATGGTATTAAATAAATACAATGCTAGGGAAACAATCTCAAGTTGTTATCTAGATTGAGAGGTTGGCAGTATAAATCAATGAAAGTGTCTGAGGACTAGGGAAACAAAATGTCGGTATTTTGCTACACCAACACTTCTGATCATTCCTAGCTCAGTTTTCTAGTTTCCTGTTGGTTCTCTGAACCCTTAATATAATTCTAAAAATTCACTTTTGCTTAAATTTTACTGAGCTGTTTTGTTTTTCCTAACTTTTAAATAACTTCAGTAGAAAGATCATATATAATAAACCAATGATGTACATGGCTACTAGCATCAGAGCATGGGTTTAAACTTTCTGGGCCTCAGTTTCATTATTTGTAGAAAGGAGATAATAAAAATGGCATATACATTATAGTTATTGTGGTAAGTGCCCAATAAACCTTAGGTTTTACTATTATGTAATTGACTAAACTTCCTTAAATTAAATATTCCTACCCTTGGTCCTTCAATACCATGTTATACGGAAGAATCCCCTGTAACATATGCTGTTCCCAGACATGTGATTTTATTGTGTTGATTGGATAAGAGCTGAAGAAATGAAGGCCACTTAAAAGGTTAGCTAAAGAGAAAATAAACAAATGGGACTACATCAAAATAAAAAGCTTTTTTACAGCAAAAGAAACCATCAACAAAACAACAAGAAAGCCCACTGTATGGGAGAACATATTTGCAAATGCTATCACTGATAAAGGTTTAATCTCCAACATCTACAGGCAGCTTATACAACTTAATAAAAGGAAGATAAATGATCCAATAAAAAAAATGGGCAACGGACCTAAATAGAATCTTTTCAAAAGAAGACAGAAGGAAGGCCAAGAGACACATGAAAACATGCTCAAAGTCACTAATTATCCGAGAGATGAAAATCAAAACAACAATGAGGTACCATCTCACACCTGTCAGAATGGCTATCATCAACAAATCAACAAACGACAAGTGTTGGCGAGGATGTGGAGAAAAAGGAACCCTCGTTCACCGCTGGTGGGAATGAAGACTGGTGCAGCCACTGTGGAGAACAGTATGGAGTTTCCTCAAAAAACTGAAAATGAAACTCCCATTTGACCCAGTAATCCCACTCCTAGGAATATATCCTAAGAAACTGGGAACACCAATCAGAAAGGATATATGCACCCCTATATTCATAGCAGCACAATTTACAATAGCTAAGATCTGGAAACAGCCTAGGTGCCCATCAACTGATGACTGGATCAGAAAACTATGGTACATCTACACAATGGAATACTATGCTGCCATAAAAAAGAAGGAATTCTTACCATTTGCAGCAACCTGGATGGAATTAGAGAACATTATGCTGAGTGAAATAAGCCAGTCAATGAAAGAAAAATACCTCATGATCTCACTCATTTATGGATAATAAAGAACATTATAAACTGTTGAACAAAAAGATAGATACAGAGGCAGTAAAGCATCAAACAGTCTGTCAAATTACATCAGGAAGGTTAGGGAGAGGTGGGGGAGATAAGAGATCAACCGAAGGACTTGTATGCATGCATATAAGCATAACCAATGGACGCAAAACTCTGGGGGGTGAGGGCATGTATGGGAGTGGGGTGGGGGGGCAATGGTAATATATGTACACATATAATACCTTAATAAAAAAATAAAGTTAAAAAAAAAGTTTAGCTCAGTTTACATTGTATAGGGCCAGGAACTACTCCTAGGAAATGGTATTTTAAATTGGGTTTCAATAAATTTTTGTCTATCAGTCTGGAATCTTTTGAATGTAATAATGTGGTGTAACTGACCAGGGACAACAAGCTTTACTTTGTATTAATTTAAATAAATTATGTGTGTGTGGTATGAGGGAGGGTTCTCCCTTTGATCTGTTCTTGATAGCTTCTCCTGAAGCATTCTTTCTGCCCACTCTCTCAATATTTTCTTTTCTAGGCAATGGTTATCAATACTTTATCTGTTCTCATTTTACCATTGTTTTATGTAATCAAGTCTTCATCACCTAATCACATATAGTTAAATATTTGACCCAATAGCCCTATGGTTCATAACATTCCCACTGACCTGCCTCAGAGTTCTAAAGCATTTCCACAGTATTATTTAACTAGTGTGTACTTTAAAAACACTGAGGACCTTTAAACTCTCTCCATTAAGCACTTTGATTTTTGCATCTGATAGTAACAAGTTTTGCTCTAGACAGGGTTCAAAGGGCTCTTTCCCTGGTGCTAGGGCAGAACTACTTGAGAAAAATCTCTGCTTTTAATAAAGGTGACCAATTATTAGAGGAAATCTTTTCCTATTGCTTATCCTAATTTATGCTCCCAGAATTTACTAATTCTTTGGGAGCCTGGACTTATTACACCATGGATCATTCTTTCTAGGAATGCAAGACTTTTACTCCTCAAAATACTGTATCTGTAAGGAGAGGATTTGAAAGTCAATTAAATTTTTGACTTGCAGCCATACACACAAAGCATTTAACAGTAGTAGGTAGTGGATATTTTATTAATATTTTTCATTTTCTCAAACCAGGAACATGTGGTACTTTTATAATTATACATTTTTAGAAGTTATAGATCCTTCTAAAGCCATTTTATTAGGAAGATTCCTATATAATAAAAACCTAATATGCTAAGTGTTCCTCTTAAATTATAGCTGAAGGTAGGTAAACCTACAGCTTTAATTAGATTGTGTTAGTTTATGAATAACTCAATTCCAAAACTCTTGCAACACTTTTTTTTTTTCATTTGGGAAAATATTTGGGATTTATTGATGAAATTAATTATTGAATCACACAATTTCCTTTTATTTTTGAGACTCTTCCAGTTTGCAGCATGCCCTGCCAGTCCACAGTGTTGTCTATGATTTGGCTAATTTCTCCTTGTCTTGGCAAAACTTCTCCATCTATGGAAGTCCTACATCTTATTATCCTTTCCCTATATCAGCCATCTGCCCTCATCCATGGAAACTGCCATAGCACTCTGCTCACCAAAGAAGGGCTCATTGCTCTCTGTAATTTAGTACAGATAGTCTTTTTGTGACTTCCTTTGCTAGTTCCACAAAAGCAAAGATTTCCCCATTGTTCTAATATCCCAATGAGAAACAGAAGTTTCATTCTCTTAGAACAGTGGTCGGCAAACTCATTAGTCAACAGAGCCAAATATCAACAGTACAATGATTGAAATTTCTTTTGAGAGCCAAATTTTTTAAACTTAAACTTCTTCTAACGCCACTTCTTCAAAATAGACTTGCCCAGGCCGTGGTATTTTGTGGAAGCACCACACTCAAGGGGCCAAAGAGCTGCATGTGGCTCGCTAGCCGCAGTTTGCCGACCACTGTCTTAGAAAACCCCTCCCAACTTACTCTTTTATCATTTCACCTAAACTGCTCTCATAAAGGTATCCTCTATGTTGCTAAATCCTATTAAATTCTCAATATTCTCACTGACCTATCAATAGCATTTGACACAGTTGATTACACACTCTTTTTGATAAACATTTTACCTTGATTTCCAGGAAGTAATGTTCTCATTTTTTTCCAGCCTTATTGGAAAAAAAAATGCATCTTAACATTGTCACTCCTTGGGGTTCACTCCTTATCCCTCTTTTATATACATAATGACATCCTTGATTAAATTCAGTCTCATGGCTTTAAATATCATCCTTATGCTGAAAAAACCTAACTTTATATTTTTACTTCATCTCTGTCCCAAATATCAGATTTGTACGTCCAATTGCCTCCTTGATATCTCTGAATGTCTTTATACATCTCAACTCAATTTATCTAGAATGGAACTTAATCTTCTACCTAATACTAGGTCTAGCTAGAGACTTCCCCATATTAGGTAATAGAAATTCCATGTTTCAGTTGCACAGGACAAATTTGACCTCTTTTTGTTTTCACAGCCCACATGCAATCCACCAGCAAATTATTTGGTTTTCACTTCAAAATATAATCAGAATTCAATCATTTCTCATCACCTATACTTCTACTACTCTGGTCCAAACAGTTATTTTATCTTCCTGAGAGGTAGGGGAGGCAGGGGGAAGGTCAATGGGGGGGAAAAAGGAGACATATGAACTACTATTTTTAATATTTTAAACAATAAAATAAAATTTTAAAAAAAAGATTACACACCATGATTAAGTGGGATTCAGTTTTGGATTCAAGATTGTTATAATATTTGCAAATCAATAAACTTGATAGACCATATAAACAAAATGAAGAATAAAAATCAGAAAAAAACATTTGAGAAAATCCAGCACCAATTTATGAAAAAAAAACAACAACAACTCTCAGCAAAGAATGAATAGAGGGAACATCACATAATAAAGGCCATATGTGACAAACATACAGCTAACATAATACTCAATATGGGAAAACTAAAGCATGACCCTTAATATATGGAATTAGAAAGGGATGCCTGCTTTTACCACTCTTACTCAACCTAGTATTGGAAGTCTTATAAGACAATAAGACGATACAAATAAGACAATAAGAAGAATTCAAAGGTATATAAATTGGATAGGAAGAAATAAAATTATCATTATTTGCAGAAGACATGATACTGTATATAGTAGAGAATCCTAAAGATACTACCAAAAAATTACTAAAAGTGATTAAAAAAAATCAAAGTAGCAGGATACAAATAATCATCCAGAAATCCATCTAATTTTTATACAGCAATAGTGAACTATCAGAAAGGGAAACAAAGACAACAATGCAATTTACAATTATATCAAAAACAATTAAAATACCTAGGAATTATACCAAGGAGATAAAAGACCTGTACTAAGAAAATTAGAAGACACTGAAGAAAGAAACGGAAGAAGATACAAATAAAGTATATGTATATACTGTGCTTATGGATAAGAAGAATTAACATCATTATAATTTCCATACTACCCAAAGAAATTTATAGATTCAATGCCATTCCTTTAAAAATATCAATGGTGTATTTCATAGAAGTAGAACAAATAATCCAAAAATTTATATGGAACCAAAAAGAGCCTGAATAGCCACAGCAATCTTGGGAAAGTAGAACAAAGTTGGAAAAATCATACTACCTGATATCAAACTATCCTACAAGACCACACTAATCAAAACAGCATGGTGCTAGCATAAAAACAGACATATAGAGCAATGGAACAGAATAGAGAGCCCAGAAAAAAACCTACACCTTTACAGTCAATTAATATTTTACAAAGGAGGCAAAAACCTACAATGAAGTAAAGGCAGTCAATTCAATCAATGGTATTGGGAAAATTAGATAGATACATGCAAAAAAAAGTGGAACTAGACTCACTTCTTACACCATACACAAGAATAACCTCAAAATAGATTAAAATTAAATGTAAGACTCAAAACTATAAAAATCCTATAAAATATAGGAAGTACAATCTTGATATTTCTCATACAAATATTTTTTTCTGATATATCTCCTTGGGAAAGTGACACAGAAGTAAAAATAAGCATATGGGACTACAACAAACTAAAATATCTTTGCACATTAAAGGAAACTATCAACAAAATGAAAAGACCACTCACTGAATAGAAAAACGTACTAAGCAATGACACACCTGATAAGGGGTTAATATCCAAAATTTAGAACTCATACAATTAAACACTAAAAGAGCAAATAATCAAACTAAAACAGTGGGCAAAAGACCTGAATAGATACTTCTCAAAAGTGGGCATACAGATGACCAAAAATTATATGAAAAGGTGATCAATGGCACTAATAATCAGAGAAATGCAAATTAAAACCATAATTAGATATTACCTCACACCTGTGAGAATGGCTATGATCAATGAGTCCACAAATGACAAGTATGTCTGATGAGGATATGGTGGGAAGGGAAATCTCATGCACTGTTGGTTGAAATACAGATTGGTGAAGCCACTATGGAAAACAATATGGAGGTTTCTCAAAAAATGAAAAATGAAACTGCCTATGGCCCCACAAATCCACTTCTGGGTATATATCTGAAGAAACCAAAAACACTAATTCGAAAGAAAATATGCACTCCTACATATTATCCTTCAATGAATTGCAGTGTTATTTAAACTAGCTAAGCTATTGAAGCAACCCAAATAAATGAGTGGATAAAAAAGCCTTGGTTCATATATCATCCTATATAATACTAGTAAAAGGTTAATATGAAAATAGACCAAATGGCAGAACAACTGAACAACCAGTTGCTATAAAGTGTGCTGACCACCAGGGGGCACGTGTGGAATGTGGCAGGTGTTGGCAGCAGGCAGCAGAGCATGGAACATGGTGGGCATTGGCCGCCACAGGATGGTGGAGCAATTGAGCGGGGTTGCCAGACCAAGGCAGGGTGCCTGTTGCTGTCATCAGGGCAAACCTCTGGTGGTGACTGAAAATTCTTTGCACCCATGCACTGCAGTCCCGCCCAGTACTAGCACCTGCTGCTGGTGACAGAGCTGCCACTCGCACCCACTGCCGGAGCTGGTGCTGGCCTCAATCGCTTGGCACTGTTAGTGTGTGTGAGTGTCAGCTACCTGCCCCAATCACCCCTCAGGGCTTCTCCACCTCCCCCTGCTCCTGAGGGGTGATTGGGGCAGCAGCCACTGCTCACACCTGCTGACGGTGCCAGCCCCAATTCCTCTGTGCCATCAGCTGGTGCAAGCGAGGCCAGCGCCATCAGTGCATGGGAGCGGTGATGGCAGGAGTGGGGCTGCCTGCAGACAGGATCGGGGGCCATGGTGGGAGTGCAGAGAATGGGCCAAGACCCGCCACTGTGCCCACCACAGCCTAGCGGCATACAGTTCCTTTCAAGATGCACAAATTCGTTCACTGGGCCCCTAGTCTATACTAATAATAGCCTAGGTGGCCCTCACACCCTCACACGATGCCCTCATGTCATCACAATATGGCCACCCCCATGTCATCACAAGATGGCCACCCCCAAGTCATCACAAGATGGCTGCCACAAGATGGCCACCACAAGATGGCCGGCAGGGGAGGGCAGTTGGGGGCCATAAGGCTGGCAGGGGAGCAGTTAGGCGTCAATCAGGCTGGCAGGGGAACTGTTAGGGGTGATCAGGCTGGCAGGCAGGAGAGTGGTTAGAAGACAGCAGTCTTGGATTGTGAGAGGGATGTCTGACTGCCAGTTTAGATCACAGATTGGAGAGGGTGCAGGTCTGGCTGAGGGACAACCCACCCAGTACATGAATTTCATGCACTGGGCCTCTAGTATATATAGAAAATGGAATTTTACTTGACCATATAAAATACAAAAACTTACCATTTGTAAAAGCATGGATGTACCTAGATTGTGTTATGCTAAGTGAAATAAGGCAGTCAGACGAAGACAAATAGCATATAATTTCATGAATATGTGGAATCTAATAAATAAAATAATCAAACAAACAAAATAGAAACAGACTCATAGATGCAGAAAACAGACAGCTATCAGAGTGTTTGTGGGGCTGTAATGCTTTTTGTTGAAACAGGCACATGGCTTGCTCCCTCACGTCTTTCAAATACTTGCTCAAATATTAACTCTGAGAGATGTACCCTGACTGCCTTATTTAAAATTTCCAGCAATAATCCAGCACTCTCCCCTTTAGCTTTCATTATTATAAAAATAGTATTTCATCTTCTAAAATACTCTTCTTCCTCCCTCCCTCCCTCCCTTCCTCCCTCCCTCCCTCCCTCCCTCCCTCCCTCCCTTCCTCTCTTCTTCCTTCCTTCCTTCCTTCCTTCCTTCCTTCCTTCCTTCCTTCCTTCCTTCCTTCCTTCCATGCTGTTGCAAATGGTAAAACTTCCTTTCCTTTTTTTTATAGCGGTGTAGTATTCCATTGTGTAGATGTACCACTGTTTTTTAATCCATTAATCGACTGATGGGCACTTAGGCTGTTTTCAAATGTTAGCTATTGTAAATTATGCTGCTATGAACATAGGGGTGCATATATCCTTTCTGATTGGTGTTTCTGATTTCCTGGAATATAATCCTAGAAGTGGGATCACTGGGTCAAATGGGAGTTCCATTTTAACTTGTTAAGGAAACTCAATACTGTTTTCTACACTGGCTGTACTAGTCAGCATTCCCACCAGGAGGGTTCCTTTTTCTCCACATCATCACCAGCACTTGTCATTTGTTGATTGGTTGATGATAGTCATTCTGACAGGTGTGAGATGGTACCTCATTGTCATTTTGATTTGCATCTCTTGGCTGATTAATGACTTTGAACATGTTTTCATGTCTCTCGGTTTTCTGTATGTCCTCTTTCAAAAAGTGTCTATTTAGGTCTTTGCCCATTTTTTAATTTTTTTTTAATCTTCCTTTTGTTAAGTTATATGAGTTCCCTGTAAATTTTGGAGATTAAAACCTTTTCGGAGATAGTGTTGGTAAATATGTTCTCCCAGGCAGTGGGCTTTCTTGTTTTGTTGATAGTTTTTTTTGTTTGTTTGTTTGTTTTTGTTTTGTTTTTTGCTTTGCAGAAGCTTTTTATTTTGATGTAGTCTCATTTGTTTATTTTCTCCATAGTTTCCATTGCCCTAGGTGCTGTATCAGTAAAGCTACTGCTACGACATATGGCTGATATTTTGCTGCCTATTGAGTCTTCTAAGATTTTTATGGTTTCCCATCATACATTTAAGTCCTTCAGCCATTTTGATTTTATTTTTGTGTATGGTGTAAGTAGGTGATCTAGTTTCCTTTTTTTTTTTGCATGTATCTGACCAATTTTCCCAGCACCATTTATTGAAGAGACTGTCCTGACTCTATTGTATGCTCTTGCCTCCTACGTGAAATATTAATTGATCATAATGGCTTGGGTATATTTCTGGTTGCCTATTCTGTTCCATTGGTCTACATGTCTGTTCTTGTGCTAATACCAGGCAGTTTTGAGAACTGAGGCTTTGTAGTATAGCTTGATATCTGGTATTGTGATCCCTCCAACTTTGTTCTCCTTTCTCAGGATTGCTGTGGCTATTTGGGCTCTTTTTTTATTCCAGATGAATTTTTGGAGAGTTTGTTCTAGGACTGTGAAATATGTCATTGGTATTTTAATGGGGATTGCATTGTATCTGTAGATTGATTTGAGTAGTATGGACATTTTAATTATGTTGATTCTACCATTCCATGAACATGACATGTTCTTCCATTTGTTTATGTCTTCCTATATCTCTTCTTTCAATGTCCTATAGTTTTCTGAGTACAGTTCTTTTACGTCCTTAGTTAAGTTTATTCCTAGGTATCTTAATTTTTTTGGTGCAATGGTAAATGGGATTGGTTTTGTTTTTTCACTTCTCTTTCTGTGAGTTCATTATTGTTGTATAGAAAGCCATAGATTTCTGGGTGTTAATTTTTAATCATGCTACTTTGCTGCATTCATTTATTAAGTGTAGTAGTTTTTTGATGGAGCTTTTGGTATTTTCTACGTACAATAGCATGTCATCTGTGAATATTGACAGTTTTACTTCTTCTTTTCCCATTTGGATGCCTTTTATTTCTTCTTGTCTGATTGCTATGGCTAGCACTATATCGAACAGGAGTGGTGAAAGTGGGCACCCCTGTCTTGTTCCTGTTCTTAGGGGAAATGAGTTTAGTTTTTGCCTATTTAGTATGATGTTGGCTGTAGGTTTGTCATATAAGGCTTTTATAATGTTGAGGTTTGAGCCCTCTATTCTCACTTTGCTGAGAGTTTTTATCAAGAAAGTGTGTTGGATTTTGTCAAATGCTCTTTGTGCATCAATTGATATGATTATGCGATTTTTGTCTCTCAATTTATTTATGTGATGTATCACATTTATTGATTTGCAGATATTGTACCACTCTTGCATCCCCAGAATAAATCACACTTGGTCATGGTGTATGATCTTTCTAATGTAATGCTGGATCTGATTTGCTAGAATTTTGTTGCCAATTTTAGCATCTATATTTATCAAGGATATTGATCTGTAGTTCTCTTTGTGGTGTCTTTATCTGGTTTAGTAATTAGGGTAATGCTGGATTCATAGAAAGAGCTTAGAAATGTGCCTTCCTCTTGAATTTTTTTGGAATAGTCTAAAGAGGATAGGTTTTAGTTCTTTTTGGAATGTTTGGTAGAAGTGCCTTATAAATCCCTCTGGACCAGGACTTTTTTTTTTTTTTTTTTTTTTGGCCAGAAGATTTTTTATTACTGTTTCTATTTCTTCAGTAGTTATCAGCCTATTTAGGTTTTTTTTAATTCTTCCTGATTGAGTTTTGGAAGGTTGTATTTTTCTAAGAATGTGTCCATTTCATCTAGGTTGTCCAGTTTGTTGGAATAGAGTTGTTCATAGTATTTATTCATAATCCTTTGTTTTTCAGTGGGGTCAGTTGCTACATCACCTTTCCTTTATGATTTTATTTATTTAGGTCCTCTCTTTTTGCTTCTTAGTGAGCCTGGCTAAAAGATTATCAATCTTGTTTATCCTTTCAAAGAACCAGGTCTTGGTTTTATTGATCTTTTGTATTGTGTGTTGTTGTTTTTGTCTCTATGTCATTTATTTCCACCCTGATCTTTATTATTTCCTTTCTTCTGCTTACTCTGAGCTTTTCTTATTGCCCTCTTTCTACCTCTTTGAGATGGAGGTTTAGATAATTTATTACCTTTAATTTCTTGTTGTTGTTTTTTTAGGTTGGTCTGTAGCGTTATGAACTTCCCTCTCAGGACTGCTTTCACTGTGTCCCATTCATTTTGGATTGTTGTATTTCCATTGTCATTTGTTACCAGGATCCTTTTTATTTCTTCTTTGATCTCTTTGGTAACCCAATCATTGTTTAATAGCATGCTATTTAGCCTCCAAGTTTTTTATTTTTTTCTTTGTCTTTATTGTAGTTGATTTCTAATTTTATGCCATTGTGGACCTAGAAGATGCTTGATGTGATTTCTATGTACTTTAATTTGAAGAGATTTTGCCTGTGTCCCATTATGTGGTTTATTTTTTTAAATGTCCCATGTCCACTTGAGAAGAATGTATATTCTGTAGCTTTGAGGTGAAATGTTCTGAAGATGCCAATTAATTCCATCTGATCTAGTGAGTCATTTAGGATTGATGTTTCTTTGCTGATTTTTTGTTGTTGTTGTTTGGAGGGTTTTTGCAGTGGTGTCAATGGGGTATTAAAGTCTGCTACTGTGATGGTATTGCTGTTGATCTCTCCCTTGAAAACTTTCAGAAGTTTTTTTTTTTTATGTATTTGAGTGCTCTTGTATTTGGTGCATTGATGTTTACCAGAGTTATAATCCTCTTGTTGATTTTCTCCCTTTAGTATTATGAAGTGGCCTTCTTTATCTCTTGTTATAGCCTTCACCTTGAGGTCTAATTTGTCAGATGTAAGTATTGCTACCACAGCTTTTATTTTCATCTCCATTCACCTAAAAAAAAATTTTCCATCTCTTCAATATTAGTCAGTGTGAGTCCATTGTTCTGAGGTGGGTCTCTTGTAGATAGCCGATATATGGGCCATGTTTTGTTATCCATTCAGCTATCCTATGTCTTTTGATTGGAACATTTCATCTATTTATGTTTAAGATTATTTCTAGGTACTTGTTTGAAGCCATTTTTATTATTTATGCCTGTGTTCCTTATTCCCTTCCTATTTCTTCTTTCTACAGCATTCCCTTTAGCATTTCTTGCATTGCTGGTTTGGTGGTAATGAACGCCCTTAGTCCTTTTTTTCTGTGAAGCTCCTGATTTCACCCTCAATTTTGATTGGTAGCCCTGCTGGGTACAGTATTCTTGGATTCAGACCCTTGCTTTGCATTACTTTGTATATTTCATTCCATTCCCTTCTGGCCTGATGTGTTTCTGTTGAGAAATCAGTTGATAGTCTAATGGGCGTTCCCTTATAGGTAACTTTCTGTCTCTCTCTGGCAGCCTTTAAGATTCTGTCATTGGTATTTGCCAATTTAATTATGATGTCTCTTGGTGTCTGTCTTTTGGGGTTCATGTTGTTTGTGACTCTGTGAGCTTCTTGGGCTTGTGTGAGTTTTTTCTTCCCCAAATCAGGGAAGTTTTCTGTCATTATTTCTTCAAACAGGTTTTCTATTCTTTGCTCAGTTTCCTCTCCTTCTGGGACACCTATTATGTCGATGTTGTTTTGTTTTGCATTATCCCAAAGCTCCCTTAGGCGCTCCCCCTGCTTTCTAAGTTTGTTTTTTTTTTTTCCAGTTGAAGCTCTGCTTGGGTATTTTTTCCTACCTTGTCTTCTAGCTCACTGATGCGGCCCTCAGCTTCTTCCTATCTACTGTTGATGCTTTCAATTGTGTTCTTTATTGCAGCTATGTCGTTCTTCATTTTTTCTTGGTTCTTATTCATTTCCTCTTGATTCTTACACATGTTGTTGAATTCGTCTTCCATCTTTTTCAGTGGCCTTATGACAGTTGCTCTGCATTCTTTCTCTGACAAATTGCTTGCTTTCATTTCATTGCTTCCTTTTCTGGTGATTCCTCCTTTTCTTTCGTATGGGGTTGTTTCTTTGTCTCCCCATTTTTGCTTATCTCAGGGTGCCTGGTTATGTGGCTCACTCTTTACCACATTGACCAAATGGCATAAAATACAATGCCACATGATATGACACAGAGGGATCAAAACACAAATGTGTTCATGTCACCTATAACCCTAAATAAAGGTGACCATCAGAGAAAGAGAATTAGGGGTGCAAAAAGAGCACAAAAATATTATTGAGAAAAGGAAAAGGTAAAAGAAAAGAGAAAGAAGTAAAGGAAGGTGAAAATTTAAGTATATGGGGGGGAAAACTCCACAAAACCAACATATAAATCAAAAAATGCAAACAACAGACACCCAGAAAAATGGGGGGGGGATGAATCTGAAGAGGCATAGCTTATTTCCAGAAGGTAAGGTAAAGGAATTGAATGAATGGGAGAATGACCATGATTCAATATAGAGGAGATATATTGAATCCTGGTCATTCTCCCATTCATTCAATTCCTTTACCTTACCTTCTGGAAATAAGCTATGCCTCTTCAGAGAGAGAGAGAGAGAGAGAGAGAGAGAGAGAGAGAGAGAGAGAGAGAGAGAGAGAGAGAGAGGTAATACACAAATTTCCTGGGGTGTTGTAGCATCATGACCGCTTTGGAGGAAGCTGCGCATGCAGGTGAGTGGGAGGAGACTGTGTGGGAGGTGAGGCAAGGCACGAATGCCACGGTGGCTTGAGCAGGCCCAGGTCAGAGACAGATAGGGGGCCTGGCAGTGCTGGCTGCAGCGGCTTGAGCAGGCCTGGAGCAGAGACAGATGGGGGGCCTGCCAGCATCAGCCATGTCAGCTTGAGCAGGCCCGAAGCAGAGAGAGGGGAGCCTGCCAGCTGCCACATTCCAGCAGTCCCACCTCTGTGCATGAACTGCAGAGGAAACACCTTTTCTGACCCCTCATTGGCAAAGCTCCTGGTACACCACTTACAGTGTTCTTGGTAACTTGAGTAATAAGAATCCAAGAAGGTGATCTAGGGTTTTTTTCACCTCACTCCTGGAGGATAAAATGAAGGTCCACTGCTGGAGGAGCTAAGAAATGTCATATTCTGCCCTAGCCGTTTTGGCTCAGTGGATAGAGCCTTGGCCTGCAGACTGCAGAGTTCGTGTTCAATTCTGATCAAGGGCATGTACCTAGGTTGCAGGCTCCTCCCTGGCTGGGGCCCAGGTCAGCGCTCATGCAGGAGGCAACCAATCGCAGTGTCCCTCTCACATTGTTGTTTTTCTCTGTCTTTCCCTCTCTCTTCCACACTCTCTAAAAATCAATGGGAAAATATCCTCAGGTGACGATTAAAAAAAAGAAATAAATGTCATATCCTATGAAAAAGACATCTTTAAAATGCCTAAAGAAAGTTGTCATTTTTTCGTGGTGAAGGTACTGGAGTCCGTGTTGATGAAAACACCTTGGCAGCTCCAGTGGCCAGCAGTTGCAGCAGCAGAGGGGTGATGGGGGTGGGGTCTTCCCCTGATCAGCCTGGTGGCCTTCCACAGAGGAAGGCCAGACTGCAGCTTAGGCCTGTGAGAGGGGGCAGGCTAGGCTGAGGTACCCCTCCCTAGTGTACAAATTTTGTTCACTGGGCCTCTAGTCTATAATAATAAAAGCATAATATGCTAATTAGAATGGACATCCTTCCGGACAACCTTCCAGATGAAGCCAGGGCTGTGAGGGAAGCTTGGGGACTGGGTGCCGGAGGGAAGCCTGTGCCGGAAGCTGGGGGAAGTAAGGTCGAGACTCTCCCATGAATTTCATGCATTGGGCCTCTAGTGAGTGTATAAGAAGAAAAGTAAGAAACAAAATACTCAATAAAAAAGAAATAATTAATTAAAAATTATTTAAAAATACATATATATTAAAAATATAAATATATATGTAAGAAAAAAATGTTCCCATTTCTTTAATCTATCTATATATTCATCTATTTTTTAGAAAAGAGAAATGAGTAGAGAGCAGATAGGCCTGAGTTTGGTGAATGGAACTAATTAAGCTATTAGTAGAAGAATAGAGCAAGAGAAGAGAGGAAAAACAAAAGCATAAAATAAAAATAAAACAAACAATCAAAATGCAACAAGAAAAAAAATTGGCTAGAGAAGAAAAAGAGAAGGGTACATGGACTTGGAGCAGAGGAGAAGAAATTAGTTATATGAGTAAGCCAACAGAGACTACTATAAAAGTAATGCATCAATAAAGCAGATAAAGAAGATCAATTTTTAACAACAAGTAAAAAAAAGGAGAGTGAAAAACTAAAGCGGGAACATGAGAATAGAAGCAGGTTGAAAAAGAAGTGAGGAAGAAAAGGTTGGCAAAAAGGAAAAAAAATAGATAAAGTAAAATAATGATAAAGAAACAAACAAAAAAATAGAATGTAGAACATGAATCCAAAATAAATAAAAGGTTAAATCCTATATAATCCCATGTAATAAAGAGGTAATATGCAAATCTACCATCATGCAGTCACACAAGATGGCCATTCCCATGTGGTCACAAGATGGCTGCCACAAGATGGCCGGCAGGGGAGAGCAGTTAGGGGCAACCAGGCCAGCATGGGAGGGCAGTTGGGGGTGACTGGGCCTGCAGGGGAGGGAGGGCAGTTGGGGGGGACCAGGCCTGTAGGGGAGGGCAGTTAGGGGCAACCAGGTTGGCAGGGGAGGGCGGTTGGGGGTGATCAGGCCAGGAGGGGAGGGATGGCAGTTGGGGGGGACCAGGTTGGCAGGGGAGGGCAGTTAAAGGTGACCATGTTGGCAGGGGAGGGCAGTTGGGGGTGACCAGGTTGGCAGGGGAGGGCAGTTAAAGGTGACCATGTTGGCAGGGGAGGGCAGTTGGGGGTGACCAGGCCGTCAGGGAAGGGCAGTTGGGGGCTACCAGGCCTTCAGGGGAGGGCAGTTGTGGGCAACCAGGCCTGCAGGGGAGGGCAGTTGGGGGTGACCAGGCCTGCAGGAAAAGGCAGTTGGGGGCGACCAGGCCTGCAGGGGAGGTAGGGCAGTTGGGGGGGACCAGTTGGGCAGTTAAGGATGACCGAACTGGCAGAGGAGGGCAGTTGGGGGCAACCAGGCCTGCAGGTGATAGGATTTGGAGGGGAACAGGCCTGCAAGGGAGGGCAGTTGGGGGCGACCAGGCCTGCAGGGGAGGGCAGTTGGGGGAACCAGGCAAGCATGGGAGGGCAGTTGGGGGCCATCAGGCCAGCAGGGGAGGGAAGTTTGGGGCAACCAGGATTGTGAGAGGGATGTCCGACTGTGGGTTCAGGCCCAAACCGGCAGTCAGACAACCCCCAAAGAGTCCCAGATTGAAGAGGGTGCACGCTGGCCTGAGGCGCCCCCTCCACAGTGCATGAATTTTGTTCACTGGGCTTCTAGTAATAATAATAATAAATAACAGTAATAAATAATAAAAATAATAAAAAGAAAATAAAGAAAAAAATTTAATTTCTTAAGTAAAATATAAAATAAAAAAGTGAAATATTGAAGTGTTGTTCACTTCAGCTGACTTTTAATGTCCCATGGGGGCTGGTTTAAGACCCTCTCTCTACTGCTCTGTCTGTCATGTCTTAGTTTCCTGTTAGGAAGTCAGCACCATGTTGAAGTTTCCACCTCTCTTCCGTGTCAGACTCCACAACCTTCGTTTCAAGCAGGCGGGATCAATCTGCCACTTTGTTTTTCTGCCTGCTTTCAGTTGTTTTTACACAAGCATCTATTTCTGACACGGCTTCTAGGTGGTGGTATTGCTGTATTAGTTTCCTGGACCAAATGTCCCCTCAACGCATTCCCTGAGGGCTCCCTGGGGGTATTCAGAATCTTTGATTTCCTGCCAAGCTCAAGGCTGGGTGCCCCTGTGCTACTAGGAGGAGCCCAGTATTCAAGAGAAAAATGGCTGTTCAGGGTTGGAGGGAATGGACTGTTCCTGGTTGCCTCTCCCTGTTTTGCTCCCGAGCTTCCACAAAATCACCTTCTCCTGCACTGCAGTCTTGGTGAGTGTTTGTAATTGAAAGATCCTATGTATTGGGTTTAGTGAGTAAAAGCAAGGAAATTATAAAGACAGAGCAACCACACCATTGCGTGTCTCCCTGCCCCCTTGCCCCCGCACTGTGGGGACAGTGACAGTGCAGAATTTCAGCTTGCCTTTCTGGGTGCAGCCTCCCACAGCTGTGGACTAAGATCTAGAGTCCCTGGCTTCCAGCAGCCCTGTGGACCCCCTTCCACAGTCAAGTGTTATGTGTGTCCTTAAGGGACACGGACTTGGTGCAGCACAGTTTCCTTCCAACCCTCTAGTCCCCATTGAGCACATCTCTCTCCAGCCCAGTTCCCCGATCCTGCCATTCTCCAGGTGTCCCACATCCTTTATGGCCACAGATTATTTCACCAGCTGTGTTTAATTCGCCAATTCCAGGTGGATGTTATTTGATTCAGCTGTTTCTTCTGTCTGCTCTGTGAGAAGGCCCAGGATACCTCTACCTATTCGGCTGCCATGTTGTCTCCTCCTGGACAAACTTTTTAGGAGCCCGTGGCTGAAGAGGCTGGAGTCTTAGTGTTTGTGGGTTCACAGCCATGGCAGCAGGTCCCTGGCTGGTGTGGCTATAGGGTCCCAAGTGGTGTCCGAGGTCTCCCCGGGTGGAGGTGAGGCTGAGTTCCCAGTCACAGCTGCTCTCCCCTTCAAGATGGCTCTCTCTCTCTCTCTCTCTCTCTCTCTCTTTCTTTTTTCCTTCCTTCCTTCCTTCCTTCCTTCCTTCCTTCCTTCCTTCCTTCCTTCCTTTCTTTCTTTTTCCTTCCTTCCTTTCTTCCTTTGTATTGCTTTGTATTGTGATATCAAGGATCATGGGAGATAATTGAATGCATTAGGAAAAGTATAAAGTACTTCTTCCTTAGTATCCCTGGTCTCTACACACTACACATTAGCAGCACTCACCACACTTATTTATGAAAATGAAAATTGTTTCCAGAGGGTATTAAATATCCTTTGGGGTGCAAAATCTCCCCCAGTTATGAACCTCTACTCAAGACAATAGGTTTAAGGAACTAATAATTTAGCTCAGAAAGGGTGCAGAGAACAAATATAAATGCATGTATCTATACATCCTTCATTGAAAAGGACATCCTAGTATGCTGAAAATAAATTGCATAAAGGTCCCCAAAGTTTTCTGTTTGACAAAACGCTTAGAACATAAAGTAAACCATGATATTCTACTTATAATGAGCTCACAAACCCTCACCAAGATATGTGTGCATACACATATACACAGTGTTTGACGACTCTGATAATTTTTTTCTTATTTTGTTGTTCAGTTTCCTAGGGAAAAATACTTTCTACTAATAATTCACCTCTTATGAAATTGTAAAGAATTGTTTATATTTTTGAGAGATGTAGCATACTCCTAAGCATTTAGCCCACGTTTTCATGAATCCTTTCACTCCTCAGGAATAGTAAGAACTAAACAGATTTCTCTATTTAAAAAAGACAATAAGATATTGGAAAAATAATCAATAGAGTTATCACTTTAGAATATGAAACATGTAATAAAATTGTATTAAATATGGTATAGCCTTAAGGCATTTATTTCTTTCTAGTCTCCTGGTGTGTAAAGTTACATAAGTCAGCAATCAGAGATTTATAGTGGCATGACAAATGAAAGCAGGTAACTGAAATTTTAAATAAAAATACATGTTATAATTCTGAAATTATTGTACTTTCTACAATACTGCAATTGCTTTAAATAATTTGCTACAACGTGAAATAATAAAACTGAATGCCAGCTCTGTATCTCACTCCTAGACCTTCTAAATGACTTCATCCAGTCCTTCAACATTGCAGCTTCTAAATAATCACTTTGAGCAAGGGAGTGTAATTTTGGGACAAAAATAGACCTGAATTTTTGTCATTATTCTTGGAGGACTTCAAGAACATTAGTATATTTATTTTCACAAAATAACTGATCTCATGCCTCATATTTCTCATAATTGTGCCTATACCTCCACCTAGTGGCTAGTGTGGTTCATAAGAAAAGCAAGTTTAAGAGTCGTTTTCCTCCTAAATCTAGTAGGATTATAGATATTTTTGTTGTTGTTGTTGTTGTTGTTAATTCTCACCTAAGGATATTTTTTCCATTGATTTTTAGAGAGAGTGGAAGGGAGGGGGAGAGACAGAGAAAGAGAGGAACATCGTTGTGAAAGAGTCACATTGATTGATTGCCTCCTGCATGTGCCCTGACCTGACCGGGACCACGGATTGAGCCTGCAACTCTTTAGTCTGCAGGCCGAAGTTCTAACCACTGAACTTGGGCAATAGACAACATTTATATATTTTTATTTTATTACAACACTCACTTATAATAAAGTGCAGCAGAATTAAAATCTACATATGAAAGAGTTGTAGTTTCATCTAGTCTCAAGGAAAAATCATATTCCCCTTAACAGGTATTGCATTAGAGGCCTAAGCTCAAGTGTTCAAGTGAGGGGACTCTTTATCTCTCATGTACTTCCTGATTATACTCAAAAAGCAGCAATTAGAACAAGGTAGAAGAGTCAAGGGAAAAAGGACAGCTAGTAATAAGATAAAGTAGTTTTGTAGTGAGGTGGAGGATGGTGACATCCAGACATGCCATGAAGAGTTTATTAAAATATATATTTTTGAGGAAATAAGTTTTTAAAATATAATAATAGTACTGTATTTGTTTAAATAATTTAAAATTATTTCAATAATCTTTCATTATTTAAATAATACATGCACATTACAAATATTTTAGGAAATTATGTAGAATAAATAGAATAATATATAGTCTTTATGAAGATTATTACTTTTAACATTTTGATGTGTGTGTGTGGTATTTTTCTATGCACAAAATCTAGAGAACAAATAGTTTTTCCATCTCAAACTAAAACAGCAGTCAAAATTAAATTGAAGATTAATTTCAATTACAATTAAGGAACACACATCCATTATTAATTTGGTTAATTTTTATAATTGAAAATATAATATTGTAAGCATGACTAAAAATTCTGAGTACAAAAATATAGAAAATGAAAAACATATTTTACCTACTCAAATACTATTTTTCTTTTCTCAGAGGCAATATTTATTAATGTTAAAAGTTATTATGTGATATAACAGTATAAATAATTCTCAATTATACTATGTACATTTTTTAAAATATATTTTATTGATTTTTTTATAGAGAGGAAGGGAGAGGGATAGAGAGTTAGAAACATCGATGAGAGAGAAACATCGATCAGCTGCCTCCTGCACACCCCCTTACTGTGGATGTGCCTGCAACCAAGGTACATTCCCCCGACCGGAATCAAACCTGGGACCCTTCAGTCTGCAGGCTGACGCTCTATCCACTGAGCAACACCGGTTTGAGCACTATGTACATTTTTGCACCTTACATTATTCCTTTACTGAATCTGTGATTTTTTTTTATATCATCCCACATAGATATGCTTTATTTTTTGATGGAATATTTCCTACTGTATGGATTTACCATACTTTTAAAATCAATAGCTTACTGATGGAAATTCAATGATTTCTCCCTAGTCCAGTGCTTTAATACCACCAATCCTGCAACAAACGCCCTTGTGCACATACCTATATATGTGTGAGTACATCTGTGGTATATATTTCTAGAAGTAAAATGGCTGAATCAAAGGACATGTGTATGCTGAGAGCTATAGTCGATTTGTCTTGCAAAGAGATTACAATGATAGCACATACATGAGGCATAATATTAAAATATTTAACCTCTGCCAATATAACAGATAGAAAATGATATCTTTATTATCATTCTTATTTATTTCATTATGAGTGGGCCAAACATTTTAATAAGTTTATACACTATTCTTCTTTTTAAATTTATTTTATATTTTTATTGTCTAAAGTTTTACATATGTCTTGTTTTTCCCCAATTGACCCCCCCTCCCTAACCATTTCGATCCCAGGAATGCTACCACCGCCCCAGTGTCTGTGTCCATTGGTTATGCTAATATGCATGCATACAAATCCTTTGGTTGCTCTCTAACACCCTCTACCCTATCATTTGTCTCTGGATCTATTCTTGTTCATCAAATTATGTTGATCATTATATCCCACATATGAGTAATATCATGTGATATTTATCTTTCTCTGACTGGCTTATTTCGATTAATATAATGCTCTCCAGTTCCATCCATGCTGTTGCAAATGGTATAAGTTCCTTCTTTTTTATAGCAGCATAGTATTCCATTGTGTAGATATACCACAGTTTTTTAATCCACTCATTTACTGATGGGCATTTAGGCTATTTCCAAATCTTAGATATTGTAAATTGTGCTGCTATGAACATAGGGGTGCATATATCTTTTCTGATTAGTGTTTCTGGTTTCTTTGGATATAGTCCTAGAAATTGGATTACTGGGTCAAATAGGAGTTTCATTTTTAACTTTTTGAGGAAACTCAATACTGTCTTCCACAGTGGCTGCATCAGCCTGCATTTCCAACAGCAGTGCAGGAGGGTTCCGTTTTCCCCACATCCTCTCCAGCACTTGTCATTTGTTGATGATAGCCATTCTGACAGGTATGAGATGGTATCTCATTGTTGTTTTGATTTGCATCTCTTGGACAATTAGTGACTTTGAGCATGTTTTCATATGTCTCTGGACCTTCTGTATGTCCTCTTTTGAAAATATTCTATTTAGAACCTTTGCCCATTTTTTGATTGGATCATTTATCTTCCTTTTGTTAAGTTGTATGAATTCTTTGTAAATTTTGGAGATTAAACCCTTATCAGAAATATCATTGGCATTATGTTCTCCCATGCAGTGGGCTTTCTTGTTGTTCTGTTGTTTTCTTTTGCTGTGCAAAAACTTTTTATTTTGATGTAGTCCCATTTGTTTATTTTATCCTTAGTGTTCATTGCCCTAGGATCTGTGTCTGTAAAGCTATTGCTACGACATACGTCTGCTATTTTGCTGCTCATTGAGTACTAGAGGCCAGGTGCACGAAATTTGTGCACTGGGGAGGGTGTCCCTCAGCCCAGCTTGCACCCTCTCTAATATGGGACCCCTCGGGGGATGTCCAACTGCAGGTTTAGGCCTGATCCCTGTGGAATCGAGCCTAAACCTGCAGTTGGACATCCCTCTCACAATCCGGGACCACTGGCTCCTAACCACTCACCTACCTGCCTGATTGCCCCCTAAATGCTCCCTTGCTGGCCTGATTGCCCCCTAACTGGTCCTCTGCGGGCCTGATTGCCCCCAAATACCCTCCCCTGCTGGCCTGATCACCTCCAAGGCTTTTATTAGTATAGATATGACCCTGCACAGAAAATTTTACTAACCCTGCTTTACAATAAGGGCTTGACGATTGAATCATTAGGACCAGACACCAAGATTTCCTTTCTTTGAATAGTGGATGGAATACTTATCTTGTCTTTAAGTTGCCTGGAAATTAAAATGAGATAATGACTTAGAAAAGTATAAAAGCACCATATAAATACAACTGTCTTTTTAATGAAGTGGTAAAATGAAAAACACTTTTTATTCTCCCCTTCCTTCCTTTACAGCTTTTATTTAAACTTTGACATTTACAAAAATTTCACTCCAATTTTCATTTCTTTACATTCAACATTATTTTGTATTGGTTTCAGGTTTTATATTAGTTACAGAATAGTGGTTAGACAATCATATACTTTACGAAGGGTTCCCCGATATTTCTAGTACCCACCTGGCATCATACCATCATTACAACACTATTGACTATATTCCCTATTTAAGTGACAATGGGTTTACAGGTTCCTTTCAGTCTTTCTTTTGTGTTGCTCGTCCTTCCTTTTCTTTCTCACTTCTTCCCTCATTTTCTTTATATAGTATCTCAATTGGCCATCAAAGCTCAGTGAAGGCACTGGGACACGCTTAATCCATTTTACAGACCAGGAAACTGAGGCCAATTCCAGTTGGCTGTGGCACTTGACTCAGCACACAGGAAGCCCTCAGAGCCATGCTCTTTGTGCTTCCTAAGGGGCAGCGGCCCAGCAAACAGAACAAACCTTCCAGTCAGGCTTCCGAGCCTCTTTCTCAAGCACCTCTTCATTGCGGATGCTCCACATTCTTTCCTCTCCCCCCATTCTTTACTGTCCCCCCTTCTCCGAAGGCTTCCCACTCACTGCCTAGGCATGCTCTGCCATGGGGCAGGGTGTCACGAGATTGCTTTTGTGTCAAGGCAGGAGCAGGAGTCACTGCCTCTGAAGTGTGAAGGCCACCTGAGCATGGCCGGTTAGCACTGGGAGCTTCTCTGAATCACATCAGTCAGTCCAGTACCCTGCAGTGCAGCACCCCTCCACTGAGGTGGCACCACCCCTCAACCCCTGCCTCAGGGGTGAGGGTCCTTGACCCTCTGCCAGGAGTCCTTCCATGCCCCTTGATCCCTGGCTGGGCCCACCCACGTCTTGGGGGCACTGCAGAACCTCTGTCTCTCTGCAGATGAGGCAGATCCCTGCCCTAGGTCTCCGCAAAGCTATGAATCTGTGGCCAGAGGCCTGGTCTGGGTCTCAGCAACCACATGCCTGCAATGTTCCCAGGGACCCAGGGAGCGGCTGGGCGAGTCCCGCCTCCCCTCCCCGGGGTGCCGATCTCCCCAGGGACATCCGGGAGCCGCTGGGCGGGGCGGCCATGCCCCCTGGTTGCCAATCTCCCCAGGGACCCCCAGGAGAGGCTGTGTGGGCCAGGCCATGCCCCCCCAGGTTGCCAATCTCCCCAGGGTCCCCAGGGAGCGGCTGGGTGGCCCGGGCATGCCCCCCGTTTTGCCGATCTCCCCAGGGAACCCCAGGAGAGGCTGGATGGGCCCAGCCACGCCCCCCCAGGTTGACGATCTCTCCAGGGACCCGGGATCGGCTGGGCGGGCCCGACCATGCCCCCCCTGGTTGCTGATCTTCCCAGGGACATCCGGGAGCGGCTGGATGGGCCCAGCCACGCCCCCTGTGTTGCTGATCTCCCCAGGGACACCCGGGAGCCGCTGGGTGGGGCAGCCATGCCCCCCCCCGGGTTGCTGATCTCCCCAGGGACCCCCAGGAGAGGCTGAGCGGGCCTGGCCACGCCCCCCCCCAGGTTGCCAATCTCCCCAGGACCCCGGGGAGCAGCTGGGCAGCCCGGCCATGCCCCCCCAGGTTGACGATATCCCCAGGGACCCAGGAGCAGCTGGATGGGCCCGGCCATGCCCTCCCAGGTTGCCATTCTCCCCAGGGACCCCCAGGAGAGGCTGGATGGGCCTGGCCACGCCCACCCAGGTTGCCGATGTCCCCAGGGACCTCGGGGAGCAGCTGGTCGGCCCGGCCATGCCCCCCATTTTGCTGATCTCCCCAGGGACCCCGGGAGAGGCTGGGCAGGGCGGCCACGCCCCCCAGGTTGCCGATCTCCCCAGGGACCCCCGGGAATGGCTGGGCAACCAGGCCTCGCCTCCCCAGGGCTGCGATCTTCCCAGCGACCCCCAGAGCTAAGAGGACTGGGCGCTGCCATCTTGATCTTCTCAAAGGCCGGATAGGCCACCCGGAGTCCTGCACCCAGCCTCCTGCAGGCCCCATCGTGGGCGTAGCGAAGGTGTGGTCAATTTGCATGTTTCTCTATTATAAGTTAGGATGGTAGAATTTTTATGGTTTCCCATCTTACATTTAAGTCCTTTAGCCATTTTGAGTTTGTTTTTCTGTATGGTGTAAGTTGATGATCTAGTTTCATTTTTTTGCATGTATCTGACCAAATTTCCCAGCACCATTATTTGAAGAGACAGTCTTAACTCCATTGTATGCTCTTGCCTCCTTTGTCAAATATTAATTGATCATAATGGCTTGGGTTGATTTTTGGGTTCTCTGTTCTGTTCCATTGGTCTATATATTTGTTCTTGTGCCAGTAACATGCAGTTTTGAGAACTGTGGCTTGGTAATATAGCTTGATATCTGGTATTGTGATCTCTCCAACTTTGTTCTTCTTTCTCAGGATTGCTGTGGCTATTCGGGGTCTTTTATTATTCCAGATGAATGTTTGGAGAGTTTGTTCTACATCTTTGAAATATGTCATTGGTAGTTTAATGGGGACTGCATTGAATCTGTATATTGTTTTGAGTAGTATGGACATTTTAATGATGTTAGTTCTACCAATCCATGAACATGATATGTTCTTCCATCTGTTTATGTCTTCCTCTATCCCTTTTTTCAATGTCCTGTAGTTTTCTGAGTACAGTTCTTTTACGCCCTTAGTTTAGTTTATTCCTAGGTATTTTAATTTTTTTGGTGCAATGGTAAATGGGATTGTTTTTTTCACTTCTCTTTCTGTGAGGTCATTATAGGTGTATAAAAAGGCCATAGATTTCTGGGTGTTAATTTTGTATCCTTCAACCTTGCTGAATTCATTTATTAAGTGTAGTAGTTTTTTGATGGAGGCTTTGGGGTTTTCTATGTGTAGTATCATGTCATCTGTGAATAAGGACAGCTTTATTTCTTCTTTTCCAATTTGGATGCCTTTTATTTATTTCTTCTTTTCTGATCGCTATGGTTAGTACTTCCAGTAGTATATCGAACAGGAGTGGTGAAAGTGGGCATCCCTGTCTTGTTCCTCTTCTTAGGGGAAATGAGTTTAATTTTTGCTCATTGAGTATGATTTTGGCTGTAGGTTTGTCATATAAAGCTTTTTATTTATTTATTTATTTATTTTTTAAAATATTTTTATTGAGGTATTATATGTGTACATATCTTACCATTACCCCCCCCACCCCACACCCACACATGCCCTCCCCCCCAGAGTTTTGCGTCCATTGTTTATGCTTATATGCATGCATACAAGTCCTTCGTTTGATTTCATAACTCCCCCACCTCTCCCTAACTTTCCCCTGTAATTTGAAAGTCTGTTTGATGCTTTACTGTCTCTGTATCTATCTTTTTCTTCACCACTTTATAATGTTCTTTACTATCCCTAAATGGGTGAGATCATGTGGTATTTTTCTTTCATTGACTGGCTTATTTCACTTAGCATTATGTTCTCCAATTCCATCCAGGTTGCTGCAAATGATGAGAATTCCTTCTTTTTTATGGCAGCATAGTATTCCATTGTGTATATGTACCACAGTTTTCTGATCCAGTCATCTGCTGATGGGCACCTAGGCTGTTTCCAGATCTTAGCTATTGTAAATTGTGCTGCTATGAACATAGTGGTGCATATATCCTTTCTGATTGGTGTTTCTAGTTTCTTCGGATATATTCCCAGGAGTGGGATTACTGGGTCAAATGGGAGTTCCATTTTCAGTTTTTTGAGGAAACTCCATACTGTTCTCCACAGTGGCTGCACCAGTCTGCATTCGCACCAGCAGTGCACGCGGGTTCCTTTTTCTCCGCATCCTCGCCAACACTTGTCGTTTGTTGATTTGTTGATGATAGCCATTCTGACAGGTGTGAGATGGTACCGCATTGTTGTTTTGATTTGCATCTCTCGGATAATAAGTGACTTTGAACATGTTTTCATGTGTCTCTTGGCCTTTCTTCTGTCTTCTTTTGAAAATATTCTGTTTAGGTCTGTTGCCCATTTTTTTATTGGATCATTTATCTTCCTCTTATTAAGTTGCATAAGCTGCCTGTAGATGTTGGATATTAAACCTTTATCAGTGATAGCATTTGCAAATATGTTTTCCCATGCAGTGGGCTTTCTTGTTGTTTTGTTGATGGTTTCTTTTGCTGTAAAAAAGCTTTTTATTTTGATGTAGTCCCATTTGTTAATTTTCTCTTTAGCTTCCATTGCCCTAGGGGCAGTGTCAGTGAAGAAGTTCTTTTGGCATATGTCTGAGATTTTGTTGCCTGTGGATTCCTCTAGTATTTTTATGGTTTCCCATCTTATGTTTAAGTCCTGTATCCATTTTGAGTTTATTTTTGTGTATGGTGTAAGTTGGTGATCTAGTTTCATTTTTTTGCATGTATCTGTCCAGTTTTCCCAACACCATTTATTGAAGAGACTGTCTTGACTCCATTGTATGTTCATGCCTCCTTTGTCAAATATTAATTGAGCATAGTGGTTTGGGTCGATATATGGGTTCTCTATTCTGTTCCATTGATCAATATGTCTGTTCTTGTGCCAGTACCAGGCTGTTTTGAGAACAGTGGCTTTGTAATACAGCTTGAAATCTGGTATTGAGATCCCACCTACTTTATTCTTCTTTCTCAGGATTGCTGTGGCTATTCGGGGTCTTTTTTTATTCCAGATGAATTTTTGGAGAGTTCTTTCTAAGTCTGTGAAATATGCTGTTGGTATTTTGATGGGGAGTGCATTGAATCTGTAGATTGCTTTGGGTAGTATGGACATTTTAATGATGTTGATTCTACCAATCCATGAACATGGTATGTTCTTCCATCTGTTTACGTCTTCCTCTATCTCTTTTTTCAGTGTCCTGTAGTTTTCTGCGTATAGGTCTTTTACCTCCTTAGTTAGGTTTATTCCTAGGTATCTTAATTTTTTTGGTGCGATGGTAAATGGGATTGTTTTTTTAGTCTCTCTTTCTGTAAGTTCATTATTGGTGTATAGAAAAGTCATAGATTTCTTGACGTTAATTTTGTATCCCGCTACATTGCCGAATTCATTTATTAAGTCTATTAGTTTTTTATGGAATCTTTTGGGTTTTTTATGTACAATATCATGTCATCTGCAAATAAGGACAGCTTCACTTCTTCTTTTCCAATTTGGATGCCTCTTATTTCTTCTTCTTGCCTAATTGCGATAGCTAATACTTCCAGTACTATGTCAAACAGGAGTGGTGAGAGTGGGCATCCCTGTCTTGTTCCTGTTCTTAGAGGAAATGGTTTTAGTTTTTGCCCATTGAGTATGATGTTTGCTGTGGGTTTATCATATATAGCTTTTATTATGTTGAGGTATGAGCCTTCTATTCCCACCTTGTTGAGAGTTTTTATCAAGAAAGGGTGTTGGATTTTGTCAAATGCTTTTTCTGCATCTATTGATATGACTATGTGATTTTTATCTCTCAGTTTGTTTATGTGATGTATCACGTTTATTGATTTGCGGATATTGTACCACCCTTGCATTCCTGAGATAAATCCTACTTGGTCATGGTGTATGATCTTTCTGATGTACTGCTGGAGCCGATTTGCTAGAATTTTGTTGAGGATATTGGCATCTATGTTCATGAGGGATATTGGCCTGTAATTCTCTTTCATTGAGTTGTCTTTATCTGGTTTTGGTATTAGGGTGATGCTGGCTTCATAGAAGGAGCCTGGAAGTGTTCCTTCCTCTTGAATTTTTTGGAATTGTCTGAGGAGGATAGGTTTTAGTTCTTCCTTGAAAGTTTGATAAAACTCTCCTGTGAAGCCATCTGGCCCCGGGCTTTTGTTTGCCAGAAGCTTTTTGATGACTGCTTCAATTTCTTCCATAGTTACTGGCATGTTGAGCTGTTTAGATTCTTCCTGATTGAGTTTTGGAAGGTTGTATTTTTCTAGGAATATGTCAATTTCCTCTACATTGTCCAGTTTGTTGGAATAGAGTTGTTCGTAGTGTTTTGTAACAATCCTTTGTATTTCGTCGGGGTCTGTTGTTATTTTACTTCGTTCATTTCTGATTTTGCTTATTTGGGTCCTCTCTCTTTGCTTCTTGGTGAGCCTGGCTAGAGGTTCATCAATCTTGTTTATCCTTTCAAAGAACCAGCTCTTGGTTTTGTTGATCTTTTGTATTGTTTCTTTGGTCTCTATGTCGTTTATCTCCGCTTCGATCTTTATTAATTCTTTCCTTCTGCTTACATTGGGCTTATCTTGTTGCTCTCTCTCTAACTCTTTGAGTTGTTGGGTTAGGTAATTTATTACCATTGTTTCTTGTTTTTTGCAGTAGGCTTGTAGAGCTATGAACTTCCCTCTCAGGACTGCTTTCACTGTGTCCCATAGATTTTGGATTGTTGTGTTTTCATTGTCGTTTGTTGCCATGATGTTTTTTATTTCTTCCTTGATGTCTTTGGTAACCCAGTCATGGTTTAATAGCATGCTGTTTAGTCTCCAAGTGTTTGATTTCTTTGGGTTGTTTTTATTGTAGTTGATTTCCAGTTTTATGCCACTGTGATCTGAGAAGATACTTGATATGATTTCTATCTTCTTGAATTTGGAGAGACTTTGCCTATGTCCTAACATATGGTCTATCCTTGAAAATGACCCATGTACACTTGAGAAGAATGTATATTCTGTGACTTTGGGGTGAAATGTTCTGAAGATGTTGATTAATTCCTTCTGTTCTAGTGAGTCATTTAGGATTGATGTTTCTTTGCTGATTTTTTGTTTAGAGGATTTGTCCAATGGTGATAGTGGGGTATTGAAGTCTCCTACTATGATTGTATTGCAGTCGATCTCTCCTTTGATATCTTCCAGGAGTTTTTTAATGTATCTTGGTGCTCCTGTATTGGGTGCATATATGTTGACTAGAGTTATTTCTTCTTGTTGGATTTCTCCCTTTAGTATTATGAAGTGGCCTTCATTATCTCTTGTTATGTCCTTCACTTTGAGATCTAATTTTTCAGATATAAGTATTGCTACCCCAACTTTTTTTTCATTTCCATTCGCCTGGAAAACCTTTTTCCATCCCTTTACTCTCAGTCTGTATGCATCCTTTTTTTTGAGGTGGGTTTCCTGTAGACAGCAGATATCTGGGTTTTGTTTTCTTATCCAGTCTGTTACCCTGTGTCTTTTGATTGGGGCATTCAATCCATTTACACTTAAAGTTATTATTGATAGGTACTTATTTGACGCCATTTTTATTCTATACCCCTGTGTACCTTCTTTGCTTCCTATTTCTTTCTTTCTTTTTTTTTTTTTTTTTACAGCAGAACCTTTAGCATTTCTTTCATTGCTGGTTTGGTGGTGATAAACTCCCTTAGTCCTTTTTTGTCTGTGAAGCTCCTGATTTCACCTTCAATTTTGATTGATAGCCTTGCTGGGTACAGTATTCTTGGATTTAGACCCTTCCTTTGCATGACTTGGTATATTTCATTCCATTCCTTTCTGGCCTGATGAGTTTCTGTTGAGAAATCAGTTGCTATTCTGATGGGGATTCCTTTGTATGTAACTGTCTGTCTCTCTCTGGCCGCTTTTAAGATTCTTACTTTGTCGTTGGTGTTTGCCAACTTAATTATAATGTGCCTTGGCGTCGGTCTTTTGGGGTTCATTTTGCTTGGAACTCTGTGAGCTTCTTGGATTTGTGTGGGTTTTTTCTTCTCTATATCAGGGAAGTTTTCTGTTATTATTTCTTCAAACAGGTTTTCTATTCCTTGCTCAGTTTCCTTTCCTTCTGGCACCCCTATTATCCTAATGTTGTTTTGTTTTGTATTGTCCCGAAGTTCCCTTAGGCTCTCCTCCATCTTTCTAATTTTTGTTTCTAGAAGCTGTTGTAATTGGGTATTTTTTTCCATCTTGTCTTCTAGCTCACTTATGCGGTCCTCTGCTTCGTCTAGTCTACTCTTGATGCTTTCTATTGAGTTCTTTACAGCAGCGATGTCATTTTTAATTTCTTCTTGGTTCTTCTTCATTTCTTCTTGGTTCTTACTCATATTGTCGAATTTGTCTTCCATCCTTTTCAGCCACTTTATGACCATTTCTCTGAATTCTTTCTCTGATAGGTTGTTTGCCTCTAAATTGTTTACTTCCTTTTCTGGTGATGCCTGCTTCTCTTTCCTGTGGGGGTTATTTCTTTGTCTCCTCATGGTCTGTCTTCTCCGGATGTCTGGTTATATAGACTTCTCTCTCTGGCGTTGATTTAAAGGTATAAAATACAACACAACCAGGCACAACAGACAAGGCACTGAACAGAATTGTATTCACGATATTAATAACCTCCAATAAAGGTAACCACCAGAGAAAGACAAATTAGGGTATAGGAGTGGAAGAGGAGAGTAAAAAGAAAGAACAACAACAACAAAAAAACAAAGAGTGTGAATCTGAACTTGGGAAAAGAGCAGAAAGAAAGAAAAGAAAACGAAAAAAAAAGAAAAGAAAAAAAAAGGAAGAGAGACAAGAAAGATACTAAGAGAGAAAAGGGGAACAAACTATATATATGGGGAGTAAACTCCACTAGAACAACCACTATTCCCAGCAAATTCCAGCAACACGAGCCTGGAGATTAATACAAACTGCAACACCAGCTAATATCAAGTGAGGCAAGGGAAAACAAAAGTAAAAAAACAAACAAAAACAAAGCAAACAAAAGAACCAACCAAACCAACAAAAAGAATAATCAAAACAATCTCATAAAAAAGCATAAAAATTCAATCTAATCAACATTCAAGCAAACAACAACAAAAGGCCAGAGAGAAAAACAATTTTTTAAGGTAGCGTAGAGAGAGGTTTGTATGGATTTGGAGCAGGGGTTTGGGAATTAGATATATAAGTAGGGTGAAGTTTTAGCAGAGAGTAAACTGAAAAAGTAGTGAAAATCTAAAGCCAGAAAGGGTTAAGATAAACTGGGGACCAAAAGGGTAAAGGTTAGGAGGAGAGTGATGGCATAATGTTAGCTTTGAGATATGGTAAAACAATTGTATGGGAAAGATGCAAATCGAATGTAGGACACTAATCCAAAAATAAAAGAAAGAGAAAATCAAATGACATTAAAAAAAAAGTAAAATAATAGTAATAATAATGCTGATTGAAAATAAAAATGTAATAATTAAAAAGGTGAAAATCGAGTGAGGAAAAAGAAAAAAATTACTTTCTTAAGTAAAAGATGCAAAAAATGAAAATAAAAAATATGAGAATAAAAAATTTAAAAAATTGAAAAAAGAATTGAAAATTAAAAAATAGGAAGACTAAAATGTGCAGTAGCGGCTGTCATTCACTTCCTCTATTATTCTGTTTGGTACGCCTTTTTCCCAGTCTGGGCGGTATTTCAGTTCAGCTTCATTCCAGGGCTCCTCAGTGTTGGAAGCCAGTCCTGCTTTTTAAGCCAGCCGTATCTTAATTTCTCGTATTTATTTTTGATTACACCAGAGATAATTAGCGTTTCAGCCCCTGGGTGGCAGTGTTTCTGAATTGACTTCCGGGCCTCTCTAGCTCTTTTTTTTTTTTTTCCCCTCTATGGCACTCACTACCGGTTTGTGGAGGTGTGTGCCTCAGAGCTTGTGGAGGTGTGCGCCTCAGAGCTGCCTCTCTGATGGTCACACCCAGCCCTGGTCCCCAGGTTCCGAAAAAACAACTTCCCCCTGCAGACTTGCAGGGCCCCTCCACCTGGGTTTTTCTATGTATTGGGCTCAGCAGTCAGAGTCTGAAAGAGCCCAAGTGTGCGGACCGTGGGTCTGTGCGCCAGACTGAGGATCCTGCACTCCTTTGAAAATTCTTAGTCTGACCCTCCTCATCAGATTAAAATGTGTTGCTTTCACGAGGTCACTTCTGTTAGCAGCTCAGAAGACCCCCCTCCACATTCACGGATCACGGCAGTTCCAACTGCCGCTGATTTTTCTAGGCACAGACCTCCCGGTTCCTGCTGGTCCTGCGGCTGCCGCGCTTCCCTCACCCAGCGCTTCCCTCACCCACCGCGGGGATTAGAAACCGCACCTTATTTCAGGCGAAATCTGACCTTTCCATGGTGCAGTGAAGAGTTCCTTTGAATCTGAATGTTTGCGCTGATAGGGGACCGGTGGTCTGGTGATCGCAGCAGTTCAGTGTTTGCAGTTGTCGCGGAAAGTCAGGTTTCCAATAAAATCCTCCTTTCCTTGCAAGATGGCGAGGCGCCAGGCGAGCCCGCAGCTCTGGGAGGGGACCCAGCCCCCGTGGGTGCTGCAGGGTCAGGGGAACACTGCCCAGCACTCTCCCGCCTTTTCCCGGAGTCCAGCTGTCCCTTGTCTTGCCCACATACACTCCCTCTGCGAGCCTCTGCCTCTCCTACGCTCCGCCCCAGGAACAGACTCCAAACCCAACTCTATTCCGTTGCCATTTTTTTTCCCCAAGTTCCATATAAAGCTTTTATTATGTTGAGATATGATCCCTCTATTCCCACTTTGCTGAGAGTTTTTATCAAGAAACGGTGTTGGATTTTGTCAAATGCTTTTTCTGCATCGATTGATATGATTATGTGATTTTTGTCTCTCAATTTGTTTATGTGATGTATCACATTTATTGATTTATGGATATTGTACCATCCTTGCATTTGGGAATAAATCTCACTTGGTTATGGTGTATGATCTTCCTAATGTAATGCTGAATCTGATTTACTAGAATTTTCTAGCGTATTTTAGCATCTATGTTCATCAAGGATGTAGTTCTCTTTTTTGTGGTATATTTATCTGGTTTTGGGATTAGGGTAATGCTAGCTTCATATAAAGAGTTTGGAAGTGTGCCTTCCTTTTAAATTATTTGGAATAATCTGAGGAGTATAAGTTTTATTTCTTCTTTGAATGCTTGGTAGAACTCCCCAGTAAAGCCATCCAGACCAGGGCTTTGTTTGCTAGAAAAATTTTGTTCACTGCTTCAATTTCTTCAGTACTTATTGGCCTATTCAGTTTTTTTGATTCTTCTTGATTGAGTTTTGGGAGCTTGTATTTTTCTACGAATATCTTCACTTCATCTACGTTGTCCATTTTGTTGGAATAGAGTTGTTCATAGTATTTTTTTCATAATCGTTTTTATTTCTGTGGGATAGGTTGTTACTTCACCTCTTTCATTTCTGATTTTATTTTGGGTCATCTCTCTTTGCTTCTTGGTGAGCCTGGTTAGAGGTTCATCAATCTTGTTTATCCTTTCAAAGAACCAGCTCTTGGTTTTGTTGATCTTTTGTATTGTTTTTTTGGTCTCTATGTGGTATATCTCTGCTCTGATCTTTATTATTTACTTTCTTCTTATGCTGGGCATTTCTTGTTGGTCTCTTTCTAACTCTAAGTTGTAGGGTTAGATAATTTATTACCATTGTTTCTTGTTTTTTGAGATAGGCCTGTAGAGCTATGAACTTCCCTCTGAAGACTGCTTTCACTGTGTCCCATAGATTTTGAATTGTTGTGTTTTCATTGTTATTTGTTGCCATGATGCTTTTTATTTCTCCTTTGATCTCTTTGGTAACCTAATTATTATTTAATAGCATGCTATTTAGCCTCCAGGTGTTTGACTTTTTTTATTGTTTTTAACTGTACTTTATTTCTAGTTTTATGCCATTGTGATCTGAGAAGATGCTTGATATGATTTCTATTTTCTTGAATTTGAAGAGACTTTGCCTGTGACCCAATATGTGGGTTATCTTTGAAAATGACCCATGTGCACTTGAGAAGAATGTATATTCTGTGACTTTGGGGTGGAATGTTCTGAAGTTGTCAATTAAATCCATGTGATCTAGTGAGTCATTTAGGATTGATGTTTCTTTGCTGATTTTTTGTTTGAGGATTTGTCCAGTGGTGTTAGTGGGGTATTAAAGTCCCCTACTATGACTGTATTGCTGTCAATCTCTCCCTTCATATCTTGCAGAAGTATTTTTATGTATTTGGGTGCTCCTGTTTTGGGTGAATATATGTTTACCAGAGTTTAATCTTCTTGTTGAGTTGCTCCCTTTTGTATTATGAAATGGCCTTCCTTATCTCTTGTTATGGCCTTCACTTTGAGGTCTCATTTGTCAGGTATAAGTATTGCTACCTCAGTTTTTTTATTAATTTCCATTTGCCTGAAAACCTTTTTCCATACCTTTACCATCAGTCTGTGTGAGTCCTTTTTTCTGAGGAGGGTTTCCTGTAGGCAGCAGATATATGGGTCATGTTTTCTTATCTACTCAGCTACCTTATATCTTTTGATTGGGACATTTAATCCATTTGCATATAAAGTTATTATTGATAGGTACTTGTTTGTCGCCATTTTTTATTCTTTATGTCTGTGTTCCTTCTTCCCTTCCTATTTCTTCTTTTTACAGCAGACTCCTTTAGCATTTCTTGCATTGCTGGTTTGGTGGTAATAAATGCCTTTAGTCCTTTTTTGTCTGTGAAGCTCCTGATTTCATCCTCAATTTTGATTGGTAGCCTTGCTGGGTACAGTATTCTTGGATTCAGACCCTTGCTTTGCATCACTTTGTGTATTTCATTCCATTTCCTTCTGGCTTACTGTGTTTCTATTGAGAAATCAGTTGATAATCTGATGGGAGATACTTTGTAGGTAACTTTCTGTCTCTCTCTGGCAGCCTTTACGATTCTTACTTTGTTGTTGGTGTTTGCAAATTTAATTATAATGTGTCCTGGTGACGATCTTTTGGGGTTCATCTTGTTTGGGACTCTGTGAGCTTCTTGGACATGTATGAGTTTTTTCTTCCCGATATCAGGGAAGTTTTTTGTAATTATTTCTTCAAACAGGTTTTCTATTCCTAGCTCAGTTTCCTCTCCTTCTGACACCCCTATTATGTGGATATTGTTTCATTTTGTGTTGTCCCAAAGTTCCCTTGTGCTCTCCTCCAGTTTTTTAAATGTTTTTTTCTAGATGCTTTTCTGCTTGGGTATTTTTTCCTACCTTGTCTTCTAGCTCACTGATATGGTCTTCCGCTTCTTCCTGTCTGCTCTTGATGCTTTCTATTGAGTTCTTTATTGCAGTGATGTCATTTTTCATTTCTTCTTGGTTCTTCTTCATTTCCTCTTGGTTCTTACACATATTGTTGAATTTGTCTTCCATCCTTTTCAGTGACCTTATAACCATTGCTCTGAATTCTTTCTCTGTCATATTGCTTGCCTCCATTTCATTTACTTCTTTTTCTGATGATTCTTCCTTTTCTTTCATATGAGGGCTATTTCTTTGTCTTCCATGATTGCACCTCTCATGGTTTCTGGTTATGTAGCTCTCTCTTGCATTGACTTAAAAGCACAAAATACAACACAACAAGACACAACGCACAAGGTCCCATACACAAATATATTCACAATACTAATACCCCCAATTAAAGGTGACACCAGAGAACAGAAAATTAGGGAATATAAAAGAGTTCAAAAATGATATTGAGAAAAGAAAAAATGTAAGAGAGGAAAGAAAGAGAAGAAAAAAGAAAGGGAAAATATATGTATATGGGGAGAAAATTCCAATAAAACAATAATTAATCCAAATAATGTAAACAACAAACACCCAGAGATGAATGTAAACTACAAACAACAACTAATCCAAAAAAATGCACACAACAAACCTCCAAACAGCAAACACCCAGATGAATCTGAGGAAGCAGAACTTATTTCCTGAAGGTAAGGCCATGGAATTGAATGAATGGGGAAATAACCACAATTCAGTATATAGGAGGTAGAAAGAAAATGAGTGTATAAGAAGAAAAGTAAAAAACAAAATACAAAAAAAAGAAAATATATATGTATATTAATATATATAAAATTTCCCTCCTTCTTTAATCTATCTATCTATGTATTCATTTACTATTGGAAAAGGAGAATAGAGAGTAGATAGGCTTGAATTGATGATTGGAATTAGTTAAGCTATTAGTAGAAGAAGAGAACAAGCAAGGGGAAGAAAAAGAGAAGCAAAAAAAAGGAAAGAAGTAAAAAACAAAAAACAAACCAACAAAAACTAACCAACAATCAAACAAAGAACAACAAGACAGACAGAAAGAAAAAGGCAGAAAAAAATTTGTATAGTGAAGAAAGAGAAGAGAGAAGTATGTATGGGCTTATAGCAGGAGAGAGGAAATTAGATATATGAGTACGATCAAATTTTAACAGGGAGTAAAAACAAAGGATAGAGAAAAACTAAAGCGGGAACAGGGTAAGAGAAACAGGACAAAAAGGAGGAAAACTGAGTAAAAGAGTGTTGGCATAAAGGAAAAATTGAGATAGAGTAAAATAATGTTAAAGGGAAAATAAAAATAGAATGTAGGACACTAATCACAAAATAAAATAATATAAAGAAGAAATAACATAAAATAAATCTTTAAAAAGGGTAAAATAATGGTATTAATAAGAATAGTTAAAAATAAAAATATAATAGTAAAGGTAAAATCAAGTGAGAGAAAAAAATTAGTTTCTTAACTATGTTGTAAGTTGGTTATCTAGTTTCAATTTTTTGCATGTATCTGTCCAATTTTCCCAATACCATTTATTGAAGACACTGTCTTGATTCCATTGTATGCTCTTGCCTCTTTTGTCAAATATTAATTGAGCTTAATGATTTGGATTGATTTCTGTGTTCTGTGTTCTGTCCCATTGGTCTATTTCTGTTCTTGTGCTAGTACCAGGCAGTTTTGTGAACAGTGGCTTTGTATTATGGCTTGATATCTGATATTGTGATCCCTCTAACATTGTTCTTCTTTCTCAGAATTGCTGCAGCTATTTGGGGTCTTTTTTATTCCATATGAATTTCTGGAGAGTATGTTCTAGGTCTGTGAAATATGCCATTGGCTCTCAGCAATGTGGGAATAGAAAGATCATGCCTCAACTAATAAAAGAAAAGTGGGAATAAAGGGATCATACCTCAACATAATAAAGCCTTATATGACAATCCCACAGCCAACATCATACTCAATGGGCAAAAACTAAAATCATTTTCCCTAAGAACAGGAACAATACAGAGATGCCCACTTTCACCTTTCCTGTTCGACGTAGTACTGGAAGAACTAGCCATTTAGATCAGACAAGAAGAAGAAATAAAAGGCATCCAAATTTGAAAAGAATGAACCGCATCCAGCAAGGGCAGGGGTGAACCTGAGGAGGGGCGGTGAAGGATTAAAGAAAACAGACAAGAGAATATAGTTGGGGCCAGGTAGATCACTGCGACTGGATGAGGAAATAGTGACACAGCCTGTAAGCTGAGTCTTTATTTTATAGTCAGATCACACAAAGCAAAATGAGGGAGTGGTCAAGATGTTTACAATGTTCTTGTGAGTTTCAAATCTATTTAATTACATGCACCTGAGAACTCTATCAAGCTTTGTTTTGGCAGCACTTGCTGCACATTCTGCAGCCCACATCCCTCAGCTACCTAGGACTACAAGGTCATACTATAAAGTCAAGCTTACAACCATAGCCTTTGGCTATAATTGTGCTGGGAGGGCTTTGCCCTCCGAGTTGGGACTTGTATGTGGCTTTGCCACAAGGGGACTGTGACCTTTCATCAGTCCGAAGCTTGAACCTGTCCCAATGCTGTAGATGCTCACCACAAAGGAAGTAAAAGTGTCCTTATTCACAGATGACATGATATTGCACATAGAAAACTCCAAAGACTCCATCAAAAAACTACTAGACTTAATAAATGAATTCAGCAATGTAGCAGGATACAAAATTAACACCCAGAAGTCTATGACTTTTCTATATACCAATAATGAACTCACATAAATTGAAACTAAAAAAAAAAAAAATCCCATTTACAATTGCTGCAAAATATTAACATATCTAAGAATAAATTTACCCAAGGAGATAAAGGACCTATACTCAGAAAACATCAGGACACTGAAAAAAGAGATATAGGAAGACTTGAACAAATGGAAGAATAGACCATGTTCATGGATTGGTAGAATCAACATTATCAAAATGTCAATACTATCCAAAGCAACCTATAAATTCAATGCAATCCCCATTAAAATACCAATGGCATACTTTAAACGCCTAGAACAAACTCACCAAAAATTCATCTGGAATTAAAAAAAGACCCCCAATAGCTTCAGCAATCTTGAGAAAGAATAACAATGTTGGAGAGAACACAATATGAGATATCAAGCTATACTACAAAGACACTGTTCTCAAAACTGCCTGGTACTAGCACATGAAGAGACATATACACCAATGGTACAGAACAGAAAACCCATAAATCAACCCAAATCATTAAGCTCAATTAGTATTTGACAAAGGAGGCAAGAGCATAAAATGGAATCAAGACAGTGTCTTCAATAAATGGTATTGGGAAAATTGGACTGATACATGCAAAAAACTGAAACTAGACCAACAACTTACACCATACACAAAAATAAAGTCAAAATGCATAAAGGACTTAAACATAAGACCGGAAACCATAAATATCTTAGAAGAATTCGTAGGCAGCAAAATATCAGCCATATGTCGTAGTAATATATTTACTGATACAGCTCCTAAGGCAAGGGAAACTAGTGAGAAAAGAAACAAATAGGACTACATCAAAATAAAAAGCTTCTACACAGCAAAAGAACCAATCAACAAAACAACAAGAGAGGAGAGAAAGATGGCAACCGGCAAGAAGGTAGGGAGGGAGAGTGTGTGAGAGAGTGAGGGAGCAATAGAGGAGTGTGTGGACGTTTGGGGGTGTGTGTGTGAGTGAAATAGGGACAGTTAGACCCTGCAGGTCTTCCAAGGGGCTGCCAATCTGGGCAGTCTTAGATGGCAAAACCCTGCTGCCGCTGCAAACACTCCAGGGGTGACACCGGCGGCACAGAGACCATGCCATCTTGAAGAACAGAACTGCTTGAGACTAGGATCCTAGCCTTGCCACCACCCAGTGTAGTCTCAGTAGCAAACCAGGACCCTACAGCCACTCTGGTAAAAGACCTGTGATCACAGCTGCAGACCCAGGGACACAAAGACTCCAGGCACCCCGGCTGCAGATTTCTGTGAGTCACAAAGCCAATCCCCTCCCTCACCACCCCTGCAGCAGCAGCATAGGAACTACCAGACCCTGGCCACACAATAAGGCTCTTTGTTGGTCCAGAAAGAAACTCACTACAGACTGATTCATTTGCCTGTCAGCATAACTATTATTGCTCATCTCACATTCAGTTCTTATAAGTATATCTCTAGGGACACATGATCTCGCTCATCTAGGGGAAATGATGAACAACATAGACTGATGAACAAGAACAGAACCAGAAACAAGGAGGCATCGATCAGACTAGCGGGCCTCAGAGGGCGGATAGGGGAGGTTGGGGGGAGGGGGGAGAGATCAACCAAAGGACTTGTGTGCATGCATATGAGCCTATCCAATGGTTAAGTTCAACAGGGGGTTGGGGCATCCGTGGGGAGGGGTGTGGTATGGGAATGGGGGGATGAGGACAAATATGTGACACCTTAATCAATAAAGAAATTTAAAAAAAAAAGGCTCTCTGCATGCACACAGCAGCTGCAGCTCTACCTGACTTTGAGCCTTGGTGTTGGACACAGGAAGTTTGCTTCCCGTGACCAGGCTCCTCGTCCAGGCAGGGAGACTCTGCTGAATTTGAGCCTAGATCAGTGATGGGCAACCTTTTGAGCTTGGTGTGTCAAACTTCGCCAGAAAACTGAATATAACTTGGGTAGTGTGTCACTTTGAGGAAAAAACATTATTTTGCAAATGTTTCATCCTCAGGAGCAGCAAATGTTTCATCCTCGGCATGCGGCTGCCTCAGCGACCGCGTGTCATCAGAAATGGCTACGCATGTCAGTGCTGACACGCGTGTCATAGGTTTACCATCACTGGCCTAGATGCACATCCTTGGGGAGATTGTTTTCTGCAACCAGATCCCGCTCCCATGCAGGGCAGGGATACAGCGCTAAATTTGAGCCTGGACGTGGGAACTCGGGGAATTTATCTCCCACGACTAGACTCTGTGCCCAGGCAGGGAGGCAGTGCTGAATTTGAGCCTAGGTGCACATTCTTGGGGATATTGTTTTCTGTGACCAGATCCTGCTCCCACACTCTGGTAGACATCGCTGAATTTGAGTCTGGGGGTGAGAACTTGGAGAGTTTGTTTCCCACAAATAGACCTGGCACCCTATCAGAGAGGCTGCACTGAATTATAACCTGGACGTGAGAACTTGGGGAGTTTGTTTCCCTTGCCCAGGCTCTGCACCCAGGAAGGGAAGCTGTGCTGAATTTGAGCCTAGGTATGCGACCTTGGGAAGATTGTTTTCCGTGACCAAATCCCACACCCACGTGGAGAGACAGTGCTGAATTTGAGGTTGGGGGCGCAAAACCAGGGAGTTTGTTTCCCACTACCAGACCCTGTGCCCACACAGGGGGGCAGTGCTGAATTTGAGCCTGGGTGCATGGACACAGGGAGTTTGTTTTCCAGAGTGCACACCCGCCGACCAGACCCCACAGCCACACTGAGTGGCAGTGCCAACTGACTTTGATTCAGTTAAGCGCACACAGAAGACAGTTTTCTGCAGGGCAGGAGTGGACCTCCTGCAGACACAGTGCGACTGTGCAACCCGGTCTCCCAAGCAGATTGGGGACCCTGAATCTCCATGCAAGAGGCAGCAATGAGCACCAGTGACTAGACTCTGTTTCTCATTGCGTGCGCCTGGGATCCCTGATTCCCAGTACATTCACACTAAGAGCTAGCGACTCCAATTCTTGGCTCATGCACACACAGGGACCCTGATTCTCAGTGTGAGATAGCACCAAGCAACAGAGACTCTGATACTTGATTCTCAGCATCGACACAGGGAGCCTCTGACTCCTGACACACTCTAGGGGACTTTGTTTTTTGGCACATGCCAGTGGGTTCTCTGTTTCAAGGTGGCACAGGCAGGGTCACTGATTCTAGGTGTGCAAACGAGGCCACAGTAAGCGCCTGTGACTCTGACCCGGGGAGAGCGTGGTTCCCACCAACCCACAGCAGCCACATGTCTTTGTGTCAGAGCTCTTCAGTGACATTTGGGGGGGGTGTGCAAAATTCCCACTGCACATGGTCCAGGCCCCCACAACTCGACATTTGAACCTTCTGGTGATAGAATGGGGAGACAACGAACAATCCCGAGGAAAGAAAAGGAGGAATCCCCAAGAAAGGAAATAAGTGAAACAGAAGCATGCAACATGACAGAAAAAGAATTCGGAGTAATGGTCATACAGTTCATACACCGGAAGGACGAGAAAATCAACAACTTATGCAAAAATTAGGAAGAAATGAAAAATGATATAGCTACAATAAAAAACACTACGGAAGGCTGCAGCAGTAGACTATGAGAAGCAGAGGACTGAATTAGTGAGTTAGAAGATAAAGCACAGAAACAAGCCTAATCTGAACAGCAACTAAAAAAGCAGGAGGAGAGCCTAAGGGAGCTTTGGGGCAATGCAAAACAAAATAACATATGTATAATAGGGCTGCCAGAAGGACAAGAAGAGCAGCAAGGATTAGAAAATTTATTTGAAGAAATAATGACAGAAAACTTCCCTGATATGGGGAAGCGAAAAGTTATACAAGTACAGAGAGTCCCAGGCAAGATGAATCCCAAAAGACCCACACCAAGACATGCCATAATTACAATGGCAAATGTAAATGACAAATAGAGAATCTTAAAGGCTGCAAGAGAGAGACAGAGAGTTACCTACAAAGGATCCCCCATCGGATTATCAAATGATTTCTCAACACAAACACATCAAGCTAGAAGGGAATGGAAGGAGATATACAAAGTGATGCAAAGCAAGGGACTGAATCCAAGAATACACTATTCAGCAAGACTAACAATCAAAATTGAAGGGGAAATCAGGAGCTTCACAGACAAAAAAAAAAAAAAAAAAGGCGAAGGGCGTTCATCACTATCAAGCCAACAATGCAAAAAATCCTAAAAGGAATGCTGTAAAAAGAAGAAATAAAAAGGTAAGAGGGAACACAGCCTCAAAAAATAAAAATGGCTACAAACAAGCACCTTTCAATAATAACTTTAAATGTAAATGGACTAAATGCTCCAATCAAAAGACATCAAGTGGCTGAATGGATAAAAAAACATGACCCATATATATGCTGTCTACAAGAGACCCACCTCAGAACAAGGGACTCACACTGACTGAAAGTGAAGGGATGGAAAAATATCTTTCAGGCAAATGGAAATGAAAAAAAAAGCTGAGGTAGCAACACTTATATCTGACAAAATAGACCTCAAAGTGAAGGCCATAAGAAGAGATAAAGAAGGCCGCTTCATAAAATTAAAGGGATCAATACAACAAAAGGATATAACCCTGATAAACATATATGCACCCAATGCAGGAGCACCCAAATACATTAAAAAAAATGCTGGAAGATATCAAGGGAGAGATCGACAACAATACAATCATAGTAGGGGACTTTAATACACCACTGATATCACTGGATAAATCCTATAGACAAAAAATCAGCAAAGAAACAGCAATCCTAAAGGACTCACTAGAACAGATGGAATTAATTGACATCTTCAGAACATTTCACCCCAAAGCCACTAAATATACATTCTTCTCAAGTGCACATGGGAAATTTTCAAAAATAGACCACATATTTGGTCACAAGCAAAGTCTCCTAAAATTCAAGAAGATTGAAATCATACAAAGCATCTTCTCAGACCACAATGGCATAATAATGGAAATAAAATATAATAAAAATAATCCAAAACACTCAAACACTTGGAAGCTGAATAGTATGATATTAAATATTGATTTGGTTACCAATGAGATCAAATAAGAAATTAAAAACATCCTGGAAAATAATGACAATAAAACACAACAATCCAAAACCTATGTGATATAATTAAAGCAGTCCTGAAAAGGAAGTTTATAGCTCTACAGGCCTACCTAAAAAAAAAAAAAACAACAAGAAAAAATGGTAGTAAATCATTTAACTCTACAACTCAAAGAATTAGAAAGAGAGCAACAAGAAAGGCCCAGAGTGAGCAGAAGGAAGGAGATAATAAAGATTAGAGCAGAAATAAATGACATAGAGACCAAAAAAAAAAAAAAATACAAAAGATCAATGAAACCAAGAGCTGGTTCTTTTTTTTTTTTAATTTTTTACAGAGAGGAAGGGAGAGGGATAGAGAGTTAGAAACATCGATGAGAGAGAAACATCGATCAGCTGCCTCCTGCACACCCCCAACCGGGGATGTGCCTGTAACCAAGGTACATGCCCTTGACCAGAGTTGAACCTGGGACCCTTCAGTCCACAGACCCACGCTCTATCCACTGAGTCAAACTGGTTTCGGCCAAGAGCTGGTTCTTTGAAAGGATAAACAAGATTGATGAACCTCTAACCAGACTCCCCAAGAAGCAAAGAGGACCCAAATAAACAAAATCAGAAATGATAGAGGCGAAATAACAACAGACCCCACAGAAATACAAAAGATTGTTTAAAAATACTATGAACAACTCTATTCCAACAAACTGGACAACCTGGAGGAAATGGACGTATTCCGAGAAAAATACAACCTTCCAAAACTCAATCAGGAAAACTCTAAAAATCTCAATAGGCCAACAACTATGGAAAAAATTGAAGCAGTCATCAAAAAGCTTCCAGCAAACAAAAGCCCCGGGCCAGATGGCTTCACAGGAGAGTTATACCAAATATTCAAGGAAGAACTAAAACCTATCCTCCTCAGACTGTTCCAAAAATTTCAAGAGGAAGGAACACTTCCAAGCTCATTCAATGAAGCCAGCATCACCCTAATACCAACACCAGATAAAGACAACACAATGAAAGAGAATTATAGGCCAATATCTCTCATGAACATAGATGCTAAAATCCTCAACAAAATTCTAGCAAATCGGCTCCAGCAGTACATCAGAAAGATCATACACCATGACAAAGCAGGATTTATCCCAGGGATGCAAGGATGGTACAATGTCCACAAATCAATAAATGTGGTACATCACATAAACAAATTGAGGGAGAAAAATCACATAGATCAATTGATGCACAAAAAGCATTTGACAAAATCCAATACCCTTTCTTGACAAAAACTCTCAACAAGGTGGGAATAGAAGGATCATACCTCAACATCATAAAAGCCATATATGATAAACCCACATCCAATATCACACTCAATGGACAAAAACTAAAACCATTTCCCCTAAGAACAGGAACAAGACAAGGATGCCCACTCTCACTACTCCTGTTTTCCATAGTACTGGAAGTACTAGCCATTACTATCAGACAAGAAGAAGAAATAAAAGGCATCCAAATTGGAAAAGCAGAAGGAAACTCTCCTTAATCACAGATGACATGATACTGTACATAGAAAACCCTAGACTCCATCAAAATTATTAGACTTAATGAATGAATTTGGCAAGGTAGCAGGATACAAAATTAACGTCAAGAAATATATGGCATTTCTATACACCAATAGTGAACTTACAGAGAGACTAAAAAAGCAATCCCATTTACCATTGCACCAAAAAAAATTAAGATATCTAGTAATAACCTTAACTAAGAAGGTAAAAGACCTATACACGGAAGACTACAGGAGATAGAGGAAGACATAAACAGATGGAAGAACATACCATGTTCATGGATTGGTAGAATCAACATCATCAAAATTTCCATACTACCCAAAGCCGTCTATAGATTCAATGCACCCCCCCATTAAAATACCAATGGCATATTTCACAGACCTAGAAAGAACTCTCCAAAAATTCTTCTGGAATAAAAAAAGACCCCAAATAGCTGCAGCAATCCTGATAAAGAAGAAAAAATTAGGTGGGATCTCAATACCAGATATTAAGCTCTATTACAAAGCCACTGTTCTCAAAAATGCCTGGTATTGGCACAAGAACAGACATATAGATCAATGGAATAGAATAGAGAACCCAGAAATAAACCCAAACCACTATGCCCAATGAATATTCATCAAAGGAGGCATGGACATACACTGTAGTCAAGACAGTCTCTTCAATGAATGGTGTGGAGAAAATTGGACAGATACATGCAAAAAAATGAAACTAGACCACCAACTTACACCATACACAAAAATAAATTCAAAATGGATAAAGGACTTAAACAATAAGATGAGAAACCATAAAAATACTAGAGGAATCCACAGGCAGCAAAATCTCAGACATATGCCGAAGGAACTTATTCACTGATACTGCTCCTAGGGCAATGGAAGCTAAAGAGAAAATAAACAAATGGGACTACATCAAAATAAAAAGCTTTTGCACATCAAAAGAAACCATCAACAAAACAACCAGAAAACCCATTACATGGGAGAACATATTTGCCAATGTCATCACCGATAAGGGTTTAATCCCCAACATTTACAGTAAACTCATACAACTTACTCAAAGGAAGATAAACAATGCAATCAAAAAATGGGCAAAGGACTTAAATAGAAACTTTTCGAAAGAAGACAGAAGGAAGGCCAATAAACATATGAAATCATGCTCAATGTCACTAATTATCTGAGAGATGCAAATCAAAACGACAATGTGGTACCATCTTACACCTGTCAGAATGGCTATTATCAACAAATCAATAAATGACAGGTGTTGGCAAGTATGCAGAGAAAAAGGAACCCTAGTGCACTGCTGGTGGGAATGCAGATTGGTATAGCCATTGTGGAAAACAGTTTGAAGTTTCCTCAAAAAACTAAAAATGGAACTCCCTTTTGACCCAGTGATCCCACTTCTAGGAATATATCCCAAGAAGCTAGAAACATCAATCAGAAAGGATATATGCACCCCTATGTTCATAGCAGCTCAATTTATCATAGCTAAGATTTGGAAACAGCCTAAGTGCCCATCAGCAGATGAGTGGATTAGAAAACTGTGGTACATCTACACAATGGAATACTATGCTTCTATGAAAAAAGAATTAACTCTTACCATTTGCAACATCATGGATGGACCTGAGAGCATTATGCTAAGAAAAATAAGCCAGTTAGAGAAAGATAAATATCTCATGATCTCACTCATTTGTGCAATATGATGAATAACATAAACTGATGAACAAAAATAGATCCAGAGTCATAGAAACATTGAATAGACCATCCAACCTCAGAGGGAAGGCCAGGGAAGGGGGTAAGAAATCAACCAATGGACTTGTATGTATGTATGCATATAAGCATAACCCATGGACACAGACTATATGGGGTTAAGGGTATGCACTGAGGGGGAGGGTTTGGGAACTACCAGGGAGTGGTCAAAGGATGGAAAAGGAAACATACGTACTACTATTTGTAATACTTTAAACAATAAAAGAAAATAAAAAAAGAAATATGCCATTGGTATTTTAATGGGGATTGCATTTAATCTATAAGTTGCTTTGGGTAGTATGGACATTTTAATGATGTTGATTCTACCAATCCATGAACATGGTATATTCTTCCATTTGTTTATGTGGTCCTCTATCTCTTTTTTCAATGTCCTATAGTTTTCTGAGTACCGGTCTTTTTTTGCAATGGTAAATTGGATTGTATTTTTAGTTTTTCTTTCTGTGAGTTAATTATTGGTGTATAAAAAAGCCATAGATTTCTGGGTGTTAATTTTGTATCTTGCAACATTGCCAAATTCATTTATTAAGTCTAGTATTTTTTGATGCAGTCTTTAGGGTTTTCTATGTACAGTATCATTTCATCTGCAAATAATGACACTTTTACTTCTTTTTTTCCCTATTTGGATTTCTTTTATTTCTTCTTATTGTCTGATTGCTGTGGCTAGTACTTCCAGTACTATATCAAACAGCAGTGGTGAAAGTGGGCATCCTTGTCCTGTTCCTATTCTTAGGGGAAATGATTTTCGTTTTTGCCCATTGAGGATAATGTTGGATGTAGCTTTGTCATATAAGGCTTTTGTTATGTTGAGGTATGATCCCTCTATTCGCACTTTGAATAAAGCTGTTTTTAAAAATTGAATACATTATGAAAACAGCAGGTTATATGAATCTGGATCTCAGGGAAGTGGTTCAGATTGGAGATAATTATTTGTGTCTTGCCAGTGTATAGATGGCATTAAAATACATGAGAATAGATGTTATAAAGTAGAAAAAAATTATAGATGGAAGAGATATAAGATACTAGAAATGAGCCCTGAGGTATTATAACATTTAGAGATGAGAGACGAGAACAAACCAGAAGAGGAGACATTAAGAAATGAGAGCAATTAGCATGGTTATATGTTTTCCTACAGACACAATCAATTACGGTAATGATGTAGGAGACAAATCAGGAGAAACTGGTGTCCCAGAAGCCAAGAGAAGAAATTGTTTCAAGCAAGAGGGAGTTATCAATTTTGCCAAACATTGCTGGTATGTTAAGTAAAAGAGGAATGGAAAGAATTGGCATTGACTGTTCTGACTGGTTCAGTGATCGAATGTTGACCTATGAATAAGGAGGCCACAGTTCAATTCCTAGTTAGGGCACATGTGTGGGTTGTGGGCTCGGTCCAAAATGGGGGGTGCAAGAGGCAGCCAATAAATGATTCTCTCTCATCATTGATGTTTCTATATCTATCTCCCTCTCCCTTTCTGAAATAATAATAATAAAAAAAAGAATTGGCATTGGATTTGATAATGTAAACATCATTGATGACCCTTAAGAGCTCTTAGCTATTTCCCTGGAATGGTGAGGATGAAAGTTCAATTGGAGTTAATATAAACCTGATTTGGGGAAGATAAATTGCAGAGACTTAACATGATACATGGGTAGATAAGATGGTGAAAACTAATGACTTTTTATTTTCTCAGTGAAGTAAGAATGTATGTCTTTAGGTGAGAATGAGAATGAGAGAGGATATTTTAGAGCAGCGGTTTTCAACCTGTGGGTCACGACCCCTTTGGGGGTCGAACGACCCTTTCCCAGGGTCACCTAAGACCATTGGAAAACACAGATATTTACATTACGATTCATAACAGTAGCAAAATTACAGTTATGAAGTAGCAACGAAAATAATTTTATGGTTGGGAGTCACCACAACATGAGGAACTGTATTAAAGGGTTGCGGCATTAGGAAGGTTGAGAACCACTGTTTTAGAGGATTAAGGACAGAGAGAAAATATGAATGTATCATTTCTAAATGTGAATGGGAAGAGTGAGTGGGCTAGGGAAATGTAGTATTAGTTATGGGTGGCTTTCAGTCATGAATTAAAAAATTTGGCCAGTTAGTATAGTTGTGTATTTCCTATAGCTACTCTGCTGTGGTGCGGAGGAGACAAATAGTTGAATTCAAGGAAATTTGTGATTCTGCAAACCTAAGGAAAGAAAATGGAGTTAAGGGTCCATGCAAAGGATTGATTATGTTAATACCATAGGAAATCTTAGCTGAGTAAGTGATTGAGAAGTTCTTTGGAGAAGTTCTTTGGGTGAGGGCAGTAAAGAGGTGTTAGGTTGAATGGATTGTGGCTCCATAGGAGGTAAACTAATTTTTGTAGTCCAGTGAGAGAGGAAGTCACTTCAAAATGAAGTGGTCTGAGAGTGGGACAATTGAAACCACGTTTATGAAAGAAGTATATTTATCACCATGGCTGGATAGCTTAATTGTCTAGAACATCGTCCTGATGCGCCAAGGTTGTGGGTTCAATCTCTGGTCAGGGCACATACAGGAATCAACCAATGAATGCATAAATAAGTGGAACAAAAAATCTCTCTCTCTCTCTCTCTCTCTCTCTCTCTCTCTCTCTCTCTCTCTCTCTCAACAAAAAAGAAGTATAGTTACTGATAATAATATGGTCTAGACTCATCTAGGAGAGGGGTGGTTGAGATAATGTGGTCAAGTTTATTTAGATAGGAATTCATGGATTGAAGTAGGAAGGATATTGACAGAATCGTGTAAGTAGTTATGAACTTTACCAATAATTAGAAATAGGTTTGGAGGAAATGACAGCCAACCAGTGCTAAAATGTTTAAGTAATAATCAGGTATGATATGGTGGGTCTATACATGACTGCAATCAGGATGGGAAATGGGTAGTACAATTTGATAGCAAGGAATTCAAAGGTGAGGGCTATCGAGGAGAATTGAGGGACAACTATCTAAAAGAGACAGTTGTTTGGAAGCTACAACACAGCATAAAGGAAAAGATGAGGGTACTGGGGAAGGGGATGTAGAGAGGGTAATGAGAGATGATTAGGAATGTCTGGACTTCTACTTCATAGCAACAATGATGTCTTGTTTCCAAATTTTCATTTGCTTCACTACATTAAGTTGAATTGCTTTATATGTACATGACACGATTACTAATTGTGGTTTTAATTTGTTCTCACTGAATTTCCTCTCCCCATGTTTATAGAGGGTTCATTTTTCTTGGGCAGATAAAGAGGTTATACATATATTGAAACTTAAAGCAAAAACTGTCTTAAAATCTCTTGCTGGATTTTTTAAGCCCAAACTCTTTTACAAAATTATGTTAGGTCATTCTCATAAAGGGAAGGGAAAGATGTAATTACATTTTACATGGAATGAGGTGGGGACAGAAGTACAAGAACTTAGTGGGAAAGGGAAAGATTAACCAGGGATAAGAAAGGATATGAGGAACTGTGGTTTCTAAAGCAACAGGGACCCATGCCCACCCAGCACCTAGGGAGGTAGTGTGATCACAGTGGATATGAACCTAGTTATCTAGGCTCCTTGCTTTGACAGAAATTTCCATGGCCACACATGACACAGAAGTCTTAGTCACTGCAAGAAACTAAGTGATCAATAAGTGTATCAGTGTTGACTAGTGTTGATTATTGGAGTAGCCCTGGATTTTTTGATTCCCCCAGACCTTTGTATAATCCTAATGGATGAATGAGGAAAGTCCAGATAGTGATTACGATTAAATTTCCTCCCAGATTGTTGGGATAAGAAATGCAGTCCAAATAATCATTTCTGGTATTGGTTTGGTTTTTGCACATTCAGGTTTGTGAAGTACAATTCATTAATGCTTTTGGGACTATCAAATAAAGAATCTATTTTCCAGCCTGACATATAATATTAATTTTATTTGTAGGAAGGTTTTCATTTTTTTGTAGTCCATTTATCTTTGAACTTTATTATATTAATTTCTGACTATCTCAACTTGAGACTCAACTTCATGGTGTTGCATGCATGCTTTTAGATTTTTGGAAAGATGTTCCCAATTAGCATGCATTTTAATAGCTACCTGTTCACCCGCAAGTCATACACACTCATCTTCTAAAAAGTACTTTTAGGGAATTCCTGGAATTAGATATATCTGTTTATGGGAACATAATTTAAAATTTTGAACCAAAAAGTACATGTTGAAAGCTTTGATGACCACTACATATGGCTCAGGGTGCTATAACACAGTTAATCTTGTGGAAAAAAAATCACATTTAAACCAAATGTTTGTACAAAACAGCCAGTTGAATGGCTTGTTTTATCCCGTTTTTATGTTGTTAAACAATCTTTGTCATTACTCATGATCCTTGAGTAATTACTAAAGGGTCATAGTGGTCCCTTATGTGTTGCTTTTAAAGGTAAACAAAGTGTAAAAATATACTATTTTAATTTTATTTTGACATATCTTTTGTTTAATTTCAGTTGTGTAGGGTAAGATCACTTCAAACTACCCCAAACAGCTCATCTTTTAGTTACCAGAACACAGATGGTACTTTGATGAATTTAATGGATTTTTAAATTTTAATTTTAAGCTCCTTTAATAAAATAGTGATAAATACAATCAAGGTTAAAAAGGCCTAATTCTCCCTTTCACCTCATGTTTTTCTTGAGTCTTTGCTGTATGTTAAGCACCAAATGAAGCACTTTGACGTATGGGGTAGCAAAGCTATCAAAAAAAGCGAATCTCGAATCTGATTTTTTATTCATCCATATAGAATCAATTTTACTCCATTAGAAACTTTTTAAAAATTAATTGACATAGTTGTGATCAACACAAGACATGACACGTAGTACTGTTTTCTGAAGCATCTCTGGCCTTTAATTCATTAGCTGCCTCCATTCATTTTTTTAAATTAAAGAGTAGCCATATTCAGTGGCTTTATTACCTCCAAGAACCGAGAATCCTCAAGGGTTAAAGTCCCTACAAATAAATAAAGTGCTATTATGTTGGAAATCACAGTGTTGGGATAAGACTCAGTTAATAGACTTGCATTACTGGAGTCTTCAAATGCACTATTCCCTTTAAGAGTGGTAAAGTTACTAATAGTGACTTCTACTCATGACCTACCCTATCCCCATGTTTTGGTAAAGAATCCCTAAGACAATGTTCTTTATGGACCTTGGAGCATCACTCTGCCCATTTTAATATCAATCTGTGATATTTTTGTTCCTTGGCTCATAACATTGTCTCTTAAAATAGCTAAAGTCTCTGAGACTTATATATCCAGTTGATTGTAATGGGGCACTTTGGATTTAGTCTCTAAAAGCCCAGGCAAGCTTGTCATGTCTGAATAAACCAACTTCTGAATGCCTGGCCACACTTAACAAATTGGGACCACACCCAGCTAGCCCTACTGGGAAAGCTTGATGAACATCTCTCCAGAATGTTCCAAAACAATAAATATTCATGGCACCATGTCTTACTAGTAAATGCTTCTGGGACCTGCTGAGAGAAGTACTATGCTTTTCTGGCCCTAATTAAAGGGTTCAGCTTCTTTGACAACCTGCCAGGATTACTCCACCTCCTATTTTCCATCATCAGCCTACATTAAACTCTTTCTTAAATGCTAAGAAACTATAAATCTTTACTCCTCTCTTTGGATAAGGTTACCCTTTCAATAAGGTTCCTCCTCTTCTCCACAGGAATTCAGGACACTAGGGTGGGATGGAAAGGAAGTCAGCATTAAAACATGCATGGGTTTAACCCACATCCTGTGAATCTGTGTGTCTATGTAAAGTTCAACACATTTAGAAGAAAATTGATCAGTTTCTAATTCCACCACTATATCCAGAAAGATTTTAGCCAGATTAATAATATACCACTAGTTGGCCAAAGTTATTAATGGAACAATAGGCAGAACCCCTAACACCTTTTAATCAGTGTGCTATTATACATTTTAAATAAATTAATATTCCTTAAATGCGTCCTAATTCAGAGGCATTGAGATAAGTATATTTCAAATAATGACATCAATCAATAATTCAAATTTTTTTTATTTTTAGATGTTGAACAATGGTTCATTGAAGACTTTCTGATGAAACAATTAGCAGTCTCAAAGATTATTTCAATAATTTTTAAAGTTAGAGTACAGACTGAATACAAATCAATTTAAATAAGAACATTTTTGAAAAAGAATAGAAGAATACCTAAAAGTTCCCATTGAATTCATGTGGTATTATTCCTGGTTTTATGGGTACTATCTTAATTAAATAAGACCTGGTAGAAAACAATTAGTGATTAATTTATATAGAAACTGGTAGCACTAAAAATGTTAAAATTTATGCATTCTAATGGTTTGGGTGTGTACATACATATGTAATTTCTGCTTTGCCTATTTTACTATCTTAATCATTATCCTTACTGTTTCCTCTGAGGATCTTACCTTTCTTCAACATACTTAATCAGAGCTTTTCTAGATAATCCTTTTCGCACATCATTTCTAGTTTTCAAATATTTCCAATGATGCCTTTTATTTTAATAAAAGGGTTTTGATGAAAAATTAAAATACACTGAAATAAAACTTTCTCTGTCCCAATACTACTCACAACCTACCACAACATTCATGCTTCAAAACACAGGGTAGGGAATTGGCTTATCAAGTATCCCCCACCACATTTCTGTGATAGGCCAGGACTTCCAGGTGCTGCTGCTAGAAGATAAGGTGTTGATATAATTTCTTCTATTACAGTGCACTGACTATGACATTTCATTGTCCCTTCACTTACTTGTTTTAGCTGGCATACGATATAAAAATTCCAGATGAATTAACATATAAATCAAAAATATTCATTACCTCTGAACCACTTTAAATATGTTCAGTCTTATTTGGCTATCCAACATTTCAATGTTTCTTCTTTATATATGATCACCTTGCTTTCTTCACTAATACCTTATCCTTTAAAGCTCAGTTACCCATTTTGCAATCTCTCCAGCTTGTTTACTTTGGGACATTTCTGTATATGTAGCTCACTATTGTCTATGTGTATTAGAATAACAACCACAGAATACAATGGGAGTTGACATCCTAAAATAGTTTACCCTCTTAATTCCTTAAAATATGATTTTAACATAAAACTTATTTTTGAAACTTAACTTTGAGTAAATATTTTGAAGAAAAATTAATTTCTAAAAGACTTGATTCTACATACTACTTAAATGAGAACATTTTCTGAAATTCAAACATAGCAAGCTCCATTTCTCAGTGATGAGGTACTTGCACAAAGTTCCCCATGGCCTTTTAGATGTACAAATTTATGATAATGAAGACTACTTCTAAGGAAATAATTTGACATGAAAGTTTTTTTTTTCTTTTTAAACTACTGCATTTAAAAAGTTAGTTTAATTGTAAATACTCAAGAATAAACCAGTTTTAGGATCACATTATTGTATCACAGTAACATAAATGTGAATCACATTTGTTTTTTTAATTTATGCATTCAGGTTCTCCAAAATTCTCACTATTGAGCTACTAAACTCTTGATATAAGTTGTTAGGAAAATACAAATCATCATTCCTGGTACTACGGTCCTAAGGAAATAACATGCTATCATGAAATCACATGTAGTCAGCTGCTTTTGTATTTTTGGTTAACAAGGTAGTTTAAAAATTATGATCCCACTAACACTGTCTTCAGATTTTAGAAGCAGGCTAGAGGAATTATACTGAGGTAAACTTTGTGGTAGTTCAGTTGCCTCTCTATTGCCCCAGAACTAACCATGGTATTGAGGATGGATATACAGAAATTTTGCTTTTACCCAGGTAGCAGTTACCATAGGTGACCAAAAATCACCTATTTATGGCATCTATAACATATATGGATGATAAACTAGCATGATTTTCAGCACTCTAAATTTCTTTGAGTTTGGGTATCTGATCAAAGTTTTATTTTTTCAAAACATTTTCATTTTTTACCTAAAACATTAAGTCCCTACATGTGGATTCATCAATTTAGATAAATTTCCAATTTTACAGAAATATAAATATAACAAAGACAAATTTTAGCGGCTAAAATTTTTGTTATATTTTTTAATAACCGAAGGAAAATTTTTATATAGTTTAATCTGGGGTTGGGAAAATATTTAATATCTGTTGGCCAGATAAGAATTTTGATAAATCAACCAATTGATCTTGGGGTCAGAATTTGACACCTACATTAAAGCACTAAAAAATAAACTAATTCTACAGTACATGTGTATAGGAGCTCAGTCCTGTATCCAGGCATGCAGGTGTATTATTTGGTGGTTTTTAAAAGCTATTGCACATCGTTGGGGGTTCTGAGGAAAATAAAGCATCTGAGGTTTTCATCCTTTCTTCTTATCAGGAGAAAAACAGCTTAACATGCAGTGAAAAAAACACAACTGCTTTCTTACTGTGAGTTTAACTACCATGGGACAATGAGAAAATGGGTGGTTTTTCCCCCCTTTATCACTGTAGTTTTCTCCAGGGATATAGATTGTTCAACCTTAGTCTGGTTTATAGCATAGTCCTTGTTATTTTCATTTCATAATCTAACCTTTAGTTCTTTATATGACTTTGCAAATTCCAATAAGGTTCATTTCTACTCTTACTTTTTTCTGAAAAAGCTCATTCAATGCCAATTCTTTTGAAAACTACTTGAAATCTAACTCATTACAGGTTTCTTTACTCCATGTTATAAAATCTGAATATATATACTGTCCAAACTGTCCAAAGAATAATGCTTGAATTCACAGTAACAAAAGTTACAAAGTTTGTGCAAAAGATATTGTACACCGTTGGAGTACATAGAGCTTGCTATAGTTAATTTTATATATAAAGCTGCATTTCTCATTAGAACTATTATGTGCTACATTAAAAGTAAAGTTTGTGATTTAACATTTTACTAATAATAAAACTGAATGCTAATTTAATCTCAGAAATTTTAAGATGCAAATTGCATATTTATGATGTTTGTAAATGTTATAATCAATCATCGTAATCTTTTAAACACCATAATTGCTTTGGAGCTCTTCAAGTTTTCCAAGGGTCATAAAGTAAACCCGGCTGTGGCGATTGTGCAAAGTAGAGGTAAAGAATAGCTTTAAAAAGAAAGAAAAACACCATCAGTAATTGTTTAGTACATTGTAACCTGATATTTCTTAGACACAACTCTAATTTCAATTTATCTGCATCAATCACTTAAAATATTATGCTATACTGCTTTTCAGAATAGTTTTCTCAAATTAAAGACTAAGAATTTTAAAATAGAATGTAGTCTACATATATATTAAAAAACAACCTTTTACCATCCTATATAATAAAAGCCTAATATGCTAAGTGTCCAGTCATCTGTTCAACCAATCAAAGTGTAATATGCTAATGCTATGCTAAGGCTGCTTAACCGCTCACTATGACATGCACTGACCACCAGGGGGCAGACACTCCGACCAATAGGTTAGCTTGCTGCTGGGGTTTGGCAGATCGAGACTGAGCGAGACAGGCCAGACAAGCCCTGGAGCCCTCCAGTGGTCCCTCCCTGGCTGGCCAACCTCCTGCATCCTTGACCAGCCCCATCATGCACAGGTTGGGTCCCTCAACTTGGCCTGCATCCTCTTGCAATCCGGGCTGAGGGACCCTACCCTCTGAGTGCATGAATTTTGTGCACCAGGCCTCCAGTATTCTACAAAATGGCACTATGTTTAAACACAATTAGTTTTTGTGTAGGTGACAATTATCTGGTAAAGTTTTTCATTCATTTTGGTTAACAATTCTTTGCTTAAAAAAATCAACTTTTATTGTTGACTTTCCTTTTTTAAATATAAGGAAATGATTAAATTATTTTGATATTGTTCACCATTGTTGCTGGTTTTATGAAATTTTCTACTTGGTGCAATTTTAATTTTCTCTGTCATGGAATGCACTGACATCAATAGATTGATATTATGAGCTAAACTGATTGGCTTAGAGAGAAACATATACCATGAATAAACATAATTAGAAAGGAGATGAAGAAACTAAGGCCCAGAAAGATAACTCAAACTTCAAGGTTCTTACACCTAGTCAGGCAGCAAAGCCAGTATTGCATCTTAAGTCTATCTGACTTCAAACACCAGTTCTTGCCATTATATTACTATATATTGAAAACTAGTACCTTTTCTCGAAGCACATTGCTTTACCTGGGCTGTTCTGATATTAAGTGGAATCTTCTGTAATCTCTTCTAAATGTGATTGTTTCCTAGTCCTATTAGGATTATTTTTTTCTCATTATTATTTCTCATAATATAAGGACTATAATGATTTTATTCAATGCATTTTCCACCTAAACTGTCTGATTGGTTTGATAAAATTGATTACATTATACTAATAGTCAAATTTCAATTTTATTTTTCTTTCTTGTAAAATGGACAAAATAATAGCCAATCTTGAAGATTAAATGTAGCTTTAAAAGTAGTAATTTCTTTAGTTAATTTTCATTGCTTTCTTTATTTTTTCTTTAACTGGAGGATATATTACCTTGTCACCTCGGGTACACAGAAATCTCAGCTTCTTAATTGACCTGCGCTTCAGTTCACTTTCTAGAAGCCTTGATTGCAAAGAGCGAACTTCAATGGCCTTTTGACCCCATCCTGTGGTTCGCTGTGTACATTCATAAGCTACAATAAAAAATAAAAAAAATATAAAAACACAAAATATTTCTAACAGAGATAGAAAATTATAATCACAGCCACTATTTGATTATTAAGGAGCTGATTATTACAGTTTAGGTAAACACTTTATTTCCTCTTTCTACACTCAGTCATTTGGCCATTATGCTGCTTAGCAATGGTGTTTAAACCAGCTATTTATTGTTAGCATAGTGATTAATGCTGAATAACTAGATCTCAATTAATTTTGCTACTCATATTCTCTAATATTACAGAAAAAAGCTAAGGATTAATTCTACCCTGTTGATAGAAAGTCAAATCTACCCACAACCATTCTTCTTTTTACAATCTAGTTGAGGTACAGTCCATAGGATTTGTAATTGTGTTCAAGTAACATACATGGAAAACTGACAAACTTTTCAAAATTAAAACTGTTAAAAATGACCTGCTCAAATAATGACTTTAGCAACTCTAATTTAGTTCAATGAATTACTATGTTATAAAGAGAACTAAAGCTAATTTTGATACTGTTTATTCTTTTTCTTTCTTAGGAAATTTTAATAAAATTTAAATTTTTATAACCTGTTTTATTTTACTTGGTGACAATAAAGCTTATGACAATTGCTTTAAAGTAGAAAACCTAATTATGTAATAGCCATACAGTCAGCTGGTGCTGTAAGGTATTTTTGACACAGGGGGGCAGTGTTATTGTCAAATGTTTAACTTTTAAGTTGATATTCTTTATGTACGTTATGGGGAGGCAAATTTCCCTAAATAAATATAATCCTGCACTTAAAACATCAAAATTTTAAGTCAAGTTAAAATAGTTTAAAAAACACTAAAACAAGATTCCTTCATTTTCATATTAACATGACTAAAATTAGAATTCAATTCATTTTTTTTCTATTATAAAGTCAATAAAATCTGAGTTGATATAATGATAACATAATTAAATTTTTCCTTTATCTGGCCGCATAAGTTCTAGGATAAGAATGGACCTGGAGAGTATTATGCAAAGTGAAGTGAGCCAGTCAGAGAAAGACAAATACCATATGATTTCACTTATATGTGGATTCTAATGAACAAAATAAACTGGTGAACAAAATAGAAACAGAATCATGGTTTTCAGAAGGGAGGGTGTTGGGCGGGGGGGAGACTGAGTAAAAAATGGTGAAAGGATTAAACAAACTACCCCAAACCTCATTGAGAGACAACAGTATGGTCATTACCAGAGAGAAATCGGGTTGGGGAAGTAAGAGAGAGAAAATGGGGAGAAATGGCAATGGAAAGAAACATGACATGGGAGGTGAACAAAGAATATACAGATAATGTATTATAGAATTGTATACCTTAAAACTATATAATTTTAGTAACCAATGTAACTCCAATAGATTCAATAAAAGAATAAACATTGAATAAATAAATGAATAAATAAATAAACCAAAATTTTACTGGCCTATACATAAGTATGTAAAAATGCATAAAAAGATTCATGAAAAATTATTAAACTTTTATGAAACTGACTTCTCATAGGCAGTGTGAGCCATTTTGAATCTCTCAAATAAAACTGAGCAAGAATTTATTATTTCTTGCTTCCTTTTATATTACATTTCCAAATATTTATGCACATGAAATTGGCATAATCTTCTAATTAAATTGCAACCATATTTTATTGAGACAATGGTCTCCTGAAAGGAGATTTCACAAGCCCAATTTCAGACTAGAATTAAAATCACTCCAGATATAAGAAAAGTTATGGGAATACATAGCTTGAGTGATGGGAACAAGTATTAGTTTTTTTGTATATTCAGATTTGAATTTTTTCACCTATGTGAATACGTCATTAAAATTGAATTTTTGTCAACAACCATAGAGAGCAAAAATTTCTAAACTTAATGCACAGCTTACTTGCTGAGTCAAGTACACAGTTCATATGGCATTACATGATTTCCGACTTAATTTTGAAACACACTAATCTGCCACTTAACCTAGCTACTGAGCTAGCCTGCTTATGAGGTGGGATCTAATGATTTGGGTTGGAATGGTTAGTGATATTTGCTGTGATTGTTAAGCTTCTATATGTATTTGAATATCGAGAGAAATGATCTTATTATTTAACACATTTAGTATATCTCAAGAAAATGTAAAATTCAGATTGGGGAAATCTGAATCTAGGTTAGCTTTAAATAACAAAGCAGTTGTTTTTAGATAGAAAAAGAAATGATTTATTTCTTTAATATCAGTATTATACTGTAGTCTTCAGTATACCCTCAAAATGCCCTTAATATACAAACCAAAATATCATATTCTTATAGTGCTATAATTTATTTTACATATAAAGAGATGATTTTCAAATTCTAACAACTAAAGTATCTTTTTTGTTTTAGGTCAGAAGCTGTCCTAAGGACAAGAGCTGTACCAGATGACTTTTTAAGAACCCTTTGATTCTTATGATTGCCTAATGGCATATATACTAGAGGTTTGTTCCGTTCCACATTTGAATGGAATTTTCTTATTTCAGTTTCTGATTATCAAATTGAACAAAAAGTGCCAGTGTAATGGTTAGATAAAGATTCATTATTTTCAGTTTCCTTTGCCCTGGGTCTATTAATTATATTGTAAGCATTTACCTTCCATCACTTAAAATGGCTTTAAACCCTCTGTGGGTTCTTACCTGTTTGAAGCAATTGGAGGAGATTTTCAGGACAATCATTAACAATATGTATGAAAAATAAAGGATTTTGCAGACACCATGCAAAGTGCTATCATCCCATAATGAAAATAAATGTGAATTAAAAAGCAGTTCTTTTAAATTGGTCTTTATAGCCACATGAGGATCACATTTAGCCCTTTAATAGAGATTTCAGAAGCTTCTGGCTTCTCTATTGACAAACTACCTTTCTCTATTTTTTTTCTCTTTTTTTTTCTCTCTCACCCTCTCCCCTTCTTCATTTGCTTCTTTAAACTCCTTCCCGTTCCAGGAACATTTATCCTCCATCAGACCATTCTATTCTCTCTAATATTTCCACTGTTCATATACATTGTTTCCTATCTAGAATCACCTCTGTAGTCTCAGAGACATATACACAAATCTCAAATTATTCAGATTTCTCAGATCTGCAGTCCTGTATTGGTCAGTAAGAAAAAATATGCTGGCCTGATGAAGATTAAAAGGCACTTTTCTTTACTTTGCCATCTGGGTGGTACCTAATAGGCATTCCAATAAGTCATATTTATCTCTTTGTAAATGAAGGATGATGAAATCTTAGTGACAACCAATATGTCACATATTCAGTGTGTATTTAATTCTTCATGAGACTATTACTCAATAAACAGAACACTATTGACTATATGAAATAGAAACATTTTGCTCTTCTTTTATGACTATTTGTCAGTATTCTCAGAAAAAGGTAAACCCCAAAGTAAATGTGATAGGATGAAACATTTTCAACATCTGTGTAAAATCTGCAAGCAAAGGGAGTTAAAATACAATTATACATCATTGCGGAAATAAATTCCTTTCTTATTTTACTTATAATATTATTGCAAATGAACAATTAAGCCAAAATCAGTATCTCTGTGATAGGTTGTGGATTTATTAAGCATATAACAAACACATCACCTCACTAAGGGAACAACTATGCAGTATCCTAAATTAACTCTATATGCTTTGAAAAAAATGTGATATATCAGAAAATGGAAGCTTCTATGACATTATGTGAAAGAGGAAAATTTTTATACCTACCTACTGAAGATGGTATATCTTTCCACACTTCAAGGATCTTCTTAAAGAATTGTTCATTTGCTTCCATAGAAAGGGCTTCAGCATTGAAGGTGAGCATCATGCCAATTCCCAAAGAATCAGGTAAAATGATGATATTCTGTGGTATAATGATTTCCAGGGGCTGGAATTATGTTTCATAAGGATTTATATGTCCAAAAATTTGATCACTACTACTTTAATTGATACAGATTGGTTGAGCAATAAAGATTAAAAGGGGGCTCAAAGTGCAGGGAGGAAGACAAATTTTTATCTCAATATTAAACAGCATGTTATCCAACACTTAAAAAGAACCTTCCTTATGTCATAAAGTCATCTCTATTTAATATTATTCTTTATATTTAAGAGAAATCTTTGTTTGAAAAAAGCAGAGATTTATTTCCAACATACAGAAATTCAGTGAAATTTCACAAAGTATTATGAATAATGATAGAATCATTATTACTTGTTATGAAGTTGGATTTCAGGACATTAATGAATACTTTAGTAATTAATGCATAAATCAAGTAAAATACACAACAACTGATTATACACCAACTCATTCAAATCAGAAAAAAATAACTTAAAAATAGCTTGAACTTATAATATTTATAAGGGGCAGTTTTATAATATTCTTCACTGCTTGAAATATGTCATCCTCCCTTCACAAAAATGTAGGATTTATTTTCCAATTAATAAAATATTAAAATACCTTCAATACATAAATTCAGAGATGTATTAAGTGACAATATCAAATGATCAGAAATATCTAAGATTTTCTAAATTTCATGATGCGTAAAACAATGTGACAAAATTTATTTAAACTACAGACATTGTTATGTTGATAGTATTTTCCTGAGAAATGAACAATTACATTCCTCTATCATTTCTCCATATTAGTAAAATTAAAGAAAGAAAGCTCAGAAATTATACTTGCCAAACCCAGTGTGCTCAGGCCAAGTGCTTGAGGCCATGTCTCAGCAACAACAATCCTTAAAACCAAAATGGGGACCCAGAGTCGAAAAGCAATTTTTATGCGTTCCCTGGGCACTAGCATGAGCAATTGAATCAGAAAATAGATGAAGGAAGAGAGAAAAAGAAATTGCAAGAAAGAACTTTTCCTCAAGAAAATTTGTTTAGAATAAAGGTGGACTGCTGTAAATCCAGACAGCCTGAGAGGTAGTTCTCTTGCTTCTCAGACAGTTCTTAAAGTAACCACATATTCTATATTCTTGTAGCATTATAGCATTTGTAATCTAGCACTCTTGAAAAAATATTATTTTTAGTACATGCTGTTTCAGAAAACACTCTCCCCAACCTTATATTAGCGACCTTTCTCATTTAGTGGGCCAAGACACTAGGGTGCTTAGCTAAAAATACTATTTTTGAATATACTTGAGATATCCTAATTAGGTCAGAAAAGTGTTGGGTTTTTTTTTAAACTCATCTTCTCTCCTTGCTTCTACAATAATTACCTGATTGCTTTCAAAAGCAAATAATTATCCTTGCTTAATAGTCAAGTGGAACTTGGGTTTAATCTCCTTGAACTCTGAAATACTGTAAGTGTAAACTTGGACAAGTGCTTCAATGTTCAATACCGTACTAGCTTCAAAATAAGACTATCTGACACGACATTTAAAAATAAGATGCAGCCGGGACCGGTTTGGCTCAGTGGATAGAGCGTCGACCTGCGGACTCAAGGGTCCCAGGTTCGATTCCAGTCAAGGGCATGTACCTTGGTTGTGGGCACATCCCCAGTGGGGGTGTGCAGGAGGCAGCTGATCGGTGTTTCTCTCTCATCAATGTTTCTAGCTCTCTATCCCTCTCCCTTCCTCTCTGTAAAAAAAATCAATAAAATATATTTTAAAATAATAAATAAAAATAAGATGTAGGAAGCTATGGGAGATACCCCAACCGAAGAGTACTGTAATATTTAAATAAAAATGAACTTGCACTTGCATTGATATTTAAGTGGCTTTAGCATGGCTTGGTTCAGTATTTTCCATATTATAAACAGGGTGATTTCTACATAATCATAGATGACTACTGAGTGATCAGTTAATTATATTGTTCATATGACCAAACTTTAAAAAATGTCTCTACTAATGATCTATGTGATTTTTTAGAGATGTATGAAATAATCCTGAATGTTATGCAAAATATCAGATTACTACAGTGATTTAAAAGTACAGAAAGTATTCTCTTGGACTTTTGTGTAATGTTAAATTGCTAAAATTTTACTTGTTGAAAAACTGGGGAATTAAGAAAAGGTGAAGCAGATTTGTTGGTTCAGCCCTTCCTTTTTCAATAGGACAAATATCATTGCTATCAACAAATTTGAGACACAACATAATTATATTTTGTATAGCATGCTTGTGGAGGGGTATTATGTTATGTTTCAGATTTTTATATAAATAATGTATATAGTGTTTTTACAACTCCCCATTTCTTTGATGTGTCATATTTTTATTATTTACAATTATTTGAGAGTTGAGGTGAATTAGCTTTTTAAATGCTGAATACTTTGATCAGAAATTTTAACTATAATTGATGCTACAAGAGAAGTTTTTATGATAATTTTTATATATCACAGTTAAAGTACTACAATCTGAATAAAGAAGGGTGATATACATAATACTGTTGCAATACTGGTGGTGTATTTTTTAGAGACTCTTTTAATGCATTATTGGTTGCAGAAAGACTGAAGTAAGGAATGCAAACTCATATACCTGTTAGTGCCAGTTATTATAAATACATAAAAATAAATGGATAGAGAATGTATAGCATTTATTCCATCTAAAAGGAGGCAGGCACAAATAATTTCCAATAGATAATAATTAGATAGTAATGTGGGTTTAATGTAGTCAGATCTTTTGGTTTATCAATAGAAGTCCAAATTTTTAAGTGTAAACTCTGTTCATTTAAAAAAAAACAACATAAAACATTGTGCTAGACAAACACTATTTGTCTACAGAACAGATTTAGTTGACTGGACTAAGAAACCATCAGTGATTTTTGTTTATACATTACTACTTCCTGGCACTCTATACTTACTTTTGAGGTCTCAATTCCAGTATAGATATTGATAATCATATTTTTATTTCTTTAAGAGTTTGACAGTTGTGAAAAACTCAAATTGTGATAAAAATACTTTTCAAGGATCTTACGTTATTTGGCAGGGTCACATCAGACGTAACCTCAGATTCTGCATCAATGATGTGATATCCATTTGCTGAGCTGAAGAAAATCTTCAGTCTTTTTTCAGAACCAATAGCCAGGTCAACTGTAACTGGCTTATGACCAAGTGTTGGAAATACCTGTAGATACAAAAGCAAATATGGCCAAAAGGCCAAAAATGACACTCTAAGGCAAAAATTCCCCTGCCCTTTGCTTAACAGGTTTATAAAACCCAGGTGATTGTTAAAAAAATCACATAATGTATTTAGAGACCTATGTATTGTAACTTTTATTAGATCTGGTATTACAATCAGAACATAATTATATTTAATCTTAAATATTGAGTTTCCCTTTGAAGGTCAAGTCTTTAATAAACGTAAGAGACTTGTAGGACTCTGCACTCTGTTTGCTGTCTTTAAATTCCTTGCCTTGAGCTTCAGCAAATGAAGGAGCTCATCTGGTCTCTTAAAATGGTTCGCTGGATCAGCTGCCTGCATTTTTGCCAGAATTCATATACAGGCTTCATAGGACATGTAGTCTCCTTTGGAGTCTGCTGATTGATCAATGCATACTTGGTAGGGAATGAAAAAGGCCAGACATGTTAACCTACCATAAACTGGATGTACTCTAGGCTCCTATGGCTGCTAGTTCAATGAAACAAAAAGCCAAACCGGATTTATCACCAAATTCAGGTCACAGTGGAGGACTGGGCACCACTGGATTGAGGTTGAAGCATTGGAATGAGGACTTGAACTAGGAACTGTGTATTATGCTAGACAGACTGTTGGTACTTATCTTCTTTGCTTCCCAGCTCCATACCAGGCATCTCTGACCAATCAGTAGACACCCAAGAACAAACCCACATCCAAATACTGACAGCCAAACCAAAGCCCAGTTTAGGGAGATCAGATCAGGGATGTGACTTTGGAAGGGCAGGCCCAGACTGTCTGTATAGTATTCTATATTACTTATAAAAGAATATATTTATTTTGCAAATAGACATTGAGGGGCAGTCATAAAAATTAGCTTATCTTTATTGTATACATGTGATTTGTGATAAGTTTTGTCCTACAAATTATATCATGTGAAGCGATCCTGACCTAATATACAAAAGTATTTCATAAATACCTGGATGAGGTCTATCATGATGTAAAAAAATTGTAGATGGACCAACTTGCTCAAAAATATCTGGAACATTTGCTAAATATATAGATTTCCAGACCCCACTTTAGACCTACTAATTGGCCTGGGGTTGTGTCTGAGATCTAAACTTTTAGCAAATGCGCCAGACAATTCTGATATACATCCTAGATTAAGACTTTATATAATACTGCTAATTTATTCATCAGTCCTCAATACTATAGACTAAGTATAAAATAATCCTATTTAAGTAGAATTCTGGAGCATTATAAAAAGACATTATAGATAAAAGGAGTCCCCAGTTTATAAAATTGGATAAAAACTCAAAAGAACTGGTGGCCCAGAAAGAAACTCACTACAGACAGATTCATTTGCCTGTCACCATAACCATTATTGCTTGTCTCATTTTCGGTTCTTATAAGTGTATTTCTAATAGCACATGATCTCACTCATCTAGGGGAAATAATGAACAACATAGACTGATGAACAAGAACAGACCCAGAAACAAAGAGGCATGGATCAGACTGTCGGGCCTCAGAGGGAGGGTAGGGAAGGGTGGGGGTAAAGGGGGAGATCAACCAAAGGACTTGTGTGCAAGCATATGAGCCTAACCAGCAGTTAAGGACAACAGGGGGGTAGGGGCATGTGTGGGAAGGGGTGTGGGATGGGAATGGGGGGGATGAGGACAAATATGTGATACCTTAATCAATAAAGAAATTAAAAAAAACTCATCTGCAACCTAATTGCTTGGGATGTGAAATGGTTACCTTAAGAGGGCATGAGTGGGGGCGTTAGGGGGCAATGGGGAGGTAAGGACACATATGTAATACCTTAATCAATATAAATAAATAAAGAAAGAAGAAAAAGAGCCTGATCAATAGAAGTTCAGTTAAATCATATAAAAATAGAAATAGTACTGGTAATCAAAATAAGCCTAAGCACCATTCATTGCAATAGTTCTAGAGAGAAATGTATTTGGAGTTTCAGCCTGGAAGGCATATAGACCCACCTTTCTCTTCCCATCCCTATCTATTGTAGCCCTGGTAATTAAAGTAAAGGCTTTCTCTTCCTTCATCCCTCTACCATTGGATTCCACCCTCTAATATTGCCAAGCCTTGTCTTCTTCTCCATTTGCTCTCCACCCTACACTAAAATTGGACAGGGACTTTCTCCATTTCAAGTCATTGGGATGGCATACAAAGCCTGTGTTGGGGCTCTAGAAGAGAAGGTCTTTATGTGACTACAGGAAATTGGGAGTGAGGAGATGGTGGTGAGGTCCTCTAATGGGAGGTATCAGGGATTTCCCTCCACTTTGCTTTGGTGCCTGTGAATTGTCTAAAAATGGTTAAATGATAATGATTGACATAGTATATCCAAATTAAAATAACTAGAAGAATGGTATATATTTCTGCTACTATATTCTAAAATATATTTTTCTATTTATAATTTTTCAAAAGAAAAACATTATCAAAAGAAAAGGTGACCACTCACTTTAATAGCAGTGCTTTCATCAAAGGACTTCGGTGCCCATGCATAAAGGTGAATTGATGATTTCAAAGCAATTGCAATATATGTTGTTTCTTCATCTTGGACTACAATGATAAAATACAAAGAAGTAACAATGCCACAGAGTTAACAAGAACACTCAAGTAAGTATTTATATTTGTTATTGAAAATCACAATGTAAGATCACAGATCATATATTTTTAGAAAAGTTATCTGGTTACAATTTGTTGCTCCCCCCACCAAGGCAACAAAATCATTGTGTAATTTAATGGAGTGTAAGCATTAGCCTTCAAAAGCACTCTAAATTGTACACTGCAAACTACAGAACAGTGTTCAAAGAAATTAAAGAAGCCCTAAATAAATGGGAAGACTTCTTTTGTTTATGCATGGGTAGACTTAATGTTGTTAAGAGAGCAATACTCCCCAAAGTGATCTACATATTAAATGCAATCTCTCTTGAAATCCTAATGATTTTTTATGCAGAAATGCTAATGCTGGTTCTAAAATTCACATGGAATTGAAAGAGGCCCACATAGCCAAAACAATCTTGATAAAGAAAAAAAAAGTTTGGGAACTCATACTTCCCAATTTCAAACTTACTACAAGCTACACTAATTAAAACAGCATAGTAATGGCATAAAGATAGGCAAATAGATCAATGGAGAATTATTTGGAATCTACAAATAAATCAATACACCTTTGGCCAACGATGTCAAGACCATTCAATTAGGAAAGAATAGACTTTTCAATAAATGCTACTGGGAGAATTGAATATCCACATACAAAAGAGTGGGGTTAAAGTATCTTTAAAGTTGTTCACATGGAAAATAATACAATTACTAATAAATAATAATAGAAGAATAAACTCTGTATACTCACAACTGTAAACCTACTTTTGCCTCACACTTGCTATAGAATGCATGCTAAAAGGTGAGCAACACAGAAAAGGACTTTAAAAAGAATAAAAATGAATCATAATGAATGGCAGTGTTCTCAAATGGAATGCTAAAATTTTGAATACAGGAAACAAAATAGATTTTTCTGAATTGAAATATGTGGAATAAGTGATTAAACAGCAACACCCCCCCAAAAAAAAACACGCACACACACAAAAAAAACCCCAACAGGGGTTTATAAAACCCTGGTGTGGACCAACAGGATGAATGAACCTTGAAAATATAAGTGACAGAAGCCTCTCACAAAAAAACCATATAATGTATGATTGCATTTAAATAAGTTGTCCAGAATAGACAAATTTATAGCAAAATAAAGAAGATAAGTGGTTAATGTGAACCCTGAGAAAGAAGATACCTACCAAGAAAGGCTCCTAGTGGCTAACTTGGCTCAAATTTAAAAGCAGAGTCTAGTAGCTGTTTCTAAATAAGAGTATTCTGCACAAAGTGCACTTCAGGAAGAAGCCTACAATGAACTGCCTAACTGCAGTGTGTTCCTGACAGCTGAGCCAGCCCTTATAAAGAAATTTATGGAATTTGTATTTCATTCAATAGAACTGAGGCTTTCTCCATCCAATTGGAGTTGCACAGCTATATCCATATTAGCATTTTCACCAACCAATCAGAGTGGGCCAATTGACCAATCAGGATATTGCCTTTGGGCCCCAAATGATAGGATTTTAAGTGCTAATTTGCATGTGGATGGACAAATCTTGGACCAGGTGTGGGGACTTCTGTCTATATAAGTCAGCCCTCCTTTCCTTTGGATAGCGCACTTTCACTTTTCATTGAAGGTTAAAGACCACATTTCCCTAGATGGAGCTGAAACACCTAAGACCAGGTGGAGCAGATCAAAGTATATCTGTCTAGCCTGAGAGGGAACTAGCCCCAGGGCTGTCCCTCCCAGGGCTGTATTGCTCAATGCCTCTCCCCAAGGCCTCCTTACAGCCATGCTGTTTCACAGCCATTGTGCTTCATAATTGAGCTGTAATACAATTGAGCTGTTCCACAGCTGTGCTAGCCATAACTTATCACAATTGGCTGTATGCACTGAATAAAGTTTCCTTTTTCACTGCATCCCAAAATGGGAATGCCTGTTGGCATTTAACTGGAGCCAAGGACCATCAGGCAACATTACCTAGGATTGTGAGGAGAATAATGTGAATATAAGACTAATTGAATGTGGAGAGGCTGCTAATGGCTATGGGGTTTTATTTGGGGTGGACAATGAAAATTAGATTACAGTGATGGTTATTACACAACTCTATAAGTATACTAAAATTGTATACTTTTAAATAGGTATACTTTATGGTATGTGAATTATTTCAATAGCTTTTTAAAGAGAATAAATATAGGAAAAATATGCTTGTTCTCAGCTAGACCTTTTGGCTCTTGTAGGATATGTTGTCCTACCTGTTAGATTTATACTTTGTGCTCTTACTTGGCAGTGATATTACTTCTGTCCTCTCTAGCCAGACTTCGTCTGAGACCAATATATAATATAGGGTCTCTCTCTCTCTCTCTCTCTCTCTCTCTCTCTCTCTCTCTCTCACACACACACACACACACACACACACACACACACACACACACATTCTTTTTCTTTTGCACTGTTCCCAAGATGGTCAAAGAAGTATGATTAATAACCCCCAACAAGCAAAAGAAATCTACTGCTCCATCTGTCAGCAGGGCAAATGTTTTTGTTTTTTTATAAGAACTGGGTTGGGTTGGAATGGGATCAGCCAGAAAAACTAGACTTAGCTAGTCCTTCTGCATACCAAGAGCCCAAATTTGCAAGATGGTTGGTTAACTCTCTCTCTCTTTTAAAAAAATATTTTTATTGATTTCAGAGAGGAAGAAAGAGGGAGAGAGAGATAAAAACATCAATGATGAGAGAGAATCATCGATCTGCTGCCTCCTGCATGCCCCACATTGGGGATCAAGCCCACAACTTGGGTATGTGCCCTAATCTGGAATCAAACCTCAACCTTCTGGTTCACAGATTGGCACTCAACCACTGAGCCATGCCAGTTGGGAAACTCTCTCTTATTGAACTAAAATACTTACAAGTTGGTATTAAGCAGTTCAATGTAAACTTCTGGGTTAATATTGGGGATGTCATTCACCTCTGGTTACAAAATTTACATAATATACTCTGAAGAAAAGTAGTGATACATAAAACTAGAAGAGCCTGGTTAGTGTAGCTCAGTGGTTGAGCACTGACCCATAAATCAGGAGGTCACACTTTGATTCTGGTCAGGGCACATGCCTGGGTTATGGGCTCAATCCCTAGTCAGGGACATGCAGGAGGCAGCTGATCAGTGATTCTCTATTATCATTGATGCTCCTATTCCTCCCTCCCTTTCCCTTTCTCTCTCTGAAATAAATAAATAAAAAAAACATTAAAAAAGATAAAACTAGAAGAAAGTAATGTATTTATTTAATGCCCAATTCAGGTACTCGTTTCTCTGTTCAATGATGTATATGATATATATACACATATATGTAAATCTATTCTGGGAAAACCTCTTTATATGTGGAGCAGAAATGGTTAGTCAGGATAGAAATATTCTGATGCAACTCATACTAGGTGATCCCACCTTTCTCTTATTTATGTCACTAGTTCTGCCTAAAGGGGAATTAGTGAAGAGGAAAGAAGGAAATTAAGGCTGAGAGTGGAGGAAATTTGCTTTAGAAACAACAAAATGAGATAACATTACTTCCCAGTTGTTGACAGATTGAGAGTAGGATTCTGAGACCCTGGAGTTGTTATTCCATTCACAGTGAATGATTTTGAAGAGGCAGGGATATGAAAACATTCTAATCAGACAGGAAATATTTCACAATCATATTCATGAATCTCAACAGTAGGAGAAAGAACCAGCAGACCATAAGAGACTTTTTCTTTTGACTTACTGTAAATTTTTCCTCATCAGTGTTAAAAGGGATTTGCTAATCTATACTAATAAAAGCATAGGTGGCCCTCACATGTGATGTCATCACAAGATGGCCACCACAAGATGGCTGCCACAAGATGGCCACCACAAGATGGCCACCACAAAGATGGCCACCAGAAGAAGGCCGCCACAAGAGGGCTGCCACAAAGATGGCCACCACAAGATGGCCGTGCACACAGTGGAGGCGGGGCCCGGAGGAGGAGGCAGGTGGCGGCAGGGGAGGGTGGTTATGGGTGATCAGGCCAGCAGTGGAGGGCAGTTGGGGGTGATCAGGCTGGCAGGGGAGGGCAGTTGGGGGCAATCAAGCCAGTAGGGGAGCAGTTAGGAGGCGAACAGGCTGGCCGGCAGAAGCAGTTAGGGACAATCAGGCAGGCAAGCAGTTAGGAGCCAGTGGTCCCAGATTGTGAGAGGGATGTCCGACTGAAAATTTAGGCCCCGTCCCGGAAGTTGGACACCCCCCTAAGGGTCCCAGATTGGAGAGGGTGCAGGCCGGGCTGAGGGACACCCCCCTCCCATGCTCAAATTTCATTAACCAGGCCTTTAGTTAAAAATAAAAGGAATTATTATGTGATTCTATTTTATTGCTATTTAGAGGATAGTGTCATATAAATAATCTTATGTGTTATTGAAGAAACACTAAAGCATTATATAGTTGAAGTTATACAGAAACAGGAAAATAATAGTTTATATGGAGTAATTAGAATGACTGAGAAGGGAAGAAAGGTGAGAAAGTAAACCAAATTTAACTTCAATAGCTATTTCAGTCAATTTATATTTTTTCAATAACAGCCATAATTGTGGCATAAAAATTCTGGAAAATGTGGCAATGAAATGCACTCATTTTTGTATATGAAATTGAAACTTTGCCCTTTCTCTGCCTTTCATAACAATGTACTTCACCAAGTAAAGGGAATAAAATTTTGTATACCTATAGTAAATATGAAATGGGACTTACGAACACTGAAGTGTTCACAGCCTGTCAACTTATCAATAGCTTTGCAGGCTTCCTCTGTCTTTAGCATTTCCACTTGTCTTCTTTTACTTTCTGGATCATCATTCAAAATCTTGTTCCTCAGCCAGGTCAGATGATACACCCGAAGTCTGTTTTTATGGCCTGACAGATTAAAGTACAATGCAGTGTTTCAATCTATTTTCTTAATATACTAAAAGAATAAAAAAGTAAAGGCATTTTGCCTTTGTAACCAAATGTTTTCATTAAGGTAAAAAGCACTTTTAAAAAACTACACTGCATCAGTCTTCCCTTCGGAGTTTGTAAATGTGATAGCGATGTTTCTCACTTCCAAAAGATAGTGAAAGTGTCTACCAGCTACCTATGTGCCTGTCTGAAGTGAATGTAAAATATTTCTTTGAGGCAGGTTAAGCCTGCCACTGTGCAGGCAACAGAATTACCATCCATTAATTTGTATCTTGGCTTTCATCTAAGTCATGATCCTTCTAGGATTCAAAGATGGAGAAACTGTCCCTGGTGTTGGGTATGAATGAGAGGGATGCCTAATGTATTCACTGTTAGACATTCAGGGACAGTGGGATGGATCGCTCTGTGCTCTTTAATTTTGGCATACTTACAAAATAGTTGAATGGTTTTATTATTTTTTTCTCAACCCAATTTATTTTTAATATTAATTTTCTAATTATAAATCCCATCAACATTTTATAATTCCTTCAGGAAAACTTGGCCATTAAAATTTCATGTTTCTTTTTAGTGACTTTATATTCATTTTAGAGTTTATGATTAAAAGATTTCTAGGCCTAATAATATCATTCTTATTTATGAGGTAAATCTTAAATATAGCTTTATGTGATACTTTAAAAAGCAGTGTTAGAATTCAGACATCCATTTCTATTGCCATTCTATTCTTAAATGGTAAAATAAATGTGTTCTCTAAACTACTAGGCATATTTTTACACTGATGTTCTCTATACTATCTGAGGCAAAAATAATCCACATTTGAAAAAATCTTAAGCATTAAAAATGGCACATTTAGGTTAGAGAAAGCCGAATAAAAAGTAAAGCCCTGTGTTATCCAGCCACCCAAGTATTTTCAAATGTTGTTAAATGTTGCTTTTATGTACATCAAGCAGTTATAAATGGATGACTGTATAACATGATAAAAATTGTGAAGTTTTAGCATCTATATAGGATTTTTTCTCTTACTAAAACTTGAAGCAAAGTTAATAATATTTAAGACTATAGATAAACATTAATCAATGTACAATATAGCTATTAGGTATAGACTGGGAGTATATAAATATATCTAAATGATTGTATTTAGCATCATTTTATTCTATACTCAAACCATTTTTAAATTTTTTCTGTCCTTTTGACTTTGGCCTATAGTCAATTTTAATGCTAACATTACTAACATCCATATACTTGGTCTCTCATATTGAAAGGTTCAAGCTCAGACTGACCAAAGCTAAGAAATTCAACTACTATATGGAAAGAGTGGAGAGGTCTTAGAGCAGTGGTTCTCAACCTTTCTAATGCCGCGACCCTTTAATACAGTTCCTCATGTTGTGATGACATCCAACCATAAAATTATTTTCGTTGCTACTTCATAACTGTAATTTTGCTACTGTTATGAATCATAATGTAAATATCTGTGTTTTCTGATGGTCTTAGGTAACCCTACTAGCGGTTCTCAACCTGTGGGTCTTAGGCTCTACAGCAGCGGTTGGGGGTCATCACATCATGATTATTAAAAGGTCGCAGCATTAGAAAGGTTGAGAACCACTGCCTTAGAGAATCCAGTCTTGTTACTAACCCTATCCATAGGCTTTTATGATAAGTTTGTGTCAGGGACAACACAGTATCATTTTTTATCTAATTATTTACTTCATTCTTTGTTTCTTCAAATACATCACAAGGAAGATATATAGTGGATGTTAGTATGGTCATGTGTGCATGGGTGGGTGAAATTGTGAGTTGTAAAGTAGTCTGTGGATACTCAGAAAAGACCTGAGTGCTGGCCAGATGACTCAGTTGGTTAGAGCGTCATCCTGGCATACACCAAAAGTTTGCGGGTTCAATCCTTGGTCAGGGCGAGTAAATGAGACAACTGATCGATGTGTCTCTCTCACATTGATGCCTCTCTCTTTCTCCCTCTCTCTTTTTCTCTCTCTCCCCCTCTTGCTCTAAAATAATTAATAAAACACATGCTTTTCTTATAATTGACCTAGGTTAGGTGTATTGCAATCAAATACACAGATACCAAAGGAAAGTCAGAAGTTAGTTTAATTTATAAATAGGTTAAAAAAATACTAGTTGGAAAGTCTGGTGTCCCAAATAAATGTGATATTTAAAGTGCTTTCCTATGAACACCTTCTCCTGAGAAATTCTTTAGCCCAGTTTGAAACCTAATTAATCTATATAATTACTCAGCTAATTTTAGTTCTTAAACAAACCCGAGATAGTAATCAGCAAATTGAGTGGCTCTACAACTTGAATCTGACGAAATGGTCTTCGTTTTATAAGTTTTGTAATATCTGCCTTTCCACTTCTGTCCATAAGATACAGATTAGATCTGGTTCCCAACAGCAAATTCACTCCTGTTTATATATAAAAAGAAAAGTTCTATATTAGCTCAGATTACATTTTTATAAATAACTTTATATTAGTACTAGAGGCCCGTTGCATGATATTCGTGCAAGAATAGGCTTTCCTTCCTCTGGCTTCACACCCAGCCGCCTGGGACCCGGCAAGTCCCCGCTCCCGGCCTGCCCTGGAGCCAGCATGTCCTGGCTCCTGGCCTTCCCGGGAGACAGCAAGTCCTCGCTTCTGTCTGGAGCACCGCTCCTGTAGTTCCCTCTGCCACCCCCCCTCCCCCTTATAGCAGGCGTCCTGCCCCTCCTGGCTGCTCCGTGCCTGTATATGCAAATTAGCCTGCCATCTTTGTTGGGTTAATTTGCATACTCACTCTGATTGGCTGTGGGCATAGCAGAGGTACGGTCAATTTACATGTTTGTCTATTATTAGGTAAGATTTTTGTTATGCCAATGTTCTGATTTATATAAAGGTGGCATATCATTTTAGGCTAATGTTAGCCTTATTCTGTGTAAAAATGGAATTTCTACCAACAGAACAAATTTCATTGAAATGCATACAAATATGGAAGATAACACCCTTTAGCAATATTGTATTGGCTGGTGTCTAGTGTTCCATATTACAAATAAATCTTTATGTATATCTCAGAACCCTTAGTTGTGTCCCAAACTTTATAAAAGTCAATCAACCCCTTGGTAAGTTACCATTAAATATTGAAGATGTCTAGCACCTACAGGCATCAATTCAGTTGATTTCTCATTTCTAACTATATCTATGGGTTTTAATGTTTTTAAAATAATTATATGTAAACTGAATTAAAATGGAATGATTCTGTGTTCATACATATATTAAAATATTTACATTGGCAAAAGTCTATTAAATTAATCCCTACTTTTATGTATTTAAATTTTGACACTCTTTGTCTGCTGGTTCTGGTCACTCAAAAAACAATAACAAACAAACAAACAAAAAAAATATAAGCACTGTTTTAATAGACCAGAATGACAGAACTGAAATAGAAGATTAAACTAAAGTTAGAATGTATTTCAAACCACTGTGGGAGTTTTCCTCCATATCCTAAGACACAGGGGAAAATCAGCAAGGTAATATAGGAAAGAGTACTTCAATATGAAATAATGAAAATTAATTACTAGGCATAAACTGGGCAGTCACCTGACTGAAGTGATAATGAAGTAAACTTGGTTTTCTTGTAATCTGATACATTACATTAGCAAAACTTTGAGGATGTTAGGTTTTTCCCTAAGTTGTTCAATCCATATAACTATAATGTCCACTACATTGCTCTATTTTTAATATAAAGTTCTGTCCCATGTTCAATCTTACATGAAGTAAAATCTATGAAATTGCAAATTGGAGGTTGGCATTTACTTTTGATTTCTCCCCTTCTTCTGTTCATTTATCGTTTCATTTATGCTACAAACTGGCTTAAGTTAAAATACTGTCTCCGCACTACTAATGTGGTTATAATTCACTCTTCTGGAATAAAGGACTGAAAAAGTCTTTCAAAGACATAGAAGTAACTTTCTCAAAAAAATCCTCAAGATCATTTTAAAACAAGAACTTGCAGAAATATTTCTTGTAATATCTCATTAATTATATGCTTCACATCCTCTTACATTAAAACATACTAAGCTCAAAAATTAAAAAAAATCATAACCTAATTCAATTTTATATTTTAACTCAGTTAATTCAGGTTAAAAAGAAAAATAAAATAAAAAAGGTAGGGAGCACCAATTCAAACATCAAACTACATTCAGTGAAGATAAATCAGCAAAAAGGAGCAAATTAATTATATAAATATATTTTTAATTTCTTGGTAATGATTTGGTAATAGAAAATAAATGTTTTATACCTATGATTTTTTCACCACTTTATTACATAGATAAAATATAATCTTCAAAAGAGCAACAGCTTATTTTAAAGAAACCAAACTCACCCCACAAAGAACCACAGCAGATCTCAGAAGTGAATTCCTTTTCATACATGTGGATTAGTGGTTTTTTACATGCAGGAGAGACATATAGTGGGTTAACATTGACTTCAGAGGTTTTCTTAGGTGATTTCTCAGGTACTTCCACTAATCCAGTATATACTATCAAGAAGTAAGGAGAAGATATTGAGAGAAATTACTAATGTTTACACGATATGTGCTTGCGTGTTTCTACAAATGAGACACAGCTTAGATAAGTTCCTTTTCTTCAATGGTGTTTTATTTTTTTAATGTAGGTATAATTTCTGTAACTCCTAAACCATCAGATAGTAAAATCAGATAACACATTTCTGAATACAAATGTATTTCAAGTTACTGTGCTTAGATTGCAAAAAAATTACAAATGAGGGACTCAATTTCTCAATTGTAGTTCAAATTTAGGTGCCATATAGACTCGGAGAAGAGTAGATTTTTAAAACTTATATCCATCTGGCTTAATGTCAACTGAATGTCAGAAAGATTTAATTCTTTTCAGATCATGAATCAGTGGTCGAACACTATATTTAATATGTGAAAAGATAGCAGTGTTTGGAGACTAAACACACTTACAGATGGAATTGGAACACTCAGTATTTGCAGTACTCCCAGAAATGTTGAAAGGAGATGAGTGACTGGCAGAAAAACCTGATTCTGTTGATGCTTCTGATATGTCTATACTGTTATTCTTATCATCAAGTGTTGAGGCAATGGCATTTGAGGTCCTACTTCTGCAAACTGATTCCTAAAAGATGAAAAATTAATTTTGATTTTATTAGGAGCTTAACAGTGAGAGAAATACAATATTCCTGGGGTCATTTGAAAAATAGAATGCAAAATTTGTTAATGTCTATAATTCTGCACCTATATAAAATGCACATTTGCCAGATGAACCCAACAATTTCATCTGAAAGAGAGACATAACTTATGTTGAGATAATTTATATCACAGGAGAAAATCAAGGAGCTTGAAGTCTCTAACTGTAAAATTTGGAAACATAACATTTGTGGAATTTTTATTAAGTGCTATGTACTCTTCCAGACATCTTATTTAGACACTAGAGGCCTAGCGCAGTCCGGGGAGCAGGCCCAGGTCAGCAGCCAGACATTCTTAGTGCTGCCGCGGAGGCTGAAGAGGCTCCCGCTTCTGCCACTGTGCTTGCCAGCCATGAGTCCAGCTCAGGGTTTCTGGCTGAGCAGCACTCACCCTGTGGGAGCTCCTGCATTGAGCATCTGCCTCCTGGTGTTCAGTGCGCATCATAGCGACAGGTTGTTCAGCCTTAGCCGTCAGTCGGACATCCTCTGAGGGCTCCCGAACTGCGAGAGGACGCAGGCTGGGCTGAGGGACCCCCCCACAAGTGCACAATGTTCGTGCAACAGGCCTCTAGTTCATATATATGTGTAGCTATCTGAGTATTTTTAAACCTATTTATAAAGTCAGCAAACCTTTTGTAAATGACAAATCATCATGTGAAAATAGTTAGTTACTTAGGTGTTAATTGTATGTGTGAACAGTTCCTTAGAAAACTAAAATAGAACCCAGCAATACCACAATAACAATTACACAACTAGCAAGTCCATTTCTAGGTATATAGTCCAAAAAATTGAAAACAGAGACTCCAACAACAGATATTTGCATACCAATTTTTACAGCAGCATTATTCATGATAGCAAGCAGCCTAAAACAACCCACATGTCTGTGTACAAATGAATGGATAAACAAAATGCAATGTATTCATACCATGAGATATTAAGCCTTAAAATTAAAAAAAAAATTGACATATGCTAAAACATGGATGAACCTTGAAAATATTATGCTAAGTGAAATAACCTAGACAGAAAAGAACACATATTGTATATTTCTGCTTAATAAGGTACCTAGACAAAAAAAGAATAGAGGTTACTAGGTTTGTGGAAGAGGGATAATAGAGTTAATTGTTTAATTTTTAGGGATGTTAAAAAAGTGCTTAAAATGACTAGTAGTGATGGTTGTACAACATTGTGAATGTACTTAATTTTACTGAATTATATACTTAAAATAGTTAAAATTGAAAAACTTGTTATGCATATTTTACCAAAATAAAAACTTCCTAGAAAAAAGTATGTGTTAAAACAAGCATGTGATCTGAGTAATAAAGGCAAATAAAGAAGGTATTTTTGTCTCTGAAAATAAATAGGAATCATGCAAATTAGAAAAATCAAAGATCCACCTACAGCTATAATTAAAAATGTTTAAGGCTTTGGTCTGAAGTTTAAAATATACATGGAATGGCTGAAAATGTGACATATCACATGAAGAAACACATTCACAAGGAGAGTAATTCACTTTCCTTTTCAAATGGTGAATTACCTCTTGTTGATGTTCAAAGTCCTGGGATGTTGGTCTCTCCAAACCTGGATCATCTCTCTCTGAGCAACTTTCTCTTTCATTGAGTTCAAAGACTTCACTCTCTTCATTTTTTTCACGGACTCTCCTACCTCCATTACCCTCCATGCCTCTTCTCCAGCTTCCTATATTGGCTTTATCGTCTTCGTGATCTCCCATAGCTGTATTGTTCCCACTGGCTGTATATCTTAAATGGCTTCTACTGGCTCTCTGGCTTCCATAGCTGCTGCAGGTACCTTCTCCTCCATTATCGTCATCTCTACCATTTTGCTTCCAGTTTCCACCTCTGCCATAGCTTGACCTGATAACAAGATCCAATTAATGATTGGGGGAAAGCAACCCAACAAAAACATGTCTGAAAGTTAGCAAATTAAACAGAATTAGAATGTGTTGCATACATATGTATTATCTCTAGGCACATTTTTGCTCTATGTGAATATTGGTAATATATAGAGAAGAAATATGTCCCTATGTCCTTTCAATCTTATACAGTATTCTGAATTAACCCCATAGCCACCATTAGTTCCCTAGCTGCATTTGGATGGCAGATGGAAGTTAACTTTAATCCTTTATTAAGAGCATATGTTAGGGTGGTAGTAAGAATATGTATTTTTTTAAAATAATAGACTATTTTATGCATTAGCAAATTCACAGCTACATGAATGAGCAAACCCAGACTCTTGACTCAATCACAACATATTTGAATAATTTTTCTTGCAATATATCTAATTTATGCTAATGTGAACATGTGCCTTGTTTTTCTAACATGTGTATCAATTGCTTTGCTATAGAATCCCATTCTATAGCACCAGGAAGGGAAGTAATATAGATTTCATTAAGCTAAGATAGTAATTTAATTAGCTGCTAAGAAAACCAAGCTTAACAAAATGTCTCAATGATCTTTTGCATAACAGGCATCATTAACATGTACCTATTATAACTCTGAAAGCAAATTTATTTGGCACTTGAATTCCTGGTAGAATTTTAGTTAGCAAAAAAGAAAAAAAATGTCTCTTCTGTCATATATATCCTCCAATAAAATTAAAATTGAACCAAAACAAGATATAGATTTCAATATTATAAAGAAAATAATTCTCCCACTGTTAATTATTTTTATACAAATGTAAAAACATATTATAGTAACTAATTTTCTTTGAGATATGTTTGAATACAAGCCATGAGCATATATAAATAAGAACACAATGGCTATTCAGAGCAGGAGCAAGGAACTAAATACATACAGAAAATAATTGGTGGCATGCCAAAAATACTATTTCATTAAATATCATCACTTTAGGCAGCTATTTATAAATATATAAAATTTAACAAATACTGAATTTAGTTATAGCAGTTTTCAGAATTCCAAGAACGATGCCATGTTAGTAAGTTGCAGCCCGAAAATATCAAGTGAAAGTCAAATTTTTATACCTTTTAAAGCAGATTTAGATATTTTGTTTGAAAATACCAGGGCTTTACCTTATAGCTTTAAAGTAATACAATATTAATTTGTCATCCCCATTTCTCATACTTATTGCAGTTTCACAGGGTAGGATGTTTCAGTAATATTAATGTTAACAGATGACTTGAGGTGGTGAATACACAATACAGTGTACTGTACAGATTATGTGTTGTGGAATTTTGCACCAGAAACCTGTATAATTTTTGTTAACCAGTATCACCCCAATAAATTCAATAAAAAGGAAGTGAACATAAAAAATAAACAAATGAGGTTTTTGTTTATAAAAATTAAAGAATTTAACAAATATTTGAATATTAATGAAATATAGTATAAAATGAAAATTAAGTGTTTTCATTGAATAATTATAATATATTATTAAAAATCAACATTTACCAATATGCAAGTGCAATTCCTTCACCCACTTAGCAATAAATTTTGCAAGTAAACCGAAGATGCAAATAGTTTTGAAATTATAAAAAACAGATAATGTAAGTAATCCAGAAAAAAAACAACCTTGGCCAACTAGGAGCATCATCATGATTATTGTCTTTGTCATTAACAGCTTCATCATTGCCATCATCATCCTGATCTTCACCAACACCATTAGCCTGACCAACATGGTTATCCAAGGCATCATTGCCATTGTCATGCTCATAAGTATCTTCATACACATCATTAGAATCATTATCATCACCATCAGTATCAGTACCAGCATCATAGAGTTCAACATAATCACCATCTTCTTCAGGTGGCTGAATGAAAGGTGCAGGAGTTAACCAATCATTCCGGAAGATTTCAGAGAGTGCATTATAGCCTACCCATTCATTTGTCAAATAAACGGGGGGTGATATTTTTCCTACTTTAAATCCATCTGGAACCTGTGTGCACAAGAAAGATTAATGTAGTTTCTAGTATCCTTACATTTGCATCTATATTGAAACATTTCCAAGCTGACAATATTTTAAAAATATATTTTCAATTGAAATGAAGATGTTTACTCAGTAGATAAAACCAACATTTTTCTAATGATGAGATGACAAAACCCAAACCTCAAGCTGTGATCATTAATAAACTTTCTGGATGACACAAGAAAAAAATTTACTCACTTTTTAAATTTCCCTTACTTGTATTCTGAAAATAGACATTAGGTTTTGGTACTAGAGAGTAAAACAGATGATTTGATGCACTATAGAAGATAGAGTAACTTTTTCCTTTTGTTTTATTCCCTGACATTGGGATTAATACATACCTCTTAAAATTGATATGTTAATTTCCAAGCTCTAGATTTATACAACATAAGCTGTCTTAAAATAACTCAACCACTTTTAAGCATATTAATATAAATCCACATTTAAGTATGTGATGTATCATATAAGCAACCTTTGAATAAGCTACAAATGAGTGTGTGTGTGTGTGTGTGTGTGTGTGTGTGTGTGTGTGTGTATGGTAGGATAGGAGTAATTACAAAAGTAAAATGGAATGATCTAAAAGCACACTACACAAATAATTGGAATACTTTTTATTTATGCAAATGGAGGGAATTTTATTTTTCTTTATTTTTTTATACATTGCCTGATCATCCAAGAAATGATAAGACAAAAATTGAGCAGCTAGCCTCTACTCCTTAATTGGAGATTAGCTTCTAAAAATAGTTCTTTTAATAATCTACTCTTGAATATGGTCTGACATAAGAATCCTAATATATAGAAACCCAGGGTCTGTAACGTCGAAAACTACTGAAGGCTTGACCGACTGGAAGTCAGTCCTGCGAGGTGACCCAGGACTGACTGCCAAGGGGGCTGAAGATCAGGCCTGAAGAAAGGCCTAAAGAGAGAGGCAGGGTCTGATCTGCAGCCTCCATGGCAGCTGTTGATCAGCCATTGCCTCTCTCTTTCTCTCTAGGCTTCACCAGCAGCCGCACCTCTGCTTCTCTTCGGGCCTCCGCAGGGGCTGCTGATAAGCCCTGCCTCTCTGGTCAGGCCTGGAGATAGGCCTGGAGACGCTGACTGGCATAGAAACTGACTAATCAGAACCAAATCTGGGTGAACTGTGAGGAGCCAATGGCTGCCTAGGAGGTGGAGCTTTTGATGCTGGCTGGTATAGAAACTGACCAATCAGAACCACATTGGCCAGCAGGGGAGGGCAATTGGGGGCGAGATCAGGCCTACAGGGGAGGGCAGTTAGGGGCAATCAGGCAGGCAAGGGAGGGCAGTTGGGGGCATGATCAGGCCGGCAGCGGGGGCTGTTGGGGGCGAGATCAGGCCAGCAGGGGAGGGCAATTGGGGGCAAACAGACCGGCAGGGGAGAGCAGTTTGGGGCGAGATCAGGCTGGCAAGGGAGTGGTTAGGGGGCGATCAGGCAAGCAGGCAGGCGAGCAGTTAGGAGCCAGTGGTTCCAGATTGTGAGAGGGATGTCCAACTGTGGGATTGGGCCTAAACCGGCAGTCGGACATCCTCCAAGGGGTCCCCAATTGGAGATGGTGCAGGCTGGGCTGAGGGAACCCCCCCTCCATGCACGAATTTCATGCACTGGGCCACTAGTGTGAAAAGAAAATATTTTTATCTTTATTTTGAAGTATTACAGCTGTCCCCTGTTCTTCCCCCCATTGCCCTCCTCCATCTGGTTCCCTCCCTACCTCAGTCCTTTTCTGCACTATTGTTGTGACCATGGGCAATGCATATCCTCTCTAATAAAATGGTAATATGCAAATTAACCATCACTCTGCTACATAAGCCACGCCCACCAGCCAAGCCATGCCCACCAGCCAATCAGGGCGAGTATGCAAATTAACCCCATCCAAAATGGCTACAGCCACAGAGAGCAAGGTTTCCCAGGTAACAGAGCAAGCCAAGCTTTCCGATAGCCATTGCAGGCCTAAGCCTCCATTCAAGCTACAAAGTTTCAATTATAGAAGGTAAACAAATTCAAACAAATGGCGGCAGAATGGAGCTTGAGAGAGCAAGCCAGGGTTGTTGGCGGCAACAGGGGAAGCAAAGCTTTCTGCACACCCTGGCCGGGCTCACCCACTTAAGGCTACAAAGTTTCAATTGTAGAAGGTGAATTAACTGCCACAGAAATGGCTGCCGCCCCGGAGGGAGCAGCAGGCTTGGCTCCGCTCCAGGCTACAAAGTTTCAATTGTAGAAGGAAAATAAATTCCAGATACCAGGGCCTCCACTTGGGTTGCCAGGGGGCGTGGCCAGCCTGCAAACCACCACAGGCCCCTCACTCAGGCCACCCCACACCCCAAGGGAACCCCACCCTGATCCGGGACACCCTTCAGGGCAAACCAGCTGGCCCCCACCCCTGTACCAGGCCTCTATCCTATCTAATAAAAGAGTAATATGCTGATTGACCATCACTCCAACACACAATATGTCTGCCCCCATGTGGTCAAAGATCCTGCCCCCATGTGGACACAAGATGGCCACTACAAGATGGCCAGCAGGAGAGGGCAGTTGGGAGGCACCCGGCCTGCAAGGGAGGGCAGTTGGAGGTGATCAACCCTGCAGGAGAGGGCAGTAAGGGGTGACCAGGCTGGCAGAGGAGGGAAGTTGGGGGCAAACAGGCTGGCAGGGGAACAGTTAAGCATCAACCAGGCTGGCAGCGGAGTGGTTAGGGGGTGATCAGGCTGGCAGGAAGAAGCAGTTAGGGGCAATCAGGAAGGCAGGCAGGCAAGCAGTTGGGAGCCAGCAGTCCTGGATTGTGAGAGGGATGTCCGACTGCCCATTTAGGGATCCGACTGCCCACCGGGATCGGGCCTAAACGGGCAGTCGGACATCCCTCGAGGGGTCACATATTGGAGAGGGTACAGGCTGGGCTGAGGGACAATCCCCTGCCGTGCATGAATTTCGTGCACCGGGCTTCTAGTATGCATATAAGTTTTTTGGTTAATCTCTTCCCATCCCCCTTCTATCTGAGATCTTTCAGTCTGTTCCATGCTTCCATATCTATTGTACTATTTTGTTTGTCGGTTTATTTTATTCATTAGATTCCACATATAAGTGAAATCATGTGACATTTGTCTTCCTTTGACTGGTTTATTTCACTTAGCATAATACTCTTCAGGTTCCTCCATGCTATCTCAAAAGATAAGAGATCTTTCTTTTTAATAGCTGCATAGTATTCCATTGTGTGACGGTACCATGACTATTTTATACACTTATGTACTTATAGGCACTTAGGCTGTTTCCAGATCTTAGCTACTGTAAGTAATGCTGCTATGAACATAGGGGTGCATATATATTCTTTCTGATTGGTGTTTCAGGATTCTTAGGATATATTCCCAGAAGTGGCATCACTGAGTAAAAGGCAGTTCCATTTTTAATTTTGTTAGGTAACTCCATATTGCTTTCCATAGTGGCTGCACCAGTTTGCATTCCCATCAACAGTACACTAGAAGGATTCTCTTTTCTCCACATCCTCACCAGCACTTGTTGTTTGTTGATCAATTAAATGTTCTTCCATTTCAAGTTTAATTTCTAGATTTCATCTTGTGCACACTCACATATCAATAGAAGTCTTTGAAAGATTAACTTAAGAACTAAACACTTTAACCTTTCCCTCAAGTAAAGATAAAAATAAGTCAAATGAAATTTAAAATGAAGAAGAACAAACATAAATATATTATGAGTTAAGATGGAAACCTACATGGATATCAACCAGCAACTTCTGATCAATTGTAGAATAAGGAGGTGATGACTGAGACCTTCTCCTAGTCACTGGACTCTCTTCCTTGGAAGAGTCTGTGGAATGTCAAAAGGGTATTAATAACAGTGGTGATCATAGCAATTGCCTTCATTTTTACGGTGTACCAGTTCTATCTCTTAGTATTTTTCAAGTAACTTTTCATTCAGGAAATATCACCCGATAAATTCTTATGGGACCAGGATTCTTTGTTCTGTTTTAAGTGACAGAGACAGACTCAAGGTTTGTACTGCCTGTATAACTACATGGCTATTCTTTATTTCCTGTTTATTTAATTTATTGGGGTGACACTGGTTAACAAAATTATATAGCTACATGGCTATTCTGTTTTCAATATTAAGGCTACACTAGCTAAGCATTTCTATCTTTGTAAGAAGGTACACAGTAAGACTGGTAGACAGATAGTTCTATTAAGAGAAAGAATATATTAAAAACAGGAAGAGCTGGGTGGTATCACTAGCCTACCATAATAACCAGTGCAAAAAGAGCCCAACAGTATATTAGAAGATGATAGATTAGACAAAACTCTCAAGAAGAGAGTCGACTACAATCATTATCATGCCATTTCCACTAAAGGATATAGCCTTAAGTATTTCTATATAGGTGAGAAGTGAACAACTGAAAAAAGAAAAAACTTAGCCCTTTTTATAAAGCTGGGAACCTTTCTATAGTGGTGCTGTGCAATAGAACTTGCTTTATCAATAGTAATGTTCTGTATCTGTACTGTCCTATACAGTAGTCATTAGGCACACATGACTATTGGGCATTTGAAATATGGACAGTGTGCCTGTGGGGTTGACTTTTAAATATAATTTTCTTTTCATTTTGGTTTTAATTTTAACAGCCACATGTAGTTAGTTTCTATCACAATGCACAGCTCAAATTTAGTGTAAATATTTCTATTTAAAATGCAAATTTATCTGGATTGGAAGTCTGGATTTTTGAGATGAAGATTTGTGGTGTAGTAATTAACACCTGTGATTTAAATCCAGTGGGAGTATGGGTAAGTGTATTTTTTGTTTTGTTTTGTTTTTTAATGAATTTATTTATTTTAAATTACAGTTTACTTTCAATATTATTTTGTATTGGTTTCAGGTGTATGACCTAGTGGTTACAAAGTGTTCCCCTTAATATTTCCAGTACCCACCTGGCACCACATAGTTACTGCAATATTATTGACCATATTTTCTTTTTTTTTTAATTTCTTTATTGATTAAGGTGTCACATATTTGTCCTCATCCCCCCATTCCCATCCCACCCCTCTCCCCACGCATGCCCCAATCCACTGTTGAACTTAACCGTTGGATAGGCTTATATGCATGCATACAGGTCCTTTGGTTGAACTCTCCCCCTCCCCCCACCCTCCCCCTACCCTCCCCTATCCTCCCTCTGAGGCCCGATAGTCCGATCGATGCCTCCTTGCTTCTGGTTCTGTTCTTGTTCCTCAGTCTATGTTGTTCATCATTTCCCCTAGATGAGCGAGATCATATGTCACTAGATATATACTAATAAGAACTGAATGTGAGACGAGCAATAATAGTTATGCTGACAGGCAAATGAATCAATCTGTAGCGAGCTTCCCCTGGACCAACAGTTCTTTTGAGACCCAATTTCAATGTCCAGTAGTTCCTTATGTGTACATGTCAGCACTGACCCCTCAGCTCTGGATGGTGGAAAAATGGTGGTAATGGAGGTCCGACTCCAACTGGTTTGGTCTCGGCCGAACCCAGGGGCACGGCGTCACCCGGACTAAGGGGCACTTGGCCTCACCCATACCCAAGGGGCGCGTGGTCTCACCCGGGCCTGGGACCCAGCCTCACCCGGATGGATCCAGGGGCGCACGGCCTCACCCGGACCCAGGATCTGGCTTCACCCATACCCAGGGACGATTGGCCTCTCCCAGACCCAGGGGCACGTGGCCTCACCCGGGCTTAGTTGCACAAGGCCTCACCTGGATCCAGGGACACATGGTCTCTCCCGGACCTAGGGACGCTTGGCCTCTCCCAGACCCAGGGCCACTTGGGTTCACCCGGGCCTAGGTGCACGAGGCCTCATCTGGATCCAGGGACACATGGTCGCACCCGGACCCAGGGACGCTTGGCCTCTCCCAGACCCAGGGGCACGTGGCCTCACCCGGGCCTAGGTGCACGAGGCCTCACCTGGATCCAGGGACACATGGTCTCACCCGGACCCAGGGACGCTTGGCCTCTTCCAGACCCAAGGGCACATGGCCTCACCCGGGCCTAGGTGCACGAGGCCTCATCCGGATCCAGGGACACATGATCTCACCTGGACCCAGGGACGCTTGGCCTCTCCCAGACCCAGGGGCACATGTCCTCACCCGGGCCTAGGTGCACGAGGCCTCATCCGGCTCCAGGGACACATGGTCGCACCCGGACCCAGGGACGCTTGGCCTCTCCCAGACCCAGGGCCACTTGGGCTCACCCGGGCCTAGGTGCATGCGGCCTCACCCGGATCCAGGGACACATGGTCTCACCCGGACCCAGGGACGCTTGGCCTCTCAGACCCAAGGGCACGTGACCTCACCCAGGCCTAGGTGCACGAGGTCTCACCCGGATCCAGGGACACATGGTCTCGCCTGGACCCAGGGGTGTGTGGGCTCTCCCAGACCCAGGGGCGCTTGGCCTCGCCCGGGCACGGGATCCAGCGTCATCCGGGTCCAGGGGCACATGGCCTCACCCGGACCCGGAGTCCGGCCTCACCTGGACCCAGGGGCATGTGGCCTCACCTAGACCCAGGGACGTGAGGCCTCACTTATACCCAGAGGCGTGTGACCACACCCGAGCCCAGAGGCGTGCAACCCCGCCCGCACCCGGGTCTCAGCGGAGCCCCGTCTTCCCGATCCCAATTCCTGCCGGTCAATCCCCCCTCAGCAATTCCCCTGGCCATCCTTCCAGAGCTCCAGTATGGCTGCTGCAGAACTCGTCGGGCGGCGGCTCGGCGAAGCTCCGGTGCGCCCGGTGCAGGGTGGTGGGCCGGTCTGGCATCGCTGCGTCGGCCCTTGGGTCTGCATCGGTGGCCAGTCGCCGAGCATGCGCACCTGGCCGCTTCCGGGGCGTTGAGATTCTTGACGGACTCGGAGGTCAGCAAGCGCGGAGTCTCCCACCCCATGTCTCATAGGGGCTCGTCTGTCCGTGCTTGGCTGCCAGTGGAGCCGTCCCCTCAGCCGGAGACCGCCGGGGGAACTGCGCCGAGCACGTTCTAGGCCGCTGTTGTATCGCCTGAGCCATAGTTCTTTTGTGTCGCCTGAGCTGTAGTTCTTAAAGTGTGGTCTTTGGGTCACCGGCATCAGCATCATCCCACATACCCCTCTTTTATTCTAGTTGTAGAGCATCTACTCAGCCAGCCCTATGGTGGTCTTGGATGGTGTCTGCTCTGCTCTCTTGTTGTAGTCTCAAAGTTGTTGTGGTAGGCAACAATCAGGCTTCCGCCCTATGCCTCCATCTTGGTCCTCCTTTGTATAGTTAAGTCTTGATTGTTGTTGGTGTCACTGGGGGGGCTCTCTTTGTCTATAAAGGAAGAGTTGCTGTGCAGGAGACACGTTTATGGGCCGGGTCTTGGTGCAGCAAAGCTTTGGCGCTCACTGAATATTCCTGTTGAATGTGTCCCTTATGCACGTGGTTGAAATCTGGTGTCATCTCCCACAGACCACTAGATGCCCTCGTTTCTGGGTCTCCAATGGGGTTTAGATCAGCTACTGCCTTAGGCACTCAGCAAGGATTACAGCAAAAACTGTAGTTTCTTCCTCCTGTCTGAGTGGCCCTGGAGCAGTCCGACTAGACCAGCAGTTCATCTGGTCCGCTGCCAGAGGGCAGGCCACCCACATGCATAAGCCGTTGCTTGGGGCGCAGGTGTGCCTGCAAGACTTGCGGGGCAGGTCTTCAAAACGTGCGGGGCGGGTCCCAGGGTGGGGCGGGGTCTCAGGGCGCCAACAGGCCATGGTGCGGCGAGCCGCGATGGCTGTGAGTCTGGTCCTTCTGCCTTCCACGTATCTAAGTCCCCTCGTTCCGCACTCCAGCGCAGCAAACACTGATTGCAGGGCGCACCTCCGCAAGAGTCCCGCCTCTCCCCACAGGCATCTGGGTCTCCCGCGGTTCGCCAGAAGATGGATTTCAGGGTGATGGAGAGCTAATCTCCCCTAGGTTTGGAACAAAAGCCCCTTTCCCCCGCCACCAGCCAGACCCACGCGCCTCCACACCTCATCCCCTCCGATTTCGCTGGGTGCGAGGCAACAGAACAGCCTTTAACCTCCGCTGCCATCTTTTTCAAACTTCCCAATTTGTACTTCTTAATCCCTTCATTTCAGTCAACTCTACTGAAGTCTAGCGCCGCCGGGAGGTGCACAGAAAGGGCGCCCGGGCCTCCGTCCGGTGCGCGGTGCGCGCGTCCCGCGGAACCAGGCGCGCGAGGGCCGCACGGCGGGGACGGGCGCTGGGCGGCCGCCGAGCTCCAGGCACCGCCATCGCCGCGTTCCGGGCGTCGCCCTCCCAATTTGTACTTCTTAATCCCTTGAATTCAGTCAACTCTACTGAAGTCTAGCGCCGCCGGGAGGTGCACGGAGAGGGCGCCCGGGCCTCCATCTGGTGTGCGGGGCGCGGCCCGCGGCACCAGGCGCGCGGGGGCTGCGCGGCGGGGACGGGTGCTGGGAGGCCGCGGGGCTCCGGGCGCCGCCGCTGCGGCAGCGTCCCCAGCGTCCTGGGCCGGGTGGCCTGCGGGGGCGGCGGAGTTGCGAAAGTGAGTGAGTTTCCCAGGGTTTTGCCCGGAATGGGGTTCAGTGCAATCGGAGCCGGCGCTCAGCGCACTCCAGAGCCTTTATCTCCTTCCTGCCAGTGAACGCTGGCCAGGTCATCAGCCACCCCTTCCTCTCCGGTTCCATCCTCCCCGCAGGCGCGTGTGCTCGTGTCTCCGCCCGTTTCTCCATACCTCAGGCTTTTAAGGCTTCCCCGACTGTCCCCGTGGCCTTCTCCTTCCCCCAAGCTGTGGGCATTTCAGTCCACCAACTTTCCTGTGGTTCTGGACGATGTCCGTTCTGACCTCTAGTTGTATTTTTGAAATTGTTGTGCCCGGCTGCAGGTTAGGTGTTTAACCTATGGCGCCATCTTGGTTCCTCTCTCGGTAAGTGTATTTTGAAAAAGCTTCACTAAGGGGACACTCAGGTCCCTGTTTATTGTTTGTGTGCACTTGATTTTAAAGATAAATAGTACTATACCACTTTCATTTGCAGCATTGGTGTATATAGCCAAAGTATTAGCACTACAACTACAGGAAACATGTAATTGCATACACTGGTATCTTTTGAGAATATTATGCTGAACACACCCTACAATTTGTGTCTCCATCTTCTGATAGAGTTGTGTATTTGCAGTTTCTTATCTTTCTGCAGGAAACCATTTTCTCTCAAGTCTCTTGATGTGTTATTAGGCTAAATAGGGATATTAGGCAAGTGTTTGAGATTTTGAGGCAAATTTAAATTACGTGCTCTCCTTTCCTACATGTTAAAGTATGCTATCCCATGGGAACTTAAAATGTTCTATATAGCACACACAATAAAATAATAGAATTTTAGAGCTGAAAAGAACTTTAGCTATTATCTACACAGTTGCTATCCATTATTTTCTCCCACTAATCAGGGTTCAGACTGCTTTTGGGCTTAATGCAGGATTTCCTTATTTCAAAATAGGTGGTAGGAATAAACACACACAACTACTTCATCTAATATTTCCATATACTAAAGATAGCCTATAAAATTAAGCTTATTGTAGAGGCCTCTCCCAAGTACCTTTCCCATATATTTCACATATATTATAGAAACTAAAGTAGACACATTCCATCTCCCTAGACACATCCATAGCTACTACTCAACTGAAAGAAGAAACTTTTGAAAAATCAATTTTCATTTCTAATATGTCACCATCAAACACCCAACTGCCAAATCCAATGGCCTCCTGGTCTTAATCCTACTTGGACTCCATGACACTTTCAATTAATTTTTTGTTGAAATAATTTCTTGACTTCTGCAATATAAATTGGGAATCATTAGCTGTGTTTTTACAGTTTCTGTTTTGAATCACCTGATGTTGCTAGGCAATTTTGAGGATTTTGCAAACTCCTTTGTCTGGTGTCAATGGGCTTCTGAACTTGTTCCAAAAGAGACCACTGAGGAACACTAATGAAAAGACAGAAAAGTATGTGTCATGTCCTAATACGTACAACTCAATTTTAGGGCCAACAACAAGTTTTATTTAAGTATAAGTGCATATACCAAACTGGGAAGAAGGAGAGCTTAAGTAATATTTTCCAATTTCCACTTTCCCCCCAACATGCTATTTTTATCTTTAACAAAGAAACATTTTAGAAAATATAAAAAAAGTGTTCCCATATAGTCATGTGTTTCTTCCACATATAATATTTACTTTTAAAAATTCCTATAAAGTTTCTTTAAGCAAGTATTCAGACATTAATAAAGTAATACAGCAATAAACATAACTTTATAGTGTACAGTATGTGAGGATTTCAACTTGATAAAAAAGCTAATATATGCATATTTTAATGTAAAATATTCCACTATTATCATCCTGATTTAAAATGCTTTAAATCCACAATTTTTAATGTCCATTTCCAGATATATATATATATATATATATATATATATATATATATATGGACACAGATAGAACACTTAAATTTTTACTATTCAAATTCAGAGAGTATTTAGAAAGATTTTTGGAATGACTGCTGCTAAATTTTATAGTTGCTTTGGAATTTCTGCATAGGAAGGACTATAGTTATTAATTTAAGATTGAGACAGACAAGTTTTTCTATAAACCAAAATTTCAGGGAAGACTCAAGTTTCATTTAAGTCAATTTTATAAATTTAACCATACTTAAAGTTAATATATTTGTTATTCATAATTTCAAAAATTATTTTGTCACATGATCAACCAATTCTCGTTTAACAGAAATAACAATTATATATACAGTATATTATATATATATAACATTTCATTAAAGTCATGCTCCATGATACTAAAAACAGATACACAAAACTAAAGTGGTTTCTTCCCCTCTTTGTGGCCATAAGGATCATGACAATCCATTCATTGAATACAGAGAAAGAGAATGTTCCCAATCTAAGTTTCAAATTTTCCAAGATTTCTACACATAAAATCTAAGGACATAAATATATGGACTTTTAAAGTATAATATAGTAGGAATATAATACTATATACTATCAACTCTATGCCATCTGGACATTCTGTCCAGTATCTTCAATATAGTCAGTGCTCAATATTTACTGGATGACTGAGTGAATGAATATAGGCTAAGTTGTACCCATAAATTGGGGTTGAAGGGGGTATGATTTTCAAGGAAAATTTTCATTTAAATGTAGTTCCAAATATAACACATTGCACACAACATCTAAAATATAAAACATGAACTTTGAAAATTAATGAAATTTCACCAATATTACAGAGATAAGAATTACAGTGACTGATATAAACTATCACTGATATAATGTTGAGTTTTAGATTTGATTTTCCCAATAGGTCATTTCAGGCTTGCACATTCTGTGTCATTAGCTTCTGAGGTTAGGAATTATTTATGTGTACAGGTATGTTTTATCATGTAGTACATAATAAAACTAGAGGCCCGGTGCACAAAATTCATGCACTGGGGGTGTGTGTCCCTCAGCCCAGCCTGAATCCTCTCCAATCTGGGACCTCTCAAGGGATGTCCTACTGGGATTGGGCCTAAATGGGCAGTCGGACATCCCTCTCACAATCCAGGACTGCTGGCTCCCAACTGCTCACCTGCCTGCCTTCCTGATTGCCCCTAACCACTTCTGCCTGCCAGCCTGATCACCCCCTAACCACCCCCCTGCCAGCCTGATTGATGCCTAACTGCTCCCCTGCCAGCCTGTTTGCCCCTAACTGCCCTCCCCTGCAGGCCTGGTCCCCACTAACTGCTCTCCCCTGCAGTCCTGGCTCCCCCCCAACTGCCCTTCCCTGCAGGCCCGGTTGCCCCCAACTTCCCTCCTCTGCCAGCCTGGTCACCCCTTACTGCCCTCTCCTGCAGGCTTGATCGCCCCCAACTGCCCTCCCTTGCAGGCCTGGTCCCTCCCAACTTCCATCCCCTGCTGGCCATCTTGTGGCAGCCATCTGTGTCCACATGGGAGCAGCCATTTTGTGTGCACATGGGGGCAGCCATTTTGTGTGTTGGAGTGATGGTCAATTTGCATATCACTCTTTTATTAGATAGGATAGAGGCCTGGTGTATGGGTGGGGGCCAGCTGGTTTTTCCTGAAGGGTGTCCCAGATCAGGGTGGGGTTCCCTTGGGGTGTGGGGCAGCCTGGGCAAGGGGCCTGTGGTGGTTTGCAGGCAGGCCATGCCCCCTGGCGACCCAAGCAGAGGCCCTGGTATCTGGGGATTATTTATCTTCTATAATTGAAACTTTGTAGCCTTGAGCAGAGGCCAAGGCAGGCCAGGGCTGTGCAAGCTTGGCTTCCTCCATCACTGAGAGCAATTCAAGCCTCCTGCTCTCTCCAGCTCCATGGCTGCCGCCATTTTTATTGGGATTTATTTATCTTCTATAATTGAAACTTAGTAGCCTTGAGAGGAGTCCAGGGTTGGCCAGAGTGTGTGGGAAGCTTGGCTTCCTCCATTGCTGGGGAAACCCAAGCTTCCTGCTTGCTCTATGGCCACAGCCATCTTGGTTGGATTAATTTGCATACTTGCTTCTGATTGGCTGGTGGGCTTGGCTTGTGGGTGTAGCAGAGGTATGGTCAATTTGCATATTACTATTTTATTAGATAGGATTTGTAATTGAAGTATATGATACAAATGAAATTATACTTGTTTTTATTGTAAATTACCAATTGAAAGCTGTCAAAGATTTCATTGTTGTTACTTTTATTAAATTGGGGATCTTACCAGCTAACTATCAAACTAAATGACAGTGAGACTGCATACATCCAAATGTGAAATATCTAGTTAATGGATCATTGAAATTAAGTTTTTAAATATGGGCTATTGATGATGATGTTGTTATTGATATTTTAGTTTTAACTTAACACAGACCTTAGTGTCAAATAGATAAGCTTTAATTATCCATGTGATAGTAAATAGTGAGTAAATATATCAGAGACACATACCTTGAAGAGAACATGAAATGGTGTGCATGATCCCGGTTATAAGGCACAGAAGTACATCTTTCTTGGACCTTAAAGACACAATGCAATACTTTGATAGAATTCTCCATCAAAAATACTTTTGAGTTTAATTTATGGCAAAATACCCTTCTTCATAGAGATATTTTGTTAAAAATCCAACTTATAAAATCCAATTTTTATAAATAGATTGTATTTTCATAATCCAGTGATGGGCAACCTTTTGAGCTTGGTGTGTCAAACTTCGCCAAAAAGCTGAGCATAACTCGGGTAGTGAGTCACTTTGAGGAAAAAACATTATTTCATGATATTTACAGTTTAAATAACATAAATGTATAATTGTTATATATAATTGTATTTAATAAACCAAAAACTAAATATTTAGTGCTGACACGCATGTCAGAGGTTCGCCATCACTGTCATAATCTATACTAATAAAGAGCTAATATGCTAATGAATGGGATGCCCTAATGGGTAATGACCAGGTCATTAGCCTAATAGCTAGGGCGTTGCTCCGGAGACAGGGCGGAAGCAGGGAGGTGCAGAGAGAAGGTAGGACCAGCCCGAGGCGACTGGAGGGACTGAGCGTGGGGCTTGAAGCATCCAGAGAAGGCCAGAGGGTTTGGGGGCTGGGCCAGGCACACTGGAGCTCTGTGTGGACAGGTTCGGGTGTCAAGGCAGGGCTGCAGGTTGGTGGGCGGCACTGTGCAATATCGCGGGCTGAGCTCCTAGTTACTTATAACATTAGAACTGCTTAACCATAATTTCTGATGATAGCTCTGCATTTAATATAATAACAGACTCTGGAGATCATATAACCAAACACCCTGATTTTGTTATTGAGAAATCTGTAGCCCAAAGAGGGAAAATGACTTTTTAAAGAATTTTACATCAACTCAAATAATATCTATTATCAGAATCTAAGTCTTCTAATGGATAATGTAATGTTCTTTCTATGTTTTCATATTAGTTTTTATGTTAAACTCTCACTCAGAATTTAAGTTCAAAGTTCTCACTCACTCACCCTTTTACACCAAACTTAGATTTTCAAAAGGTGTCACACATATGCACACTCACACACACACACACACACACACACACACAAACATCATTAAAATCTGAGTCAAAACTGTCCCATTTTTTAAAAAGTGTTTTTCAATTTATGGTTTTACTGAAATGACAGTATTCCAAATACTTTCTTCAATTCTAAATAAATTCATTTGAATTGTATTACTTAAACATTCATCCAATACAGCAAAACACTCAGAAAAAAAGAAGCATATGTAATATGCCAGATTCCATCAGTGGGGCATATTTACTTTCTACCAACATTGGTAGATAGGCCATGGAGTGCTGCCTTGCCTCATTTTTTATTCGTTCACCATTTTACATTCTCACCAACAAGATATAAAGTTTATAGTTAGTTCACCTTCTCACCAACACTTGCTATTTTTGTCTTTATAGCCATCTTAGTGGGTGTTAGATAGTACCTTGTAGTAATTATTGTGGTTTTGAGTTGCATTTCCTTAATGATAAATGTTTCTGAACATCTTTTTATGTATTTACTAGAGTCCCGGTGCATGAAATTCATGCACTGGGGTGGGGTGTCCCTCAGTGCAGCCTGCACCCTCTCCAATCAGGGACCCCTCTGGGGATGTCCAACTACTGGCACCAGACATCCCTCTCACAATCCAGGATTTCTGGCTCCCAACCGCTCATCTGACTGCCTGCCTGATTGCCCCCTAACCACTCCCTGACAGCCTGATTGATGCTTAACTGGTCCCCTGCTGGCCTGGTAACCCCCAACTGCCCTCCACTTCTGGCCTGGTCACCCCAAATACCCCTCCCCTGCCAGCCCAGTTGCCCCTAACTGCCCTCCCCTGCAGGCCTAACTGCCCTCCCCTGCAGGCCTGGTCCCCAACTGCCCTCCCCTGCAGGCCTGGTCCCCCCAACTGCCCTTTCCTGTAGGCCTAGTTGCCTCTAATTGCCATCCCCTGCAGGCTTGGTCCCCCGCCAACTTCCTTCCCCTGCATGCCTGGTCCCCCCCAACTGCCCTCCCCAGAAGGCTTGGTCTCCCCCAACTTCTCTCGCTTGCTGGCACAATTGCCCACAACTACCATCCCCTTCTGGCCATCTTATGGTGGCCATCTTTGACCACATGAGGGTGGCCATCTTGTACAAGGGCATGAGTGTCAATTTGCATATTACCTCTTTATTATATAGGATTGGCTATTTGGGTATTTTTGGAGAAATGTTTGCCAAAATAGTTGCCTTAATAATGAGATTTTTGCCACATCATAAGACTTACTCTAAGACCGTTGCTTCAGAATGCCATATTTACTAGCTATTTAGGGTATAATCTGTACTGTGTAAATCAGAAAATTCTGAGGTTTCCAAGGTTTATAGGGAACTATGGTGATGCCTCTTGCATTTTGTTTGGTCTGCAAGTGTGTGATCAAGAAATTCAAATTGCATTAGGGAACTATTTCTCTACTTTTTCCTTATTTCTCATTAGTGTTCATGTTCCTTGAATGTAATTGACATTAACATTTTGGATTTATTTTTTAAAGATTCTTTCATCTAATACCAACTTCAAATTGAATAGAATTCTTTATAAAAGTTAATTGATTTAACTTTATTTGAACCCTTTAACAAATGGAGCTTGGTACTGCCAAATCAGGGCTATAGAAGTAAACCACACAAGTATTTTTATATATTTTTTTTATTGTTGACACTATTACAGATGTCTCCCATTTTCCACCCCTTTACTCCACACTGCCAAGCCCTACCCACTGCCCAGGTCTTCAGCACCCTATTATCCGTGTCCATGGGCTATGTATATCTTATATAATAAAAAGCTAATATGCAAATAGACTGAATGGCGGAACAACTGAACAACCAATTGAACAACCAGTCACTATGACGTGCTCTGACCACCAGGGGGCATGTGCGGAACATGGCAGGTGTGGGCAGCAGGTGGCAGAGCACAGAACATGGCCAGTATTCAGTGCAGTGGGATGGTGGAGCAGGTGAGCAGAGGTGCCAGACCAAGGCGGGGTGCAGGTCGCTGTCATTAAGGTGAGCCTCTAGTGGTTATGGAAAATTCTTTGCTCCCATGTTCCACCTGGCACTTGTACCTTCAGCCAGTGCCAGCCCCACTCGCACCTGCTGCTGGCACTGGAGCTGCTGCTCACACCGGCTTCCAGCCCCTGGCACCCGGCATCAGTCCTGATTGCTCAGCACTGTCAGCCAGTGCAAACAGCAGCTGCCAGCCCCGATTACCCCTCAGAGCTTTCCACCTCCCCCTGCTCCTGAGGGGTAATCGGGCCAGCAGCTGCCTCTCGCACCCACTGATGGCGATGGCCCTGCTCGCAGCCGCTGCCGGCACTGGAGCCACAGCTCGCACTCACTGTGGTTGCCGGCCCCACTTGCACCCACAGCCGGCACCTGAGCCACCACTCACACTGGCTGCCAGTGCCTGCCGCCAGTCCAGATTGCTCAGCACCATCAGTGGGTTCGAGCGGAGGCTGCCAGCCCTGATTGCCCTTGAGGGCTTCTCCACCTCCCCCTGCTCCTGAGGGGCAATCAGGGCAGAAGTCAATGCTCGCAACCACCAATGGAACTGGCCCCACTTACACCTGCTGCTGGTGCCGGCCCCAATTGCACCGAGCCGTCAGCATCAGTGGGTGCATCAGGGCCAGCACTGTCAGCGCATGGGAGCCGTAGTGGAAATGGTGCTGCCGGTAGACAAGGAACCGGGGACCACAGTGGGAGGAACTGGGCAGGGGCATGGAGGATGGGCCAAGACCCACCCCTGTGCCCACAGCAGCCTCACGGCCCACAGTTCCTTTCAAGGTGCACAAATTCATGTACTGGGCCTCTAGTAAGTATTATAAGTTCTTTGGTTTATCTCTCTTTGTTCCCCCACCCATATATCAAGGTATGTCAGTTTGTTCCATGCCTCCATGCTTCAGGTCTTATTTTGTTGGTCATTTCATTTTGTTCATTAGATTCCACATATAAGTGAGATCATGTGATATTTATTTGTCCTCCTCAGATTGGCTTATTTCATTTAGTATTATAATCTCCAGGTTAAGCCATGCTGTCCTAAAAGGTAATAAATCCCTGTTTTTTAATGATGCATAGTGTTCCATTGTGTAACTGTCCTAAAGTGTTTTTTTTTTTTATCTATTCATCTACTAATGGGCATTTGGGCTGTTTTGAAATCTTAGCTATTGTAAATAATGCTGCTATGAACATGGGGGTGCATATATTGTTTCTGCTTGGTGTTTTGGGGTTTTAGGATATATTCCCAGAAGTGGGATTGCTGGGTCAAATGGCAGTTTCAGTTTTCAATTTTTGAGGAGACTCCATACTGTTTTCCATAGTGGCTGCACCAGTCTGCATTCCCACCAGCCATGTACTAGTGTGCCCTTTTCTCCACATCCTCACCAGCACTTGTTCTTTGTTAATTTATTGATGATAGCCATTCTGATAGGTGTGAGATGGTACCACATTGTGGTTTTTATTTGCATTTCTCTGATTAGTGACTTTGAGCATTTTTCCATATGTCTTGGCCATTTGTATAACCTCTTTGGATAAGTGTCTATTCAGGTCCCCAGCCCATTTTTTAATTGGATTTTTTTTGTCTTCCTTTTGCTGAGTTGCATGAGTACTCTGTATGTTTTGGAGATTAACTCCTTACCAGATATATCATTGGCAAATATGTTCTCCCTTACAGTGGGCTCCCTTTTCATTTTTAAGGTGGTTTCTTTTGTGGTGCAGAAATTTTTATTTTGATGTAGTCCCATTTATTTTTTTTTCCTTTGTTTATCTTGCCCAAGGAGATGTATTGGCAAATATTCTGCTATGTGAGATTTTTACTGCCTATGTTTTCTTCTAGGGTTTTTATGGTTTCATGGCTTAAATTTAAGTCTTTTATCCATTTTGAGTTTATTTTTATGTATGGTGTAAGTTGGTGGTCTAGTTTAATCTTTTTGCATGTATCTGTCCAATTTTCCCCAGACCATTTGTTGAAAAGACTGTCTTTACTCCATTGTATGTTCTTGTTTCCTTTGTCAAATATGAATTGACCATAATGGTGTGGGTCAATTTCTGGGGTCTCTGTTCTGTTCCATTGATCTATAAGCTTGTTCTTGTGCCAGTACCAGGCTGTTTTGATTACAATTGTTTCATAGTATACTTTGATATCCAATATTGTGATACCTCCAACTTTGTTCTTCTTTCTCAAGATTGCTGCAGCTATTCAGGATCTTTTATGATTCCATATAAATTTATGGATTATTTGTTCTAGTTCTGTGAAGTATGCCATTGGTAATTTAATAGGGATTGCATTGAGTCTATAGATTGTTTTGGGTAGTATGGACATTTTAATGATGTTAGTTCTTTCAATCCATGAACATGATATATGCTTCCATTTGTTTGTATCATCCTTTATTTCTTTTTTCAATGTGCTTTAGTTTTCCAAGTACAGGTCTTCTACCTCCTTGGCTAAGTTTATTCTTAGGTATCTTTTTGTTGTTGCAATGATAAATGGGATTGTCTGTTTAGTTTCTCTTTCTGAGAATTCATTGTTGGTGTATAAAAGTGCATTCAATTTCAGAATGTTGATTTTGTGTCCTGCCAAATTGCTGAATTAATATATTAAGCAAAATAAATATTAATAAAAAAGGGTGCTCGATTTTGTTGAATGCTTTTTCTGCATCTATTGATATGATCATGTGATTTTTATCTTTCATTTTGTTTATATGATGCATCACATTTATTTATTTGTGAATATTGTACCAGTCTTGCATCCCCAGAATAAATCTTACTTGATCATGGTGTATGGTCTTTTTAATATATTGCTGGATCCTATTTGCTAATATTTTGTTGAGGATTTTAGCATCTGTGTTCATCAGGGATATTGGCCTGTAATTTTCTTCCTTTTTAGTGTCTTTATTTAATTTAGTTTCTATCACTGGGTTTATACTAAAAATAGTTTTTAGCTGCTCCCCCCAAAACAGGTCATTTTGATATTCAACAAGGCAGTCAGACTAGATTCTTTAGAAAGGAAAATTCAAGTGTTACAATGCAAAAAAAATCTTGCATTTTCATTCTGATAAAAATCATTCTATAGTTTCTAGAAACTGTCCTAAATTTACTAAACTATTTTTTTCTCTGTGTACTAACTTACCAAGTTTGTCTTTTCACTACCACAGACAGAGAAATAGGAAATTTAAAAAATGTCAATTGTTCACATGTTTTGCTAATGAGTTTTTCCAAATACAACCACATATCTGGCAGTATGCAGAATAAGCATCTGACTAACTTTTTCCACATTCAATTCTGATAGCTGGCATCATATTGACCCAGGATAGGCCTCTTGATTCATGAATCTGATTTCAGAGAGTTTATTGACACTAATAAACCAGAGGCCAAAATTACGTAGAAGAGATAAAGGCCAAAAATAATAAAGGCTAATGTTTAATATGAATTGGCTATATTTGATCTAGAAAAAGGGGAGAAGATAATGATTAGTAGGAATAGTATATACTAAGACAAACCAATCAGACACAGATCATTATATTTCTTTCCCTGTGTGTCATGTTATAGGTAATAATTATTATCTGAGAGTAAGAGTAAAATCAGCATTTTATAAGGTAGAGAGGGAGATATATTGCTGCTTGTAACTAAATAGTACAATCCAGCTTATGTTTCTTCTGCCTGTGTTTAGTTAATATTTATAAAACAATACTCACTTCAGAGGACTCTTAGTATCAGAAAAAACATCCATATTTAAAAAGGATAATTGTCCATGACAAATGTAATAGTAGACTATTATGAAGCATTATGAATGAATAAATGTATTAATCTAGGGCCCTTGTGGTGATTAAGAACAACAATGAAACTTATGGCCCACTATCAGTAAGGCAAGAATTTTCGAGTTTTCACCCATCCACCTAATGATCCTTAGTAACCAAGAAATTTATAGATGGCTAGCTGTTAGAAATGTTGGCTATGTTTATACGATTTTGTCTGCACACGAATTTAAATTGCAACTTGAGCCTCAGCAATACCATGTGCTATACAGCTATTAATATAGCTGTGAAAACAAAAGCCAACCTGGACACCAGGACTTAATTATTCCCCAAAGCAGGGGTCCTCAAACTTTTTAAACAGGGGGCCAGTTCACTGTCCCTCAGACCTTTGGAGGGCCGGACTATAGTTTAAAAAAAAACTATGAACAAATTCCTATGCACACTGCACATATCTTATTTTGAAGTAAAAAAACAAAACGGCAAAAACACCCCCATGTGGCCTGCGGGCCGTAGTTTGAGGATGCCTGCCACAAAGTGTAAGAAAATAAACCACAAATTACATGAACTACACCTTGTCACAAGCTACAACCCAGAACAGAGATGACCAAGGAAAAAGATATGTATAGCTGGGTGAGAAGGGTGAAGGGATTAAGCCAAGGAAAAAATGGAAGACTCATGGACACAGACAACAGTATGGTGATTACCACTGGAAAGAGGGGTGGAGGAGATAGATGAAGGAGGCAGTAAAGAAAGGATAAATGGTGATAAAAGGAGATTTAACTTGGGGTAGTGAACACACAATATAATATGCAGATGATGTATTGTGGGATTGTATACCTAAAACAATATTAACCAATGTTGCCCTAATAAATTCATTGAAAAAGAAAACAAAGAAAAATTAAATTATTTTATATTTAAAAAAGAGATCCTGAGACTGAAGACTTTAAGAACCACTGTTTTAGGCACTTATTCATGGCAATTATTAATGTTATAACCTGAACTATCAAATTTTATAGGCAGTATTTTTACTTAAAAGAATGACTGACAAGACAAACTATGATTATTCAACTTGAGTATGTAGCAGGCATTTTATTTAAAAATAGCGGCCTGGTGCACAAAATTTGTGCAAGGAGGGGTTCCCCTCAGCCCAGCTTGCACCCTCTCCAATCCAGGACCCCTTGGGGGATGTCCTGGACCACTGGCTTCGAACTGCTCACCTGCCTGCCTGCCTGATTGCCCCTAACTGCCCCCACCGCTGGCCTGGTCTCCCCTTACTGCACCCCCCTGCCGGTCTGATCGCCCCCAACTGACCCCCCTGCTGGCCTTCTCACCCCTCACTGCCCCCCCCCCTGCTGGCCTGGGCACTCACCCCAACTGCCTCCCCTGTGTGCCTGGTCACCCCCAACTGCCTCCCCTATGGGCCTGGTCACCCCATGCAGCCTGCTGTTCAGTCATTTGGTCACCCCTCACTAAAACCCCTGCCAGCCTGGTTGCCCCAAGCAGCCTGCTGCTCGGTCATTTGGTTGCCCCTCACTAACCCCCCTGCCGGCCTAGTCACCCCATGCAGCCTGTTTGGTCGTCCATTCGGTTGCGATGGTTGCTTAGGCATACACACACACACACACACACACACACACACATACACTGAGTTGCCAGATTACACACACATACACTGAGTGGCCAGATTATTATGATCTCTGAATGCATAATAATCTGGCCACTCAGTATATATATATATATATATATATATATATATATATATATATATATATAATAGACAAATATGCAAATTGACTGCACCTTCGCTACACCTAAGCCACGCCCATCAGCCAAGCCACGCCCGCCAGCCCATCAGGACGATTATGCAAATTACCCCAACAAAGATGGTGGCTAATTTGCATATCAAGACAGCGTCGAAAGAAGCCAAGAGCTGCAGAAGGGAGTAAAGCTTCGAAGAAGCAAGCAAGCCGGGGGGGGGGGGCGCGAGGGGGGAGGGGAGGAGAAGGGAGGAGCAAAGTTAGGGCCGGGGGCGAAGGGAAATGCAGGTGGGCTGGCGGAGAAGGCGGGGTGGGCGACAAGGGAGGAATGGAGGCAGGGTAGAGTGCAGCAGGAAATCCTATTGCAGGATTTTTCCTGCAATGGGAATGCTAGTATGTATATATATATATATATATATATATATATATATATATATATATATATTTTAGAGGTCTGGTGCATGAATTTGTGCATGGGTGGGGTCCGGCCAGCCTAGCCAGGGGGAGGGGACATGGGTGGTTGGCCAGCCTACCTGCTGGTCGAAATCCTGGTCGAGGGGACAATTTGCATATTAGCCTTTTATTATATAGGATATACACTGAGTGTCCAGATTATTATGCATTCAAAGATCATAATAATCTGGCCACTCAGTGTGTGTGTGTGTGTGTATATGAAATAAGCCTGTTGACTCAGGAAAAACAACTAATGTTATTTGTTAGCAATGATAACATTGAGCATTCAATGAAAACTAAAAATGTAAACTAGTATCTGTTGCCAAGCATTTTACAGCTTATCAACACTCAATAATATTTATGATGAAAGTGATGGTGATACTAATAAGTGCTATGTTTTGATGCTGTATAATCTTACCTAATAAAAGAGAAACATGCAAATTAACCATCATTCTGCTACACTCACAGGCAATCAGAGTGAGTATGCAAATTAACCCAACAAAGATGGAGGTTAATTTGCATATGCAAGTGTGGAGTGGCCGGGAGGGGCGTGACGCCTGCTATGAGGGGAAGGGGGGTGGCAGAGGGAACTACTAGAGCCGTGCTCTGGACAGAAGCAAGGACTTGCTGGCTCCCGCAGACTTGCTGGCTCTGGGCGGGCTGGGAGCAGGGACTTGCCAGCTCCGGGGCAGCTGAGAGTGAAGCCCGGGGAAGGAAGGCCTATTCTTGCATGAATATCGTGCAACGGGCCTCTAGTAAAATATAATGTGCAAACATTTGGGAAGATCTATATAAATAGTGAACCAATATTTTCCAACTGAACAATACATAAACTTACAAAATCTTGCATGAATAAAATATCTATTCATAGTACATAAGAGATCAATAGATTTTAATGTTACCAAATATACAAAACTTAATTAATGTGGTTTTAAATTCCACTTTTCCAATGTTTGTGTATTATCAAAGAATATACAATTATATGAAAAAGCTATAAAAATTTTCCCCTTCAAACTACCTTTATGTGAGAAATCAGATTTTATTCACATACTTTGACCTAAACAACATATTTTTCAATAAAAATTATTTTATTTTTATTTTTAAATATATTAATAAATATTTTAATTTTTGTTTTAATTTCTAATACATTAAATACTGAATATCACAAATCACATACACAAAAGTTTTTAGGGGTCTGCAATTTTTTAAGAGTATAAAAAGATCATGCCCTAACTGGTTTGGCTCAGTGGATAGAGCGTCGGCCTGTGGACTGAAAGGTCCCAGGTTTGATTCTGGTCACGGGCATGTACCTTGGTTGCAGGCACATCTCCAGTAGGAGGTGTGCAAGAGGCAGATGATCGATGTTTCTCTCTCATCGATGTTTCTAACTCTCTATCCCTCTCCCTTCCTCTCTGTAAAATATCAATAAAATATAAAAAAAAAAGAGTATAAAAAGATCCTGAGTCCAAAACATTTAAGAACCACAGTTGTAGACACTTATTAATGCCATATCAACTAATATTGAGAAATTTACCTCATTTCCTTTAGGATTTGGTACGTATGGCTGCAATGGTTCTATTTGGGCTTCAGCTTGAATTGAATGAACTACTTCATCATTGTCTGATGATTCATTTTCTTTGTCCTTTTGAAATAAAAGGAAAATAATTATTTTAATTGCTGTTAAAATGAAAATTATAGGAACAACTCCATCATCCTGATTCATAATATAAATTAATCATTTGCCAATATTAAAATTGATTTAAACCAGTAGCTTATACTAGTTTTTGGCTCTGTGTCTCTTTCAGAATCTAAGGAATGCTACAGCTTATCCATAGAAAATGGTATATAGACACGCATGTCTCTAGATATTTTCAGGAGGACCATTGACCACTTTTAGCTCATCTATTAGATCCAGGTTAAGAATCTGTGGATTTGCAAAGATATATGCATATTTATCTTCATTGCACCATTATTCACAGTGGCCAAGACATGGAGACAACCAAAGTGGCCTTTGAAAGATGATTGGATAAAGAAGATGAGGTACATACACTGAGTGGCCATATTATTATGATCTCTGAACGCATAATAATCTGGCCACTCAGTATATATATATTAGAGGCCTGGTGCATGAATTTATGCATGGGTGGGGTCCGGCCAGTCTTGCCATGGGAAGGGATCATGGCGGTTGGCCAGCCTGCCTGCTGGTCAAACTCCTGGTCAAGGGGACAATTTGCATATTAGTCTTTTATTATATAGGATATACACTGAGTGGCCAGATTATGATGCTTTCAGAGATCATAATAATCTGGCTACTCAGTATATATACAATGGAATACTATTCAGTCATAAGAAAAGATGAAATATTGCCATTTGTTACAAGATGGATGGGCCTTGATAATATTATGTTAAGCAAAGTAAGTCAGTAAAAAAAAGTTAAGAATCATATGATTTCACTCATATGTGAGATATAAAATTGACACGCATAGACACAGACAAAAGTATGGTGGTTACCAGAGGGAAAGTTGTTGGGGGCTAGTAAAGGGTAAAGGGAGCTAGATATATGGTAATGGAAGATGATTCAACTGTGCACTGGTGGTGAGCACACAATGCAATATATCAATCATGTATCATAGAAATGTATACTTGAAATCTATATGATCCTATTAACCAATGTCACCTCAATAAATTAAAAAATAATCTCTGGTTTAAAGCTTAAGTCATAACCCCAAACTGTCATGTTTCTATGCATTTATAGGTATAAGGTGTGGTCTTCTTGTGCAATAGAAGTTCTGAAATACAGCAGTGCAAATATTTTTCCTTAATTCAGCCCTGGGAGTTTACAAAAGTTTCGGTTTCCCCATTTAAGCCAGTCAATATTATTTCTTCCATTCAAATAGAGTAATAAAAATGTGTTTTCTTTGATTCTGGTGAGTTGAAGCCCTTACATGTGTCTCTGAGTGCTAATACATTTTCAGGTATTTCAAAAGACCTATGACTTTGACTACAGTATCAATAATGTACACATAAAGATAGGAATGCCCATACAAGATCATAGGGTCATGAGTTTAGTAACTGTTACCTATTAATTTTTTCTTTAATTTTTAGAGTGGTTTCTCCCATATATATTTAAAACATTATATTACAATAAATATGTGCATGGTACTAATACTAAGAGTTTTGCAAGGATGCATAAAAGCTTTTTTTCACAAATGCGAAACCCATTAGATTCAGTTGTTACTAGGGCTCACTGAGAATAGTCATGAGCATTTTATTTATTTTTGTTCGTTTGTTTTAAATTTATCTTTATTGTTGAAAGTATTACAGATGCCCCCTTCCCCCCAACCCCTATTGACCCCTTCTAGCCCACTTCCACCCCGTGCCCCAGGCCTTCATCACACTATTGTCTGTGTCCATGGCTTATGCATATGTGCATATAAATTCATTAGTTAATCTATTCCCACCCCCTTCCCTCTGAGATTCAACAGTCTGTTCCATGCTTCTATGTCTCTGGATCTATTTAGTTCATCAGTTTATTTTGTTCTTTAGATTACACATATGAATGAGATCATGTGATACTTGTCTTTAACTGGTCATTAGCATTTTAAATGCCCCAATTTCAGGACAAATACCACCATTCTGAACTCATATCTTCTCTTTACTATCTGGTTTCTTTTTCTCCCTATCTCCCATTTTGGGGGGATTAGATATCCATTTCCCCTTTTGGGTCTTTCTTCTCTTGCTGCTTTTAATTTTTTTCATGTTAAATATGTCAGGGAAATAACATTTGTTAAATTGGCTCATGGGCACAAAGCAAAAGACTCCCTTAACCAGACATTCAGACAATGTTCATTTTTAATTACTACATTAATTATTATTAGATTAAATGGGTGTTGATACCAGGGTTTAATTTAGGAACCTCACAATGATTTCTTTTATGTAAATACCTGCTTTGAAGTATTAGAAAACAAATGATCTCCTAATCTTGTTGACCTCATTAATTTGCTTAGGAAGCTCACAAACCCTTCATTGTCAAATCAGATTTGTCATATTTAATTCATCAACTCTGGCCAAATTATATCCACTTATATTAGACAATTTTGAAAGAACAAAGTTTTTTGACTATTCCAAAATAAGGTAAAGAGATTAAGATAATGTGTCCCACATTTTGAAAGAGTGCAGAGACAAATTTGTAATGTGTCATATTCGATGCAGCCACTTTATTAATTAATGATGTAAAATTGGTGGAAAATTAGGGAGATAAGTCATACATATGGTAACTGTATGCAAAATGCTTTAGAAACTGATTTTCCTTCTCATTTTAAGCTTGACTTAAACACCCTGAAGTACAAAAAATAGTGCAATTCACTTAAATGGTACAGTTAATCACTCCATGGAAAGAAAAAGCAAATAAACTAACTTAGACGTTAGAGGAATGGAAAAAAAAAGTTAGAGTAATGAAACCAAATTTGTGGTTTTTTTTTAATTTGTTTTTTATTTTTAATACATTATATTGGAAAGCTTTTTAAAAATTTTTATTGAATTTACTGGGGTGATATTGGTTAATAAAAGTTATATAATTATTGCAAAGTTTGAACTTTGAAAATAATTTTAAAGATCCAATTAATGCATAACCCATAGACACAGACAACAGTGTGGTGTTGGCCAGATGGAAGAAGGGATGAGGGCTGGGTGGAGGTGGGCAAGGGGTAGGGGGGATGGGGACATCTGTAATAGTGCCAACAATAAAAATAAAGTTAAAAAATATCCAACTAGTAATTTTAAATATGCATACATATGATATCTCTTTATTGGTTAAGGGAATAATAGGTAGTAAACTAATAATTAAAGTTATATTTCCACAGGGATATTAAGCAATTATCTGGATCATTCAAGCAAATTTTTCTTTCTCAAATTAAGTGAAAATTATCTGGATCATTTATTTGAAGCACAAACTATTTAGCTAATCTTCTCTGGGACACAGGTATATTTATTTCATTTGGTTTTACAGAGGGAAAACATAAGTGAGCTAGCATATTTTCTCTGCATATTTCACTAAGTAAAAATATTAAAATCTCTTACACTTGCAATTTGTCTCAATTCTTCCTCATGTTGATTAAAGATATCTTCCCATCTGCGCTGGCGCCTTCGCCTATGGGCTTCTAAATCTGAGAGCTCAAGCTCTTCAGGTCTCTGTGATAACTTTGCCCGGAACTTCTTTGGTGATAATCTTTTTGCTAGTGCTTGCCTTAGACTAGAAACTTTTGATTTTTTCTTTTTCTGTGCCTGTTCTGGTTGAGAGTAAAACATGTTTGATGACAGGTTTTCCATCAGGATTTGCAGTGGACCAAGTGGCTTTGAGTTATGTGAGTTTGGTGCTCTAAGTAAGTTTCTTGATAGTCCCTCTATCAGTGCTTGAATTGAGCCAACGGCCTGTGGGGGCTCTAGTGCCCAGGCCTGTTCCTGATGTGACTCTTTGGTTTGTCCCTCTACTGGAATGAGCACCTGAGTATCCAAATGTAGTGGAAACAGCACATGGTGGTTCTGTGACAGTAGAGGCAAGAACACTTGGGCATGCACATGTAATGACTCTAGTTCCTCTGCCTCAATCTCTGCCTGTGTAGGCTCAGCAGCCTGTTCCTGTACCTCTGGCTGTTCAGGTACCTGATTCTGCTCCAGCTGCTGTTCAGGTATCTGGTTCCGCCATGGCTGTTGTCCAGGGGCTTGAAATTGCCTTTGTTGTTGTTCAGGTACCTGATTTTGCCCCTGAAATTCCTCTGGTACCCGGTCCAGATCCTGTGGTTCTTCTGATGCTTGGGGCTGAGCCTGAGCTTTCTGGTCTTTGGGTACCTGGGCCTGTAGCTGTAGAGACTTAGGTACCTTAACCTGAGCCTGTAGTGGCATGAGCATCCATGCTGCCCTCCGTAGTCGTGGAGGTGCTTTAATCTGCATCTGTAGGGGCCTAGATGTTTTAGCCTTAATCTGAGCCTGTAGTGGCATGAACACCTGAGCCGCCCCTTGTAGTCTCTGAGATGGCTGGGCTTGCCCCTGAAGAGATCTAGGTGCATTGTTCTGAGCCTGTAGTGGCTTGAACACCCTGGCTGCTCCCTGTGGATGCTGAAGTGCCTGGACCTGTGGCTCTTCTCGATCAGGTAACCACCTTGGCTGAGAGGGTTCTCCATGCAGGACTCTAAGTGGTCTGCATCTACTGCTGGTTGGCAGTCTCAGAAGTTCATGGGTACAACAATGTCCTCTAGAAATAAACATACAAACGTTTGCCATACAATTAGAATTGTCAGTGGAGAGAAGCCATTCAGGGGAAATGCTTTTATTTTAAAAGATAAATATTTTCCGAACCAAAGATAGTTTTAATAAATCTTTCTTGAATCATTCCTGTAATGTCTAAATTATCATTTGTATTACTAAATATACTTGATCATTCTATTGTCATATATTAAGGAATCTTTCAATAGTAATCAAACATTTTTTTCAACATTTTCACATAAATATCTCTTGAAAATATAGATTTGTGTGTTTTTTTGGTATGAGAAAAGATTAAGTTTTTCTGAGTCAAATAAAACAGTATGGAAATCAACTGTCTTAAGTGAATTGCTAACATCAAATCCCATATGTAACTTGTATAACATACCTGAATTTTCTTGTGGTATACTGGTCCTTAATAGCTTCTTCTCTTTCAAAGATCAGAGGTATTCCTTTTTATTAAAGAAAAAATAATGCATAACAATCAGCAGAAATTAATGTAATCCAGCTTATCCAACTTTCACCCTTTATTTCTCAGGATGTTGAGTGAATTTAAAAGGACAACAAGAAGGTAACCCTTCAAATCACATCTGGTTGGTGATTAGCCAATATCCAGGTTCTTGGGTCCACTTTTATACTACAGTGCAGCTGTTCCATATAGACTAATTTCTCTGGTAATAAGAAAGAAAATTTAGCAATCTGCTACAATTCTAAAGAGAAAAAATTGAGAAAGACAAAGGAAGAAAAAACCAAGAGAAACTCTAGATGGTTGGTGAACATGGCTTATAGGTGTGTGCTCTAGATTTAAGGACTTTGTAACTTGGACCCATACCTATCTTTGGTCCTTTCAAAGAGGATTGAAAATGAGGATAAAGATCTTAGGTCCTTTCAAGGAGAATGTTAAAAATATAAATTCTGGGTTTCATACTTAATGCATTGAAAAGTTCAGCTTTTTTCCTGTCAGCTGTGCTGACCTGAAATACAGACCCAAACAAATACGTTTGTTTTTTTAAAGCTATGTTGAAGTGTTTAGGGCAACTATATTTACACTGAGTGGCCAGATTATTATGATCTCTGAACACATAATAATCTGGCCACTCAGTGTATTTGTATCTCAAATGGGTACCAAAAGTATTCTAGACTTTTGCTGGAGATCAACCACCTATTTTCCCTGAGCTTTCTATCAGCCAGTGCAAAGGGGAAAACTGATCAGGTGCACGGTTTATAGTATCTTTGATATCAAATAAATGAGGTACTCAAGAGAAGTACACTGAGTGGCCAGATTATTATGTGTTCAGAGATCATAATAATCTGGCCACTCAGTGTATATCTTCCATATAATCTTCATGTGAATGTGACTTTTCCTGTAGTTAACAATACAGAAAACTTGCTATGGAATTTAGCAAATCAAGTAGATGTATGGTCTTCATGCACCCATTTGATACTGGCTGGATTTTGTGATGCTCATCCAATGAATTCTCCACCATGGCTAAATAAATTAACTCTTGCTACTTCTCGCTCCAAAATAGCATATAGTTATACTAGAAGACCAGTGCACGAATTCGTGCACCAGTAGGGTCCCTTGGCCAGGCCTGTGGGATCAGGCTGAAACCAGCTCTCCGATATTCACCAAGGGGTTCCAGATTGCAAGAGGGCACAGGCCAGGCCGAGGGATACCACCAGTTCACAATCAGGACCAGGGAGGGACATGGGAGGTTGGCCACCCAGGGAGGGACCACAGGAGGGCTCCAGGGCATGTCCAGCTCAGTCCCGATCTGCTGAACCCCAGCAGCAAGCTAACCTACCAGTTGGAGCATCTGCCCCCTGGTGGTCAGTGCACATCATAGCAACTGGTTGACCAGTTTACTGTCTGTCCCCTGGTGGTCAGTGCATGTCATAGCGAGTGGTTGAGCAGCATTAGCATATTACGCTTTGATTGGTTGAACAGACAACTGGCTTATTAGGCTTTTATTATATAGGATAGATGAAAGAAGTTACACTGAAATAAATTCTGAAGCTAATTTGAAAATGCGTGCTATATTTTTTCAGGTTCCCCCTTTCCCACTCTATAACCACTCTCAACTTTGTCTATGGTGCCTCAAATTAAGTCTAGAATTTCCCATACAATCTATAAGATAGAACTTCCTAAGTCGTTTCCTCTGGATTTGATAATAATCCATCCTGCCATTTTTAGTATTAATATATAGAAGCTTATTTTTATTTGTACAAATAGTTCCTTTAATTATATTTTATAGTTGGATATTAGAACATAAAACAAACTTTGTATGGTGCACAGACTTCAAAATTAAAAGTCAATAAATGGTTAATTACAAAGCCATTTATCTCATTGAAGTTAATTAAAATGTCAGCCAAAGAATCCAAGTATTATATAGCTTTTTTATTTACTTTATTTCTTTAGTTAGGAGTTAAAAAAATAAAATTGGCACATCCCAAAATTCTTCTTGAGGCTTTCGAGGTCTGTAAATATGAACACTTGCCAGTTGTAACAGCCGGAGATAATGAATTAAGTACACATGGCACATTAGTAGAAAAACTAAGTACTGAGGGCCTCAGAATTGTTACTTTCAACCTAATTTTAAAAAAAGAGATTTTTCCTGGAAAAAAAAGAATAAGTTCCACTTTCATCTAAATAGTTATTCCAGTGAAATGAAAGTTCATATATTCTACCTTTTTTCTGTCTCTTTTTAATGATTCCAGTAAGATGTTTCTTTAGTGACTCAACAACATGCCCTTCATGTTTTATATTCCGAACAAATGGATGATGAAGCATATTTGCAGAAGTGGGACGAAATAGGAAATTTTTTATCATGCATTTTTCCATGAAATTGTGGAACTTGCGGGACCTAAAAGACATGAGTCAAAGAGATAAAAGGACATTCTCAGGCCTGCCACACCCATCCACATGCCCACCCACATGCCACTATGAAGTTCATATTTGTGGAAATAGTTGCCTATCACTATAATTGTCTTTTTAATTGCTAAATATCCTGCAGCTTGACAATATACATTATACAGTAATGCCATTCAAACCTCAGAAGAGATCAGTTATTGGGATTTTCTACCCAAATAATAGTAGAAACTTCAGTGAATTCAGAAGTGTGTACATGGTAGAAAGTCAAGTAGTAGAACAGCAATTAAGTGGTTAATGTAATAAATGTAGACCATGAGACTAGATTTGTCAGCCCACAGCAGTCACATGTTGAAATCTGAATGCTTCACTTGACTATATGGAAATACAGAGGTTTAGATATAATGATCCACCAAAACAAGTGTTATTGAGGCTAACTTTATAAAATGACCCATGAAATCAGATGTGCCCATAAAGCCTGTATCTGTGGGAATGGTTAAATTGAATCACAATCAAGAATGTTAGTGATCAAATCACAGTCATCACTTCTACGAGGGCAAGCAATACTAATAAGCAAGAATGTCAAGTACTAGATCAATAAGCTTCATTGAAAAGGATTTTGAAGTTTAGTTGGCTTGTAGCACCCTGGGACAACAAGTCTTCTTTTCTATGTCTGTGGGTGTTTAGCTTAATGAATGGGCCAAGCAACTGGGCTATATATCATAATCACTGACTGCCTATCTAAGCACAGTGAGAAATGTTACAAATGATTTCCATAGGTACATCCCATTACTGGAGAAACAATGGAATATGCCATTAATGTCAGTACTATAATGTCATCATAATATATTCTGGATGGTATTACTTATTTCTAGTTGGTTAGCTACTTTTTAAAGAAAACTAGTCATTTAGACACCACACTTAAGGTACTGAATTTTAAGAAATATTGTTGAACAAAGATGTTGAAGCAGGACTGACCAAATGAATTAACACTTCTTTGCTAAATAAAAAATACCAAGTTAATGTGTTTGGTAAATTAGGTCATTCATTTTTACCATCCACTGGATTTGACTTTGGGAGCAGATTCCCGCAAAATTACAAACAGGGCTTCCAAGGGCTGAAGGTTACACAGCGCTGCAAAGGAAAATAGATAAGTTTAGAATGAATGACTGAGAAAAAAGAATGAAGTTAGAGGTGTCATGCTACCTGACTTCAAATTATACTAAAGAGCTATGACAATCAAAATAGCATGATATTGGGAGAGAACAGACACACAGATCAATGGAATAGAATAGAGATCCAGATATAAAACCACATGCATATGAACAGATAATTTTTGACAAAGGAGCCGGAAATGCACATTGGAGTAAAGATAGTCTCTTCAATAAGTGGTACAGGGAAAACTGGAAAGCCACATGCAATTGAATGAGACTGGATTACAGTTTGTCCCATGTACAAAAATTAACTCAAAATGGATCAAAGACCTAAATATATAAGACCCAAAACAATAAGATATATAGAAGAAAATATGGGTACCAAACTTATGGACCTGAGTCATAGAGAACATTTTATGAAGTTGAACCTAAAGGTAGGGGAAATAAAGGCAAAAATAAATGAATGGGACTATATAAAACTAAAAAGCTTCTGCACAGCAAATGAAACTGACAACAAAAAAGAGGCAGTCAACCAAATGGGAGATGATATTTGTGAACAATAGCTCCTTCAACAAAAGTTTAATTTCCAAAATATATAAAGAACTCATAAAACTCAAGACAAAACAACCAATTTAATCCAAAGGTGGGCAGAGGACCTGAAAATATAGCTCTCCCAAGAAGAAATACCAACAGCCAATAGATATATGAAAAGATGTTCAACCTCACTGGCCATTAGGGAAATGCAAATCAAAACTACAGTGAGATACCCCCTTATAGCTGTTAGAGTGGCCATTATCAATAAGACAAGCACTAACGAGTGTTGGAGAGGTTATGGAAAAGGGGGAACCTTCATTCACTGCTGGTGGGAATGTAGACTGGTATAACCACTATGGAAAGCAGTCTGGCAATTCCTCAAAAAATTAAGAATAGAGCTATCATATGACCCAGCAATCCCACTCCTGGATATAGCAGGTATATCCAAAAAACTCAAAATCATGTATTCACAAAGATATATGCACCACTATGTTCATTGCAGGATTATTCACAGGATGGAGACATGGAAACAACCTAAGTGTCCTGCTAGAGAGGATTGGATAAAGAAGATGTGGTACATATACACAGTGGAGTTCTATGCAGTTATAATATAGGATGACATACTGCCATTTGCAACATGGATGGACCTTGAGAACATTATGCTAAATAAAATAAGTCAGTCAGAAAAGCTAAGAACCATATTATTTCACTCATATGTGGGATATAAAACTGAAACTCATGAATACAAACAGCAGTGGGCAGTTGCCAGAGGGAAGGGGGTGGGGAGGACTGGGTCCTAATATAAGGTGACAGGAGAAGATTTGACTTCGTGTGATAAAGATCTTATAACATAGGAACCCACACCTGAAACCCATATGTTCATGTTGACCAATGTCACCCTAATCAATTAATAAATAAAATAAAAATAGAATGAATAAGAAAGGTAACTACAGAGCACACTCCTCATTCAAGAAGGAATTCTAAGCATATGAAGTACACGAAAAGCTCACTTTAACACAAATAGTCCTTTATATAAGATCCTAAAGATTCATTATTGCCAGTTGTGACAAATAAATAAATTACACTAGATAATATGTTTGAAATATGTTATTGATAACATATCTTTAGAAGGAAACACAAAGTGGAGGAGACAAAGCACTCTTTTGTGTTTGTGTACTGCAGCTATCTATAGTTATAAAATTGGAATATGTAATTATAAACTGAAAAAGTCAATCAGACTAGTAGTTAAGCAAAATAATGTATAAAGATGATTTATTAGTCTAAAAAGATGAGAAGAATCTGTTTTGGAAGTTGACAAACCTACGAAAAGAGGTAGATTCAGTGTTATCAACTGTTAAGAACACACTTTCTAGAGTAAGATGGCCTGGGTTCAATTTATAGCTCAGCCTTTGTGATCTTGGGAAAATTACTTAACCTATCTTTGCCTCATTTTTTTTCCATTGGAAAAACAGGAAATATGTCAAGAATTCCTTCAGGGAGTTGCTGTTAGGATTAAATGGTCACCTACAAGTATAAGTGTCTAGCATAGATTATGCACTTAATAAATATAAGCTATTGATATTATCATAAATATTTTAACTATCTGGCAATTTGAGTCTGTGCCAAATTATTGGACTTTCATTCCCTTTTTCAGACACACAACCCTACAAAGAAAAGCCTATTCCAATATGTGCTATACAAATTCATTACCTCATTGGTTTGAGAATTCTGCACTTTCCTATAAGTGTTTAAATATATGTTTCACTTCACTTATTTCCTCTTATGTTTTGATTAAAGAAAGCTGGCAATGTAAAAAATTCCCAAAGGAGAACCACAGTGTAAATTTCACCTAACACTTCAAGTGTGTCATTAATGTTAGGATAATTTGATATTAATGCCACTTTAAAGTCATCCTTCCTCTTCCAAAATACATCTCCAGAAAAATTACAATGTCAAACTGGTCTCTCATAACAGTAGAAAAAAAGCCTGCTACAGAAATTTCATTAGAGTGATATAAAGGCAATTGTTCAAAGGTCATGCTTTGTTTCAATTACATGGGTATAAATTAATAGAAAGTGCAGATTTCTAATTGAGGGCAGAATGAGCTCCAAGCTCAAAAGATCAGGGTCATATTTGACTGTCTTCATTACTTTACTATGTCCAATCAGTCATCAGATTCTATCCCTTAAACACATTGCAAATGAGTTTGTACAATGTCATGCAGTTGTCATTTATTAACAGCTGAGCATCATTCAGTCAACTAACAATATCTTTAGGAGTCAAGAGTTATGGCATAGACTTGGTAGGTTTTCATTAAGGGAAAGGAGAAGTCCACAAAGGAATAGAGCATAGGGTGGTTTTTAAAAAAAGCTATAATACAGAAATTGTGGAAGTTTCCTATTTGGTCTAATTTTAGGAATACTAATCAATAATAAATACCTCTTCACACCATATAATTTAACAGTGCCTACATTTCACCATTACAAGAACATTCCTTTGAAATAGCAAACCTCCTTTAAAAATACACCTATTGATGGGTTGGAAACATTTAACTGGGAGCAATTTGAATTGATTTGATAATGTGGTTTATTCCCACAATATGTTGAGATCTGAAGAAAACTTTTGAATACTTAAGAAATTGGTATCTTAATGGGACAATATTAAATTTGAGTCACGAGACAATAATGTAAACATTGATCTGTGTGTAAAGAGGGGACACTACAAGAAAGAGAAGTAGGACTGTAAACAAACATGGATGACAATATTAAAAATAATCTCTACAACACCAAGGGGAATACTACTATAGAGAAAGGTATAATTTAGATTAAGGTAAATTGGCTGGTGTAGATCCTTGACAAGGAAGGAGAGTTGCAATAAACTGTCAACCTGATTCTACCTCTTCACTAGACAACAATTTAATTTTCAAATAATAGCAAAGAAACTACTGCATCTATTCAATATTGGCCTATGATATTCTGATGTTTGAACAACTATTAGCAATATTCTGGCCTTGGTTTGAAGGTCTTCACATCTTCACATTGCTTGAATTCCTACCCAGAACTCAAGGACTTAAGAAGCTCTGGGTGAACTGTAGTCCTATCTTCTCTCCTCTGAGAGACCCTGTAGCACCCTTTCAATAAGAGGTTATTCTCCCTCTCTATTTACTTCTCTGGGAGAGACTCACCAAAGAAAGAAAGGAATTTTGTTATCTAGACCTCAGAGACAATTATCACAGAATTGTTGTTTCAGGAGGTCATTCTCTCTGAGATGATAACTATAACCTGAATGATTTCTGTTGTTAAATCTATGAAGATAATTTCCATACAAAGTTATTACTTCAAGCAATACAGAAGGCTGTTGAAAAACAATTTTTTAGCATTGTGGCTATTCCAAGTTATTCATGACCAAAAGTCACAGCATTCTAATTACTTATACAGGAATGCTGATCCTATTTCTTTTAAAAAAATCTTTATCGTTGAAAGTATTACATATGTCCCCCTTTTTTCTCCCATTGAGCCCTTATAGGCCACCCCCAGCCCCAGGCCTCCACCACCCTATTTTTTGTGTCCATTGAGATTTAAAATATTTTCTCATTGAGAGTTAAGAATATTTTGGTCCTCATTTGTCTTTTACAAGAAGTTTGCCATTTGTATACTCTGTGCAAAACTTCTTCTCTACACTCCTTCTGTAAGTTTGCTCATTACCCCTTTTTCTGCTATAATTTTATACTTTAGAATAAAAAATTAAATACAAAAGGTGAATTAAAAAGTACAAATCTATAAAACGCAGAAAGCTAGATTTTAAAAAAGATAGTGGTGAGGAACACTCAGAAACAATAGAAAAAAATATACTACTTGATTCAGTCATCAATCCTAACCAAATACATGCATCAATACTCATATGAAATATCATATTGTGGAGAGAGAGAGAGAGAGAGAGAGAGAGAGAGAGAGAGAGAGAGAGATAGAGAGAATCTAAGCATGTTTCTTTCACAGAAAAATAATTGAGTGATGATGAACAATAATATGTATTTTCCCAATCTCATTTCAATTTTATATATGTAGCATATATCGTTTTTTCCATAATTTATTTTTTACTCACCCAACATAGATACTGAAGCATCCATTTTATATAAAAACTGCTGTTTGAAATTTTAACCCTGATATTTGGCTTCTGTAAATGCTTGCTTGCTTAAATAATAAGGAAAATAAGAGCACTCCCACTTCAGAGAGGCCATTAAACTTTCCCAGGATGAAATTATCAGTGCTGGCACCAGGCCAGGCCTTTGGTTGAGGTCTCAACGCCCCAGCACATAAGGGCTCTTGAAGAACTTGCAAAGGGGGCCAGAAACACCCCATATTTAGGAGACAAAGAAGGTAAAAACATATAAATAGGGAAAATTCCTCCATGTTGGGGCCCAGAATTTGAGAGACATTTTCCTCTGGACCCACGTTTAATAAATGTAACTCCATCTCTCTAAGTATTGCTTGGTTCTTCTCTGGTTTTCTGTAACATTAATGGTTCCCTGACCGAGAAACAACTGTGCTTGGCCTTTTGGCCTCTGGTGAATGGGCCAGTTTTGGGGCCCGGGGGAGTCGGATAGGCCTCCGGGAGGTGCCACTCTGCTGATTTAGCAGAATTGAACCAGGGGATGCGGGGCGCTCCTGGACCTCAGCCCAGGACCCGGCCGGCATCTGGAGAGAGTGGACGGACACTTCTGGACTGTCAACAGAATCAGTAAGGTAGGGGCCCAGTCAGTCAGGCCCACTCAGAGTGAGTGGAAGGGGGAGCTTGATCACCTCCCCGGAAGTCAAGGACTTCCTCAGGCAAATTAATCAGGAAGCAGGTGGACTGTTTAAACTCTGGGTAAATATCTGGTAGAAGTATATCTTTCTATTGTTTAATTTGTTTAAAGATAGTGCAGACCCACTGTGATGGAATGCAAAAGTCTCTAGCAGCTGCAAGATTTATTTTTCTCAGAGTCTTTTCCTCTCTGACAGAGAGGGAATCAGCCCACTTAGCTAATAAAAATTTCTCTAAATTTTGAAGTCCTAAGGTTAATTTAAAAGTAACAAAGAACTTTTATTTATAGCTTTCTTATCTCTTTTGGTGGTCGGAAACTTCCAGGGGCAGGGCTTACAGCTCCGCAGGGTGGAGAGATTTACAGGCCCTGTCCCTGCCTGTGACATCATAGTCCAACATGAGCCACCTGTGGCGGAACTAAGGCTGAAGTTATTATTAACTGTCTATGGATCCTGTTAACCCTGGTTGTGTGTCTTGTGCGGTCTGTTGTCTTCGTGGTTGTGTGTTTTGTTTGACTTGCTGTTTTCAGTTATTTATTAGGATCCTCACAGAGGACATAACCTGGTCTTTCCCTTCCTCTCTCATCCTGATTCTAATAGCATCTGTAACTGGATTAAAGATCTTTTTTTTCCCAGAGGCCCTCCAGGCTTTCAGTCCACAAGAAATCTCCCTACACAACCTTATCCTCATCCGCTATCTTTCCAGGCCGACTAAGAGTCATTTCCTCCAGAAGGGAGGATTACTACAGTGGTAGTCTGTAGTTTTCTCCGAAACTCCCACTGTTTCTATTTCTCCCCTGTGTAGGAATTGTCTTCCTCTGACTCACAATCGGAAAGGGAGACAAGCACCTGGACTGGGGGACGGGATGGGGTGGGTGGGGGGGTGGGGTGGTTGGAGAAATCAAGAGTGGTAAAAGAGGAGGATTTAAGATCCTCTAGGGGCTTAAAGTAAAACTCTATGAGGGAAAACAATGGTTACAGAAAGGAAAAGTATCCTTAAATGTAAAAAGCCTAAATATACAGGATCTCACCATTTGCCTTGTTTCAGGACAGAGTAAATGGTTAATGCAGAAAAGGGGGGTGTGTGTGTCGGCAGTTAATGATGAAGCAGGAAGAGATAGGTTTTTGTCGATTTTTACTGGCTGCAAACCGATCTGCTGGCATAGTGGTCTGGTCCAGGTGTCTTATCAGAACTTCACTAGATTCAAGGTCGCAAATTTTCTGCAAGCATAATTAATCTTCTCTGCCCTGGTCTATTCTTTTTTAACCCTTCCAATACTAAATTAGACCAATACAATATACTTGAAATTACATAAGGAAAAATATAAGTTTTTACTAGATACCTGCTCTTAGTTTTATCACTGAAGGTCTAGTTATATTTTCTTGAAAAAGTACATTTAAAATGTGTTCATAAATATTAATCTAAAAATGCTGACTGTTCACTTTTGATAATCATTCAAGGATTGAGGTTTCTAAGAATAAAGAATTCTAATTCATTAAAAAAAAAAAACCACTAAACTCCCAGGAGCCAAGCGGAGGAGAAACGGAGCTGAAGTCCGCAGCTGCCCTGGTGATTTAAAACTGGTTTCTAGGTAGACTCAGCCCCTGAGAGTCAGGTGAAAGAAGGGGGTGAGGGGGAGCTGGATGCCCGAGCTGACTGCAGTGACCCTGGAAGAAGACGCAGCAGTGAGAAAAGTGGGGGACAGCAGATGTTTACCTAACACTAGAGCTGCCTCGTTGCTGCCTAGTGAGTAATGAACATTTTACAACAAGCAATACAAGAATTAGGCCTTTGGCTTGCTGGCTGCAGCAGTTAAACCAGAAGCCAGTGACTGCTACTAGCCTTCCTGCAGCCCCAGGAATAGAGCAGCGAGCCCAGGGTCTGTGAAAGCAGCAGATAGAGCTAGTGAAAGCTCCCTGTTTGCAAATGTACTGAAAGGGTTCAGTACCTGTTGCTGCTGGGAGAGGAGGGGCTGAGATCCCCTTCCAGTGCACTCTCTTGGGAGAGGCCTGGTCGCTGCTCTGCCACAAAGGGGACTGGAAGGAAGACAAGGGGCCTAATACCCAAGCCACTGCCACAGAAGCACTTTGCAGTATGCAAAGCTGTTTCTAACTGCAACTCTGGCTGTTTTGGACTGGCAGCTTAAAGTCAAAGGGCAAAGGAAAGGTGCTCTCCCTGGACCAGGGAGCCTTCAGGACTTTGAGATTCTCTAAGAGAGGAGGAGTCTGACTGAGGGATGGCAGAGACCCTGTTGGGTTGGAAGGATCTAAGGCCACATGTTAAACTTGTAGATTATGGCTTTCTAGGCAGATGTCCAAGCCCAGTTATGTAGGGGTTAAGCTGCCTGTTTACAGCAAAACAACTTTCTCCCATGCCAGAATAAATTTTAGGGAAATTTGACAGGCTGTGTTTGTGGCTAGAAAGAAGAACTGGCCACCATTCACAGCTCTGACAGTGGCCTGCAGAAAACTGTATAATAGACTTAGATGATGCCTGCGTCTTCATGGACATGACTCCAGAAAGACAAGAACAATTTTGCTTTGTGTGGGAAGGTCAAGAATAGACTTTAGTCACCTCCCTAAGATATTTGTATAGCCCTACCATGTGTCATGTTTAGTAGCAGAAGATTTAGCTGTTAGAAGTGGCCGCAGTGCCAATGTTACTGTCTTTCAGGCCTGTGTGACCATGCCCATGTCAGGGGTGGCACAAACCTCAACTTTAGGAAACTGGAGGAGGCCTGTTTGGAACAGAGGGAAGTAGTGAAGTGGTGAGTACTAGCTCCCTGCTACAGGAATTACAGACCCCGTGAGGTCCTGTGACATGTGAGACTACAAGTCAAGTAGGGGGAACCTTACTACAAGGACAGCTGTAATTGTCTACTTGAATATAGACACATTTTGAATTTCTTCTTGCCATTTTAAGACAGTTACGTTACTCTGAAGAATCCATAGAAAGGACTGACAAGGAAATCAGAAGGTCTTAAAGCAGGTCAGTATATTTTTCTCCTTATACAATTCCTTTGAAATTTAGCAATGCTTAATAAATCATGGCAATACATTTCTTTACATAAATTCAATAAGACTGGTTTCTAATAGTGGTTTTAATAACTGAAAACTTTGACTGGAGTGTCACGTTTTAAAGAGCCCTGTCTGAACTCTGAAGACTTGAAGCCAATAAGAGTGCCAAGGAAAAGCCTGGTATCCTGCTTGGGAGCCCTGAAAATGGCTGGCGCTGGAGCATCAGGCCCATGCCCTACCATCACTGGCAGTTGGTCAGAGTAGAAGGGGAGCAATAAGGACGCCTCTGTGTCCCTGCAGAACCCCCACGCACTCTAGGCAGTGACAAATAGGAGGGCTACTGAGATGGGTCTTAAAACCTAGGGCGTGGGCCCAGGCGCAGTCGCTGCAGGTGAGGGATTCACCTAACTCAGCAAATACTGCAGGCAGGCTGGATGGCAGCTGGATGGCTTGGCTTCCTGGCCCTATGGGGCACACTAAGATTCAATCATGAAATTCTGGCAAAGGTAGTTAGTTACCATTCTTATTGTGTTTATGCAAACAATCAGGCCAAATTAAATACAATAGATAAATCGGTCTTGATTTGGCTCTTTTGATAAACATAGAGATAATTTTGAGGAGAAAAATTATATTTCAATAGAGGTTATTAAAATTGAAATGTTTTCTTTCCCTTCCACAGGACCATTTGTTACAGTTTGTCTCTGCCAGGTCACAAGCCCACCTCCTTCTGTGCCCAGGCTTCATCATCCCTCTGACAAACAGCAAGGATCTCTTGGCTCTGAGAGAAAACTCTGTCCCTCCTCAGCAAAAGCAGCTACTGAAGAAATTCAACGTCCATTTCCCCTAAAAGAATTCAGAGCCAGGATCCTTGAGGTAATATATTAGGCAGTTAGACAGACATGAGCGGAGCAAGGACGATGGGCCAACTAGCGCTACTAGATGTAACTAAGTCTTTCCACCTCTACATATGTGAGACAAGGGGCATAGGCAAAGAGATACTCACCCAAAGTCTCAGCTCCTAGAAAAGGCTGGTAGTCTATTTGTCCAAAAGACTTGACCCCTTTGCATTTGGGTGACCTACTTGCATCCAGGCTGTAGCAGCCACAGCTATGCTTATCGAAAAAGCAAATAAGTTAACCCTAGGGCAGGAACTAATCCTAACTGCCCCACATGAGGTTGAGGCTTTACTCTGGAACACACTGGAGTGTTGGATGTCAAACACTCAAGTCACCCAGTTTCAGGCTCTCTGGTGGACAAAAGAAAAATCAGTAACAATTTATACTGATAGCAGGTATGCATTTCCAATGGCTCACGTACATAGTGCTATTTACAAGGTAAGGGGACTCCACAGAAGCAAGAGGGAATTGGGCCACAGAGGAAGCAGCCCGGAAGGCTGCCCTAAAACCAGTGGGGCCTCTACAGATTCTAGTGACTCTTCCATATCCTGACCTACCCAATCTAGAAAAACTGAAATCCATAACCAATCTTTACTCAAGTTCTTACAGGCTTTACAGTCTACCCAGGAAGCAATCCAGAAGCACGTCCAAGATGCTCTGCCTGTACCAACTTCTGATCAGGTTCATCCCTTCCACCCTGGTGACTCTGTTTGGGTAAAGAAATTTGCCACCCAAAGACTGACTCTTACCTGGAAAGGACCACCTCCACGGCAGTCAAGGTCGACGGAATCCTAATGTGGCTTCATCACACCCAGCTTGAGACAGCCGAGGCAAAATTGAGAGTCCAGGACTCTTCGGACTATTCCTGGCCCTCATTCCGGGGCCTTATCTTATAAGCAGGCCCACTAACTTTATTAGGCAGAAAATTAAGATTATAGTCCTCAGGCGTAAATATAACTCCCTCCCTGACAATGACTAAGAGTCAATGATTTGACTCATGTACATAAAGCCAGTGGGGAATGAAGCATCCATCTTAAATAAAAACTTCTGTTTGAAATTTTAACCCTGATATTTGGTTTCTGTGAATGCTTGCTTGCTTAAATAATAAGGAAAATAAGACTACTCCCACTTCAGAGAGGCCATTAAACCTTCCCCGGACAAAATTATCAGTGCTGGCATCAGACCAGGCCTTTGGTTGAGGTCTCAATGCCCCAGTACATAGGGGCTCTTTAAGAACTTGCAAAGGGGGCCAGAAACACCCCATATTTAGGAGACAAAGAAGGTAAAAACATATAAATAGGGAAAATTCCTTCATGTTGGGGCCCAGAATTTGAGAGACATTTTCCTCTGGACCCATGCATAATAAATGTAACTCCTTCTCTCTAAGTATTGCTTGGTTCTTCTCCGGTTTTCTGTAACAATACTTTGTAGTTTTTTGGACACTAGAGGAAAGGCATCAGAAATCTGATCTCCACATTTATCCCAGTTTTAATCCAAGACCCCACTGTGATATTCCGAGGGACACTAGCAATTCTTAAAAATCTTATTAAGACTATTGCACCTCCTTGAACTTGCTCCCATTGGCCTTGAAATACATTAATAAGATAGTCCAAACTTATAAAGCTTGGTGTGTGGACATTGTGCAGAGAGAGCATGCAGGAACATAGGAATCTATAGGATCTGCTTGGAGAGTCAGAAGCAAAGCAATCCAGTCCCCCCACCCCACCTCTGAAACATACTCCAGGCATTTCTCTCACATCTCATCCAACTATACCAGGAATGTATTTATCATTTACATTTTTGTGTTTAGGTAATTAGGACAGCAAATATGCTCTGCTTATGGGGCCATACATTAGATGGCTGTCAATAATGTATACTTTAATTTACATGCCATTTTCACTTTCCTACCAGAAAGCAGTGTCCTGAAACAGGATGCTGATAGGTCATTTAAATGATGGGAAGAAAGGGAAACAAAAGGAAATGGAACCTTCTGAGATCTTATGGGTAACTGAATGGCTAAAAGAAGGTACCAAAGGTAAGCTGGACTGACTACAAAGTGGGAGGGGGAGCTTACTTTCCAAAATTGTGGAGTATTGGCTCAATTTCAACCAACCACAGGAAGATTTTCACAATTGTCACTGTCTGAAGTAATAATAGTGTGTGACTGTAATTGTTCTGGAACCTAAATATTCCATCAGTTAATATTTATTGAAATGCCCTTATTTCAGGTGGGTGAGGACTGCCAAGACCAAATGCTATTGAGGCTAAATTGAAAGAATACTCATCAGCCTAAAATGAGATACATAAAAGAGAAAAGAAAAATCTCTTTTTATAGACATATCTGGCTATTTTGACTAAACATTCAGTAATCACTGAAAAGGCTACCATTTATAGTTTGGCATATAATGTGGCACCTTTGTGGCCAGTATAAGCTGACTGGTATATACTCAAAGTGGCAGATTTGAACAATATGTTTTCCTAACTTTTAACAAATATCAACTATTTTTACTCACGAGGAGCCCCTTCAGCCATTTCAATAGCAGTGATTCCCACGGACCACACATCACTCTGCAAAGGAAAAGATGACCCCAAAAAGTCAGTTAAAAATAAGAAACTTACAGTATTTAGAATCTCAAAATACTCTTTGACTGGGGGAGTGGTAGTGGTGGTGTCAATGCCAGAGCCATTTTATGGATTTTCTATAGACTATTGTTACAGAGAGACATTATCTGAGCTTGTGACCAGCTAATATTGTTCTACACAACAGTTGATATTGGATGGGCATAAGTATAAGAAGAACTATGATGGATATGTTGCTAGTTTTACTTTAACTGAAATACCAAAAGAAATTTGTTGTAAAGAAATCCTATCACATAAATCTACTTACTAAATGTGCAATCTTAGGTAAACTATTTAACTCTCTGTGTCTCAATTTTATAAAATTACTACATATATTAATAAACTTATATATATGGGTATACTAGTTTAAGAAGTTCCTTGAATATAGTAAGTTGAGTATGGAATTATAATTCTAAGAAATTATCTTACCTAATAATAGACAAACATGTAAATTGACCGTACCTTCGATAAGCCCACAGCCAATCAGAGTGGCTATGCAAATTAACCCAACTAATATGGAGGCTAATTTGCATAAGTAGGTGCCCAAGGCCTTCATCCGGGAACCGGGAACATCCTCAGCACCCAAAGTGAGAGGGAGCCAGCAATCAGAGCCAGCAGGAGATAGTGATCGGAGCGAGAGGGAGCCAGCCATAGGAGGGAGAAGGATCCAGCCATCAGAGCGAGAGGGAGCCAGCCATCAGAGCGAGAGGGAGCCAGCGATCGGAGAGAGAGGGAGCCAGCGATCAGAGCCAGCGGGAGCCAGCAATTGGAGGGAGAGGGAGCCAGCCATAGGAGGGAGAGGGAGCTAGTGATCAGAGTGAGAGGGAGCCATTGATTGGAGGAAGCTGGAGGGCCCCATAGGCTTTAGGCCTGGGCAGGGGCAGAGCCATCGATTAGAGGGTGCTGGAGGGCACCTGCCCAGGCTCGAGGCTTTAGGCCCCAGCAGGGGCAGAGCCGGAGTTTGATGTGAACTGAGTTTCTAATCCACTTGATATATGTACCTTTTCTGATTGCTCATTGGCTAAGCTTCCTGTATGCCACTGGTAATATTCTTAGTAACTTGGGCAATAAGAATCCAAAAAGGTGATCTAGGGTTTTTCCACTACATTCCTGGAGAAAAAAAAAAAATGAAGGTCCGCTGCTGGAGGGCTAAGAAATGTCATATCCTGCCTTAGCTGGATTGGCTCAGTGAATAATGCATTGGCCTGCAGACAGCAGGGTCTGGGTTCAATTCTGATCAAGGGCATGTACCTAGGTTGCATGCTCCTCCCTGGCCAGGGCCCAGGTCAGGGCTCATGCAGGATGCAACCAATCAAAGTTTTCCTTTCACTTTGATGTTTCTCTCTATCTCTCCCTTTATCTTCCACATTCTCTAAAAATCAATGGAAACATATCCTCAGGTGAGGATTAAAAAAAGAAATAAAGAAATGTCATATGCTATGAAAGACACATCTTGAAAATGCCTAAAGAAAGTTGTCATTTTTTCATGATGAAGGGACTGGAGTTCATGTTGATGAAAACACCTTGGTGGTTGCGGTGGCTGGCAGTGGCTGCAGCAGCGGGGTGATGGGGTTGGTGCTTTCCCCTGATCAGCCCAGTTGCCTCCATAAAGGGAGCAGACCTACGCTGAAGTAGGACATCCCCTGAGGGCTCCCAGTATGTGAGAGGGGGCAGGCTGGGCTGAGGGACACCCCCAACCCCACCCGTGCACGAATTTCGTGCACTGGGCCCCTAGTATTCAATAATTTTCTAGAAAATTATCCTTAATGCTATTAATTGTATTTTGTTTTTCTAATGAGGAAATGGCATAGGGGCTAGAAGTACTTTGTGTGGCTACACTAATAAAGTTAATTAAATTATTAGAGCATCAGTTTATAGATCTCTTAGCTTCAAAAGGTTGTTGTGATGGTCTAAGTTTAAGCTTTCTTTAAGTTATATGGGGCTAAAAATTAAAAATAAATAATTAATGTTGTGAAAAATCCTTGGAAGATTGCAAACAGTTGTACAACTATAAAACATTATTTTTACAGTAAGCCACTTAAAGAACAGTATGTTTCCATAGTCTCCATAGCTACTAATAGCACTGGATTATACACTAAGATTTCAATAGATCTGCTTGCTGATCAAGCAGAGGGCATTTAAGGGAAAGGGAAAAGAGATGAACCTTGAATTAATCAACTGCAAGTATCTAGTCCTAGGCTCCACACAAAATGAAACCACAGTGAATTATTTGGATGACTTATTATGTGAGGAGTGAGTGTAGTTTTTCCAGTCTATAGCAAATGGAGAGTTTTTCTACACCAGCTCTTTGAAATGTGTACATATATGTATATTGTCCCAATTGCAGTTTCAGTGAAAATTTTAATAACATGAATTATTATTCAATTTATCTATTCTACTGATTTTTTTGTGATTTGGAGGTGAACCGTGCCAAAGATTTTCTCTATTACCCTGAACAATGAAATTATTTTTTTTCTTTTTGGAGCTTAATTACTGCAGGGATTAATAATTGACTTTACATTTATTCATTTTTAAGTTTAAAAAGCCCTCTGTCCCTGAAAGTTAAATTTCCATATAAAGCCACACAATATTTTACCAGGAAGTTGCAAGCAGGAAGAACTAGACATTCTTCCTCAAATATGGAGAACTCCCAATGGTCTAATTTGTCTAGATTCTTAGAAAATGTCACTTTGCTGCATACAATCAAACCACATATAGGAATAGTGGCTAGTATTTCCTATTAGAGTTTAGTGTGAAAGGAGGATCTACCTGCTTTTTAATCTTTCATTTTATCATTTAAAATAAACTTTAGTCAAAATCCCTTTCCAAATTTGTATACTCACTATTTGCATCCTCACACTTACTCTGTAATCATAGGAGCGTCTAGGGTCCTCATCACAGTCAATCACTTCAGGTGCCATCCAGTATGGTGTCCCAATGAAGCTATTCCTCCTACCATTAGTTCTGCTCACCTGGGCACTCACTCCAAAATCCACTGAAAAATCCAGCATATGTCAAAATAATTGATCAGTAACAAAAAACTCAATAAGTTATTGCTTTAACTTAAAAAGAAAATACAAAAGCCACAATGGATAACAGATTTTTATCCCAGCTCAGAAAATTTTACCATGAAGTTTATTCCAGGGATACTGGGAAATAGGATTTTTATGCTATTTATATTGGAAAGAGACTCAGCAGTGCTATTATAAATCTACAGTAGGTTTGGCTGAATGTTTGCCATGAGTATTAAAAATAAATTTCCATCAGTACACCCTAAACCTCTGAAGTGATAACATATGTAGTGTTTGGACCTGTCACCAAGCTGGAGGAAGACCAGCACTATTAGCAACATATAAGTAATCTAAAACCTAGTAGTATTTTACTAGGAGGCCTCATTCACGACATTAGATATTTCCTATCACACTGATAAAGAAAAATGAGTTTTCTGCTACTTTAAGTTATTCTGCTAATTTAAGTTATTCTACAGATCTTCTGAATCAGATGAAAATATTTACTGTAGTAAATATAGCTTAGCTTAGACTATGAAAGTTCAGTCTTCTATTCACCTGTGGGATACATTATATGAAAATATTTAGTATGGTATCCTCAGAAACAGACAGAAAAAAAGGCTAGAGTAGACTGGGGTATTTAGTCAAGAACAAATAATTCAGGGATAAAAAAATGAAGTAGATTTTCTAATTTAGAATAGTTTCCAGGAATCAAGAGGATGGAGAAAACATGGAATGAAAAGTAGTTTGGAAAAAATTAGAAAAATAAAAAAAAATTTAAAAAGTAAGCATTTAAGACAGTCTTTAAGGATCTAATAAGAACAACAATAAAAAGTACATGATATGTTAAATTCATCATGCACAATCTCATTATCTAGATTATTTTGGAGAATAAGTTAAAGCAGAGCTCAGCACTTAACTATCCATGAGGGCCAACTTTAAGGGCCAAGAAATATCTGTGAAAGCTTTAGCTGATATAATACATTCAGGGAATAAAATAAAAGGAGAAAAGAAGAGAAGAAAGAGTGACCAATGGAATAAAAGGGGGAAAAAGAAAAGCTGAAAATAAAAGTAAAGATCAGACTTTAACAGTGGTATAATTAAACTTTTCTGTAATGATTTAGTTACCAGAATATGAGGATTATTGATGAGTTGCAATTGTAATACAATCACTTTCCAGTCTCTGTCTTTTCTGGGACTACATTTGGCAGTCATTGGTTTTGTCCTCCTTAGAAAATGTCCCTTGAGACCCCGCCCCATCCAATTTGCAGCCCCACCCAAGCTGTTTACAGCAGCTTCTCCATATGAATGGTCTGTCCTGGCTTAGGCTTCAGACTTTGGGTGCAGGCTGGGCTAAGGAACACCTCCCCCTCCTCCTTCCGTGCACTGGGCCACTAGTAAAGAATAATTTACAGGAATTCAACAGTAAAGTAGAGGATTCTGAGAAATAAATCAATTATTTTGTATATGAGGAAGCAAACAAAAAACAAACAAACAAACAAACAAAAAAAACATAAAACACCCAATCAGAAGAGCAAAAAGAAAAAAGAATCCCCAAATATGAAGATAGAATGGAGCCTCTGGGACAGCTTCAAGTGTACCAACATTCACATTATGGGGGTACCAGAAGGAGAAGAGAGAGAGAGAAAAATATTGAAAACTTATTTGAAGAAAAAATAATGGCAGACAGAGGTTGGGCAGAGACCCTCACCCCCCCCCAACATTGCAGGGGCCTGAACCCTAGCCCCTTCTGAGGGAGGTCTCCTGCCCCTATGGCTGCTTCATGCTTCCCATGCACAGCTCAGATCAGGACCCAGGTGACCGGCAGAAACTTGGCCGACAGCAGCTGCCCTCTCACTCCAACAAGAATTGTTTGACTTGTCTTGTACCCATGGTGTGGGGAAGTGGGTTTATGATATCTAAATCCAGCCTACCACCAGGAATGCTCAGGACCTACTCAAGAAGGCAAATAATCCTTTCCACTAATATTTACAGGGTAAAATAAGATTATTGTTAGAATAATAAATTTGACAGTAAAATAGTAGTAAAGTTTTCAGGCAAATTTAAATTGGCTAGTTGAAACAAGTGAATATTCTAGAAAAATTAATTGTACTGGACAAAAAGGTGTCCCTAAAGTGTTAACTAAAATTTTTATTGGTACTTCATCTCATGATAAAATTGCGCACCATGTAATGAACCTAAAACAGTAATATTATAGTGCAAAAAATTAAAATTTAAGCGCCATCAAGACTACATTATAAAATTTTCAAAAGCCTCCTAATATTTAAATCAAGAAAGGGGGTATAGTAGAAGAATATCATGTAAGGAAAAATATCCTGCAAGTAAATTACATCTAGAAAATTAATACTTTAGAAAATTAATTGTAAGTCTAAAAGCAAGACACCCATGAAAAACACACAAGGTGTCAAAACAAGCCAGAGGAAAATCATTAGGGCAAAAAATGAAATAGGATCCCAAGTCAAATTTATAGAAAATATTCCTTTATTAACTTTTGGTCGAGAATATGTTTGTATATTTTCAGAAAACAACTCCGAGACCATGTGGATTCCAGCAACAGAGAGGAATCGACAGGACTACTCCAGCCATCAAGACAGAAGAGAAGCAGTCCAGAGACTGAAGTCGCTGACATGGCCTTCCCATACTAGCAGGTAGCAGCTGTGCATCACTGCAGGTTTCCCAGGACCAAACCAGAGAGAGTCGGACCTCCATTACCACCATTTGTCCACCATCCAGAACTGAAATGTCATTTCTGACATGTACACATAAGGAACTGTTTGACATTGAAATTGGGTCTCAAAAGAACTGTTGGCCCAGAAAGAAACTCACTACAGACTGATTCATGTGCCTGTCAGCATAACCATTATTGCTTTTCTCATTTTCGGTTCTTATAAGTGTATTTCTAATAGCACATGATCTCACTCATCTAGGGGAAAATAATGAACAACATAGACTGATGAACAAGAACAGACCCAGAAACAAGGAGGCATGGATCAGACTGCCGGGCCTCAGAGGGAGGGTAGGGAAGGGTGGGGGTAAAGGGGAGAGATCAACCAAAGGACTTGTGTGCATGCATATGAGCCTAACCAGTGGTTAAGGACAACAGGGGGGTGGGGGCATGCATGGGGAGGGGTGTGGGATGGGAATGGGGGGATGAGGACAAATATGTGATACCTTAATCAATAAAGAAATTAAAAATAATAATAATTAAAATAAATAATGACAAAAAATTTCCCCTACCTGTTGAAAAAAATAGACTTGTAAGTTCAGGAAGCCCAGAGAGTCCCAGACAATAGGGATCCAAAGAGGCCCACACCAAGACACATCAAAATTAAAATGACATGGGTTAAAGAAAAAAAGAGAATCTTAAAAGCAGCAAGAGAAAAGCAGTTAATTACCTACAAGGGAGCACCCAGATGACTGTCATCTGATTTCTCAACAGAAACTTTGCAGTACAAAAGAGAGTGGCAGGAAATATTCAAAGTGATGAACAGTAAGGACCTATAATCAAGATTACCTAGCCAAGCTATAATTTAGAATTGAGGGTCAGATAAAGAGCTTCATAAATAAGAAAAAGCTAAAGGAGCTCATCACCACCAAATAAATATTACATAAAATATTGAAGGGTATTATTTAAGAAGAAGAATGAATAAAAAATAGGAATAATCAAATGGCAACAAATACATATCAACATTTGAATCTAAAAATCAAAATAAACAAACAAGAAACAATGAACAAAATAAACTGGTGAGTTTCTTTCTGGGCCAACAGTTCTTTTGAGACCCAATTTCAATGTCAAACAGTTCCTTATGTGTACATGTCAGCACTGACATTTCAGTTCTGAATGGTGGACAAAAAGTGGTAATGCAGGTCCGACTCTCTCTGGTTTGGTCCTGGGCAACCTGCAGTGATGCACAGCTGCTAACTGCTAGTATGGGAAGGCCATGTCAGCGTCTTCCGTCTCTGGACTGCTTCTCTTCTGTCTTGATGGCTGGAGTAGTCCTGTCGATTCCTCTCTGTTGCTGGAATCCACATGGTCTCGGAGTTGTTTTCTGAAAATATACAAACATATTCTCGACCAAAAGTTAATAAAGGAATATTTTCTATAAATTTGACTTGGGATCCTATTTCATTTTTTGCCCTAATGATTTTCCTCTGACTTGTTTTGACACCTTGTGTGTTTTTCATGGGTATCTTGCTTTTAGACTTACAATTAATTTTCTAAAGTATTAATTTTCTAGATGTAATTTACTTGCAGGATATTTTTCCTTACATGATATTCTTCTACTATCCCCTCCTTTTTTGATTTAAATGTTAGGAGGCTTTTGAAAATTTTATAATGTAGTCTTGATGGCTTTTAAATTTTAATTTTTTGCACTATAATATTACTGTTTTAGGTTCATTACATGGTGCGCAATTTTATCATGAGATGAAGTACCAATAAAAATTGTAGTTAACACTTTAGGGACACCTTTTGGTTCAGTACAATTAATATTTCTAGAATATTCGCTTGTTTCAATTAGCCAATTTAAATTTGCCTGAAAACTTGACTACTATTTTACTGTCAAATTTATTACTCTAACAACAATCTTATTTTACCCTGTAAATACTCACTACAGACTGATTCATTTGCCTGTCACCATAACCATTATTGCTTGTCTCATTTTCGGTTCTTATAAGTATATTTCTAATAGCACATGATCTCACTCATCTAGGGGAAATAATGAACAACATAGACTTATGAACAAGAACTGACCCAGAAACAAGGAGGCATGGATCAGACTGTCGGGCCTCAGAAGGAGGGTAGGGGAGGGTGGGGGTAAAGGGGAGAGATCCACCAAAGGACTTGTGTGCATGCATATGAGCCTAACCAGCAGTTAAGGACAACAGGGGGTGGGGGCATGTGTGGGAGGGGTGTGGGATGGGAATGGAGGGATGAGGACAAATATGTGATACCTTAATCAATAAATAAATTTAAAAAAATGAATAAAACAGAAAAAAAAAGAAAAAAAGAAACTGGTGAATAAAATAGAATCAGAGACATGGAAGTGTGGTACAGACTGATGAATCTCAGAAGGAAGAGGGAAGAGAGGGTAGGGAGAGATTAACCAAAGATCTTACCTATAGACATAGACAGAGGGGTGGTGAAGGGGTGAGGCAGGAACCAGATGGAGGGGGACAGTGGGAGGGAATAATTATCTCAACAATAAATATTTTTTAAAATAAAATGTTCCTTAAAAATATGCTGGAATCCTGGCCAGTTACTCAGTGGTTAGAACGTCCACCTGCAGTTTGAAGGGTCTTAGGTTTGATTCCTGGCCCAGGGCATATATCTTGTTTGCAGGTTCAATCTCTTCCCCTGGTCAGGGCATTTGTGTGGGAGGCAACCAGTTGATGCATCTCTCTCACATCTCTCTCTCTCTCTCTCTCTCTCTCTCTCTCTCTCTCTCTCTCTCTCTCTCCCCCCCACCCTTTCACTCTCTCTAAAAATCAATGGAAAAAATATGCTTTGGTGAGGATTACAAATTATGTTGGAATATGATAAATCTAAAATCACATGTATAAGGGTCATGTATGAAATGAATCCAAATTAATTCTAATTCAATGTTTCAAGGTCTCTCCCTCAGAGTAAATGAGCTTTAGTGCACAGGATTTGTGACAGATTTTTTCACTTACTGGTATTTACAATCCTCTATGTTGTAAATGGTAGGGTTGGTCAGCAACCTGATCCAAATATATGAGAGTTCTGCCACATGTAAACATAATATGTAGCCTTCTGACAGACTATCAATCTTTTACATTTGAATTTGAGATTCACATTCCCTTCATGTATTTAACACAGTATCTAAAAATTGTGTTTCTAGTTTTGTAGCTTTTAGACATAAAAGACATAATATATTTTCTTAAAATTATTTTTCGGTTATTTTAAGAACAATTCCCTCATGATTCTTCTACAAATATTTAGTGAAAAACATTCTCAGTAAATGAACAAAATCTCTACTCTGGTTGTTCAGCAAAAAAATTGGGGACTATCTTAAGGTCATGCTGGAAACAAGGTATGCAAGAAATGATACAATTAAAAAATAATACAGGATCTGATACCAGTGATTTATGTTCTATATAAATGATGTTATCTTCCATTATACAATATTGACATTATTCACATGGTGATACTTAAAATCAAACAAAAATAATTATTTTAAACTTTAGAAGATGTAATATATTGTTCCTTATGTGCCTGTAAGACAAACTGTGTGGTTATTTTCAAATAAATCATGCCTTTCTGAGCCCTGGAATAGAAAGTCAGGGACTTTTTGGTCTTTTGATTTCTAATTCTGAATTTGATTTAGATATTACTGGAGCATCCTTTCTAATTGATATACATTTTTAAAATATTTGTGCTTAAGTAATTTAAAAAAAATCATTGATATTCTTTGGAAACTATGGCTCTGTAATGTGGAAGAAATGTTTTATTGCTTGATCCCTGTCCATGGCACAGAAACTTGCAAATGGTACATACTCAATTCAATTGTTGAAATAAATATAACAGCTAGGTCTAATAGAGGGTAAAGCAATGACCAAAATGTAAATCTCCCATTATAATTTAAATTTGTTTTATCTACACTGAGTGGCCAGATTATTATGATCTCTGAACGCATAATAATCTGGCCACTCAGTGTATTTGTATCTCAAATGGGTACCAAAAGTATTCTAGACTTTTGCTGGAGATCAACCACCTATTTGCCCTGAGCTTTCTATCAGCCAGTGCAAAGGGGAAAACTGATCAGGTGCACGATTTATAGCATCTTTGATATCAAATAAATGAGGTACTCAAGAGAAGTATACTGAGTGGTCAGATTATTATGCGTTCAGAGATCATAATAATCTGGCCACTCAGTGTATATGTCAGAGAAGCAGTTAGGTGCATCTTTGTTTTACCCCACCTCCCTTCCAAACAAATTTTCAAATTTCGACTGGTTTTGCAGGCAGGAAAGACATAGCCTAAACAAGTAAATGATATTGTTAGGAACATGACAGGACACACAATTATTTTAAAGGACTTTTCTCCATTAAGGTATTTTGGGCTTCATTTAAGGTATTGTAATAATAAACTTACCTAGCTTTACTTCAGCATTATGAGTCAATAGCACATTCTGACCTTTGATGTCCCGATGAATTACACGGTGTGCATGAAGATGAGCTAAGCCCTGCATATAATATATTTATTTTTAAAAAGCCACATCAGTATATATATTTTCTTTTTTTTCATATAATGTTCTTAATATCTTTGGAAAAACTTTTGTGAATAAAAATGGCCCAGATTTGCATTTTTTCAGACACAATTATTTCATTAGACTGGAATTACTATAACCAGTTCCCAGAAATGCTATTTTTTGCTATTAGGAAAGGAAAATAAATCAGGACACCCAAGAAAGAAAAAGAACATCAAAAAGTAATATCTGTGTATACACTTTTCCATTTACCTTCTTTTCTAGCCTCCATATTTCAAACAAACCATAAGAGTGAAGGCCTGGACATCTTATAATTGTAGTTCAGACATTGTTTTGCTCTATTACTACTATTTGTTTAGTCAAAAATATTTTCTAGTCAACCTTGTAGGCTGAGAATTTGGAAGGATGTGAAAATTCATTTTAAAGCATTTACAATTTGTATTGGCTTACCATGCTGGCTCCCGTGAAATTAACCCTTGACCTGGCTAACACATGACCTGGCTTCAGTGATATTATTCCAGATACTAACTGGGGATTAATAACAGAAGTAACAGTAAAAACATCTACTACTTATTGAGTTCTTATTCTTTGCCAAGCACTGTGCTGAGTGCTTTACATGAAATAAATTATTAAATTCTCATAGCAACCCTCTGAGGAAGGTGCTAATATTACCCCATGTTATAGATGAGAAAGGTGAGATTTGAAGAAATTAAGTAACTGACTCAAGGACACACAGCTAATACATATGACCCAGAATTTAAACTCAATCTATCATTTGCATTCTTAACTATTTACACTATTACAAGTAATGAGAGGAAGAACATTTTAACTTTGTGTCAGTGATGCTATATAATATTTTCTTGGGTGTTCCCTAAGCCACAAAAAAAAATTTGAGTTTGGTAGATCAAGATTGCCATTCTCATCCAATTTGGTATTCAAAATAAAGTTTTAAGAATAGGGCTTTATTAAAAGAGGATATCTGTCTGCAAAATGATTTGGGGACATTTTATAAAACACTGCCTTCTACCTCACCTTTACCTTAATCTCTAATGACAGTTCTATGCTTTAAAATAACTCTAAAATCATAATAACATAACAAATATTCCATGTGGTTACGACCATGATCCATTGAGCACAATAGCTTAAATTTGACATAGCTATTAAAGGTCATGATTTGGAAGAACTTGCTTACAAATCTTGTGGTCTACCTTAAAGTTTAAGGACATCACCTGAAAATCTGCTTTCTCTAAACCCTTTAGGTCTTTTTTGGTATCCTGATTCAGAGGTCATGCTTATAATTCTTAAATCAACCTATAGGAACAGTTATAAGGTACATTGTATATATTACTTCCAGGTATTTTCAAGGCCAGTAGACAGTAATTATATAAAGACGCACCTGAAGTATTTCTCGGCAGATATAAGCAATCCAATATTCTTTCAAACTCTGATTTCTGGTCATTCTAACTACATCAGTAACTGAGCCTGCTGCACATAATTCCATCACCATCTGCAGTGAAGCCGGCAAAGTATCAAGAATTAGAAAGTAATTATCTGAAAATATCTGGAGAGTTTTAGTCCATATGACTTGCATTTATGTATAATGGTTAGAGATTAAGACACTGCAAAGATAGGGTCAATTGTCTGGTGGAAGACTCCAATGGCTGGTGGAATTATAAAGAGTTGAAAAAATGTGCCAAAGCTTTTTTTATCTACTCATCTACTGATGGGCACTTGGGTTGCTTCCAAATCTTGGCTATTGTAAATAACGCTGCAATGAACACAGTGGTGCATATATTGTTTCAGATCTCTTCACATACATTCCCAGAAGTGGAATCACTGGATCATAAGGCAGTTCCATTTTTAATTTTTTGAAGTAACTCCATACTGCTTTCCACAATGGCTACACCAATCTGCATTCCCTCCAACAGTTCACGGGTGTTCTCTTTTCTATACATCCTTGCTAACACTTTTTTTTATTTGTTTGTTTTGCTGTTGTTGAATTAGTGATGATAACCATTCTGACAGGTATGAGGTGAAATCTCATTGTGATTTTAATTTGAATTTCTCGAATGATTAGTGACATTGGGCATCTTTTGATATGCCTATTAGCCATCTCTATGTGCTCTTTGGAGAAGTGTCTATTTAGGACCTTTACCCATTTTTAATTGGATTTTTGGATTTTTGGTCTTGAGTTGTATAAGTTCTTTATCAGTAGATGAGTGGATTAAAAAAATCTGTGGTACATTTACACAGTGGAATACTACTTAGCCATAAAAAGAAGGAAAGCTTACCTTTTATGACAGCATGAATGGACCTGGAGAGTATTATACTAAGTGAAATAAGCCAGTCAAGGAAGACAATTACCATATGATTTCACTTATATGTGGAATTAAATGAAAAAATAAACTAACAAATGAAATAAAAACAGACTCATAGATACAGAGAATAGACTGATAGCTGTCAGAGAGGAGGGCTTTGTGGGGCTGAGTAAAAATGGTGAAAGGACTAAGCAAAGAAAAAAAAAAACTCATAGACACAGACAACAGTATGGTGGTTACCAGAGGGAGAAGGGGCTGGGGGGGGGGGTAGAAGAGGGTATAAGGGGGATAAATGATGATGGAAATAGTCTTGACTTGGGGTGGTGAACACACAACACAATATACAGATGCTGTGTTATAGAATTGTACACCTGAAACCTATATAGTTTTATTAGCCAGTGTCACTCCAGTAAATTCAATAAAAAATTTTTAAAAAACTGTTGGAAAGCCTGGTGAGGGCACATGCCTGGGTTGTGGGCTTGATCCCCAGTAAGGGGCGCACAGGAGGCAGCCAATCAATTATTCTCTCTCATCATTGATGTTTCTATCTCTCTCTCCCTCTTCCTTCCTCTCTGAAATCAATAAAAATATTTTTAAAATATAAATATCTAGGAAAGAAGGGAAGACAGGTACCATACCAGGTGTATTTAATCAGGAGGTAGGATTTGAGCTAAGCCTTAAAGGAGAGGTAGTGTTTGGAGATACTCCAAAGGAAGAATATTTAATTTATTGAAAACAGAAAGAGTACATGCCTTTAGAAAGAAATTTGTATAGGGAACAAACCTGAGTGATAGTTTGAATGAAACAAAAACTGTTTTGGTTGTGTGGTATCTCATCTTATGAAAATGTGCATCCTCAAGCGTGACCTGGTATTATAGAATAAGATCAAGGTAATTAATACATACCCAAAGTTGGTGCCTCTGGCCAGCAGGGCTCAGCTTGAAAAATGCACCATAGAAGGACACAATGTTTTTGTGGAAAGAGTACTTCTTCAAAAGGTTGAGTTCAGTCCTGAGATCCTCTTCCTCATCCTGCAGAATAAGAATAGAGAGTAAATTCCTAAGCTACCCCATTCAATGACTGTGAAACTCTAAACTACAGTAAATCAAAAGAGAATCCTATGGCAACCCATTATACCATAAATAAATTTATAGTAAAATTTTATCTAGAATTGTCAGAGAATGGAGATCTTTGGTGAACTGGGCATTTTGGAGAAAATAAAGTTTAATTAAAGATGCTTCCATTCAATGGTTCTCAAAATGAGATCCTGGAACCAGCATCAGCAGCCACTATATAAAGCTTTAACTGAAGTGAATAATTACAGAGTTGTTTGTAACAGTTTTATTGAGCTGCTAGAGGCCTGGTGCATGAGATTCATGCATGGGGGGTGGGGGGGTCCCCTCACCCCGGCCTGCACCCTCTTGCAATCTGGGACCCCTCAGGGGATGTCCCACTGATGGTTTAGGCCTGATCCCACAGAATCGGCCTAAACTGGCAGTCAGACATCCCTCTCACAATCCGGGACCACTGGCTCCTAATTGCTCACCTGCCTGCCTGCCTGCCTGATTGCCCCTAACCCCTCTGCCTGTCTGCCTGATCACCCCTAACCTCTCACCCGCCTGCCTGATCACCCCTAATTGCTTGCCTGCCTGCTGATCGCCCTAACCTCCTCTGCCTGCCTGCCTGATTGCCCCTAACCCCTCTGCCTGTCTGCCTGATCACCGCTAACCTCTCACCCGCCTGCCTGATTACCCCTAATTGCTTGCCTGCCTGCTAATCGCCCTAACCTCCTCTGCCTGCCTGCCTGATCGCCCCTAACCACCTCTGCCTCGGCCCCCGCTGCAGTGGCTTCATCTGGAAGGACATCCGGAAGGTCGTTTGGCTGTCCAGTCTAATTAGCATATTATGCTTTTATTATGATAATTTATATACCATACAACTCATTCATTTAAAGTATAATATTCAATGGTTTTCAGTTTTTAACGGAATTATGCAACCATTAACACAATCAATTTAGAATATTTTTATTACTCCCAAAAGGAAACCCCACACCAGTTAGCTATCACCCCTAAATTCTGCCACACACACATCTCAGCTTAAGCAACTACTATATAATTTCTATCTCTGAAGATTTATCTATCTTGAACACTTTACATAAATGACAATCATAAAATATGTGGGCTTCTGTGACTAGCTTTTTTCCAAGATTTATCCATGTTATAAGCATATATCAGTATTTCACACATTTTATTTTACTATTCATTAAATAATGGACATCTAGGTTTTTCCACCCATAGGCTAATATGAATAATGCTAATATGAGCATTCATATTGAGTTTTTGTATGGATATATGTTTTCATTTCTCTTTGGTATATACCTAGGAGTGAAATTGTTAGGTCAAATGCTAGCTCTATGTTTAACATTTTGGTGAAATGTCAAACTGCCACAGTGTCTGTGGCATTTTACATTTCCAACAACAATGATTCCAATTTATCCATCTCCTCACAAATATTCATTATTTCTGTTTTATTATTATAAACATCCTAGTGGGTATAAAGTAGTATTTAATTATAGTTCTGATTTGCAAATCCCTGACAACCAATGACATTAAGAATTTTTTCATGTGTTTCTTGGCCATTTGTATATGATCTTCAGAGGAATGTCGAATCAAAAAATGTTGCCTCTGTTTTTTAATTGGGTTACTTGTCTTTTTTATTATTGAAGTATAAGATTATTTATATATTCTAAATACAAGTATTTTATCCCATTCTGTAGATTACCTTTCCACTTTTTTGATAGTGTACTTTGAGGCACAAATTTTTTTTTTATGAAGTCCAATCTATTGATTTCTTGTTTTGTTGCTTGTATGTTTGATGCCAAATCTAAAGATCCATTGCCAAATCTAAGGTCATGAAGATTTACCTCAATGTTATCTTATAAGCATTTTATCGTTTTAGCTCTCTAAACATTTAGGCCTTTGATCTATTTTGACTCAATCTATATATATAAAAGGCTAAGCAACCATCTGACTGTCTGACTAGTAGCTATGACGCAAAATGACCACCAGGGAGCCAACACTCTGACCAGTAGCTAAGATGTGCATTGACCACCAGGGGGCAGACACTCAATGCAGGAGGAGCAGAGCTGTGGTGACTTAGAATCTGCGATTCTCGGGTGATGCACTGGGAACCTGAGAGGAGGGAGCCCAATTCCAGGGTGGGTCACCCGAGAACTGCCCTCTTGCAATCTGAGACCCCTTGGGGGATTCTGGAGAGCTGGCTTCAGTCCAATCTCCACATGCCAGGCCGAGGGACCCCACCTGCCAGAGGGACCCAGTTCACTCCACAGATGCCCTTTGAGCCGTGGTGCCGCCCCACGTGCGACCAGCCAGGGAGGGGCCATGGGAGGTTGGCTTCAGGGCCTGTCTGGCCCATCTCACCCAGTCCTACCATGCCGGCCACCTTTTAATTAATTTCCTTTCAATGTGCCCGAATCCGTGCACCAGGGCACTAGTTTTGATATAAAGTAGGGCTCAAAATTCATTCATTTACATGTGGATATCCTGTTGTCTCAGCATTATTTGTTGGAAAGACTATCCTGTCTGCCTGAATTGTCATTGCACCCTTATCAAAAATAAGTTTACCTTACCTATATAGAAATAGTTCCATTCTATTGGTTTACATGTACATCTATCCTTATGCCTATACAACACAGCCATGATTAGTTTGTGTGATTAGTTTGTGATTCATTGCATTTTAAAGGTACTGGTTTGATCTGTGGTGATATGTTTTAAAATATATACTTCAAGTCAATTATTTTCTTAATCATTCATTCCAGTGGTACATATCTGTACCTTTCCTCCTACCAATGGTAACAGTTGGATACATATTTCTCCATACATTTTATATACTATCACAGTAGTTAAAGATGACAGAGATAAATAGGTAGAGATACAATTTAAATATACACTGAGTGGCCAGATTATTATGATCTCTGAACGCATAATAATCTGGCCACTCAGTGTACTTCTCTTGAGTACCTCATTTATTTGATATCAAAGATACTATGAATCGTGCACCTAATCAGTTTTCCCCTTTGCACTGGCTGATAGAAAGCTCAGCAAACGTCTAGAATACTTTTGGTACCCATTTGAGATACAAATACACTGAGTGGCCAGATTATTATGTGTTCAGAGATCATAATAATCTGGCCACTCAGTATATTATATATACATATATACATATATATTAACTAAAGAGCATTTCTGTATATCAATAAATATAAATGCACTTCCATTTTATGGATGCATAGAACTGCATAAAATGGAGATATGTGTCTGCCATTCAGGGGGCAGGTCAGGGATAGATATGTTGTTTTTGAGGATTGTCTATATAGTGATAATTGATGCCATCTTTTGGGATGAACCACCAAGGTAGAGTACATAATTTCTAAGAGATATTTCTAGCAGAAGGCATTATGATGTCATCAGAAAAAGGCATCTACATTGGGCATTAGGACACATCAACTTCAGCACTGATAGATAAGAATTGGATATTAACTTAATCTTCCCAAGGTTCAATTTATCCTCAGAAATATCATGGAAGATGTTAGCCATTACCTATCTTTATTGGATGTTAGTAGAACCCAATGAGACAATATATTTAAAATTCTTTAAATCTTTGAAAGAAGAATGCTATAAATGCAAGATTTTATGACATAGCATCTTTGTTACTTGACCTTATTTGAATTAGAGTGTTATCAAAATATACAGCTCTCTCCACTTTTTACCATAATCTGCAAACATGAGCAAATTTCATTTCCAGCAAATTTGTTATAGTGGAGTGAAATAGGAAGCAAATGTGTTTCCCTAATATTCAAGTATGTCTCCTTATACCATGACAAACCAGTAGTTTCCTAACTCTTTTATAACTTTGATTAGCCAGTCTAAAAAAGCTTTTAACTTCTTAATAATTTGAAATCATCACACTTTTGTGTAAACATGTGTAATGCACTAGAGAAAAATATTTTAAATTATTAACTTAAGGAAGTACTTAAATTTTTGGGAATTTTCAATGAACATATCATTGATTTACGCATTTAGGTATCATAGTCCTAACTTAAAGGAACTTACAAACAGGAAAATAAGATTCCCATACGTGAATGATATAACCATTAATGAATACAAAATAGAGCATAATGAAGTTGAGGGTAATATGAAATGATTCAGGAAGTCATTCTGCACATGACAAATGGATCATCACTGGGTCCTTTGAATCTTTATTAACTAATTTTCATTTGGTTATAATTTTAAAAGCTCTCTTACTATATGTATAAAAGTTCAATTTTATATGAGCTCTTCAGGAATACTCTTATTGTACAAAGTGAAATATATTAATAGTATGTAAAGTAAGGAAGACTTTTAAATTAATGATAGAGTTAAGTTCCTCTTCTGAAATCCAGTGAAAAAGGATATCATTGACTTATTTGAGGCAATGAATTAGAAAAGGGCCAATTGGCATGAAAAGCAATTAAAGGTTAATCTCTAACTATCTTTACTTCTCTCCAGAATTTCCTTCAATTACCCTGACTTGTTGTTTTGGGTTAGGGGAAAAATACATCTTACCTTTTCCCTAAAATGAACAGGTAACTGAATATTCAGTCAGTTATTTTTCCTTCCTTCTTAACTTATTCTCTAAGACCAAGTAGAAAAAATGAGCAATTAGTTTTTTTATTTAGCTAAATTGTGGCTCTGGCTTAAAATAGTTATGAAATAAATATAAGGCAAAACTAGGTTTTTAGCCAAGTATTCATAATATATTTTGAAAAAAAAAAGTGTGAAATGGCTGGCAACAGCAGAACATTCTTTAGCATTTCTCTTTGATTTTCCAGTGGATTTATCAATAAACATTAAACTACTAGAGAACAAATCTAGGCACCTATTTGTCTTTAAGAGAAGCAGGTGGAGCCTGATTTATCCAGTTGGAACTCTTTGTATTAATTGTATTACAAAGGCATGAACAAATAAAACAATCAACTTGTACCATGAGAATTCTATGGAAGTTCAAGCTCCAGTCTCATCTCATCCTCTAATAAGATCCTTTCTATTTCCCTTTACCTTTTTCTACAAAGCTAAAAGTTGATTTTGTGGCTTTCATTCTTGTTATGTAATACCCTTAAAATTTCTGCTTCCTCTCTGATGTGGCTCTCCTTTGAAATGATAAAAATATCTGCTATCACAGAGAAATAAACCACAGGAAGTAGCAATTCTCTATGTACATGGGCACTCTAGTTCTTAGTAAGGGACCAGGGTTCTGCTAAAATGAATAAACATTAGTAAACAGTGCAATAAATAGGAATGAGATGAAGGTGCTAGGATAAAAGAATGAAGAGCAGGTTAAAGAGAAGCAAGGGCCAGACTGAGTCATTTGACTTGTTTGGTAATTTGATATCAAGGAGCTTCCTTTCTATCTGGGTTACAAAGCCTATGTCCCTAAGCAAGAATAAGATAATGGCTGGGATCTAGGTAGCTCTGTAGTTGCATTTGATCCTACTTTTTAACCCTGTTTATAGGTAGGCCAAATATTCTGGTGCCATTTTATCTATGAGGAACTAGAGGCCTAGACAGGTAAGACCACTTTTCTCAAGTAGTTCTTGGCTATTTAATGGTAGATTTTATATTTAAACTCATTCATGAATTCCACATTTTTGCTATTTCCATAAAACCCTGACTGAAAGAGATGGATGTGTGTACAAGTCACAAATTTCTTATCCCAAATGATTCAAGATGACTTAGAGATGCTAACTGGCTGATCAGCTATTAATTATTTTTCTTACTAAAATATATAATGAGAGAATTCAAAGTTCCCAATTAAAATATTTTTAAGAGTGGGTTTCCCACATAAATGTACATTCCCCAAAATCAATAAACCATGATCAGATATGTTTGGAAAGCATTAGTTTGTTTGCCATTCTCTAACACAGAGTTGAGCTTGTGAGAAACACATCAGTACCTTATAACCATGAGGCCAAGTGGGTAATTTAAAACTCACACCTATCCCAGTAATATGATGCCATAGCATATCCTGGCTTAGAGCCAACTTATCCCAGAGTGGCCTGAAAATCCAGATATTTTTCAAGAAGAGGCAGTGCAAGAATGCCAAAAACTTCCTTTGTAATTTCACCCAATTCTAAAATAAAAATATTTTTCCCCATAGTACGAATACTAGAGAGGGTTTGAAGAAGATATTTAAAACGTTTATTAACACAAATGTTTGATAAATCCAGAATGGTCAATTAGATTTTTCATACCTTACATTTTACAGCTTCTTCATCTATCAAAGCATGTTATTATTCAGTACTACTTATTTCATTTGGATATGCTTTGTCTCCTGAGATACATTATAAATAAAACAGGAGCTCACTACTTTCTAGAAGAATCATGAAGCTGTTTATCAATATCATTCTACTATAACTAAAAACATTTTCTAAATGTGACTATGCTAATGAAAAGGTTTTTTTAATGTGCCCAAGAGCATATTTATTAAGACACAAAAGGTTGAAAGTATTTGAATACCAGAGAGTTGACTTCAGGGGAGAAATGTGAGAAAAAAAGATATATTGATGAGAACAAGGATTCTGATTTTGGCCCACAGAATACTTTGATAGATCACCAACATCTAAATCACCAATGTCTATTGGATGCCGAAACCGGTTTGGCTCAGTGGATAGAGCGTCAGCCTGCGGACTCAAGGGTCCCAGGTTCGATTCCGGTCAAGGGCATGTACCTTGGTTGCGGGCACATCCCCAGTAGGGGGTGTGCAAGAGGCAGCTGATCGATGTTTCTCTCTCATCAATGTTTCTAACTCTCTATCCCTCTCTCTTCCTCTCTGTAAAAAGTCAATAAAATATATTTTTAAAAAATCACCAATGTCTATTGGAAAAATTTTTCTTTGCATGGTCTTAGGCCAAGCGTCCCTGGATCCGGGTGAGACCATGTGTCCCTGGATCCGGGTGAGGCCTCATGCACCTAGGTCCAGGTGAGGCCACGTGCCCCTGGGTCTGAGAGAGGCCACGCACCCCTGGGTCCGGGTGAGACCATGTGTCCCTGGATCTGGGTGAGGCCTCGTACACCTAGGCCCGGGTGAGGCCACGTGCCCCTGGGTCTGGGGGAGGCCAAGCGTCCCTGGGTCTGGGTGAGACCATGTGTCCCTGGATCCGGGTGAGGCCTAGTGCACCTAGGCCCGGGTGAGGCCACGTGCCCCTGGGGCTGGGAGAGGCCAAGCGTCCCTGGGTCCGGGTGAGACCATGTGTCCCTGGATCTTGGTGAGGCCTCATGCACCTAGGTCCAGGTGAGGCCATGTGCCCCTGTGTCTGAGAGAGGCCACGCACCCCTGGGTCCGGGCGAGACCATGTGTCCCTGGATCCGGGTGAGGCCTCGTACACCTAGGCCCAGGTGAGGCCACGTGCTCCTGGGTCTGGGAGAGGCCAAGCGTCCCTGGGTCCGGGTGAGACCATGTGTCCCTGGATCCGGGTGAGGCCTCGTGCACCTATGCCTGGGTGAGGCCACGTGCCCCTGGGTCTTGGGGAGGCCAAGCGTCCCTGGGTCCGGGTGAGACCATGTGTCCCTGGATCCGGGTGAGGCCTCGTGCACCTAGGTCCAGGTGAGGCCACGTGCCCCTGGGTGTGAGAGAGGCCACGCACACCTGGGTCCGGGCGAGACCATGTGTCCCTGGATCCGGGTGAGGCCTCGTGCACCTACGCCCGGGTGAGGCCACGTGCCCCTGGGTCTGGGAGAGGCCAAGCGTCCCTGGGTCCGGGCGAGACCATGTGTCCCTGGATCCTGGTGAGGCCTCGTGCACCTACGCCCGGGTGAGGCCACGTGCCCCTGGGCTTGGGAGAGGCCAAGCGTCCCTGGGTCCGGGCGAGACCATGTGTCCCTGGATCCGGGTGAGGCCTTGTGCACCTAGGCCCGGGTGAGGCCACGTGCCCCTGGGGCTGGGAGAGGCCAAGCGTCCCTGGGTCTGGGTGAGACCATGTGTCCCTGGATCTGGGTGAGGCCTCGTGCACCTAGGCCCGGGTGAGGCCACGTGCCCCTGGGTCTGGGAGAGGCCAAGCGTCCCTGGGTCCGGGCGAGACCATGTGTCCCTGGATCCGGGTGAGGCCTCGTGCACCTACGCCCGGGTGAGGCCACGTGCCCCTGGGTCTGGGAGAGGCCAAGCGTCCCTGGGTCCGGGTGAGACCATGTGTCCCTGGATCCAGGTGAGGCCTCGTGCACCTACGCCCGGGTGAGGCCACGTGCCCCTGGGTCTGGGAGAGGCCAAGGGTCCCTGGGTCCGGGCGAGACCATGTGTCCCTGGATCCGGGTGAGGCCTCGTGCACCTAGGCCCGGGTGAGGCCACGCGCCCCTGGGGCTGGGAGAGGCCAAGCATCTCTCGGTCCGAGTGAGACCATGTGTCCCTAGATCCGGGTGAGGCCACGTGCCCCTTAGTCTGGGTGAAGCCGTGCCCCTGGGTTCACTGAGACCAAACCAGTGGGAGTCGGACCTCCGTTACCACCATTTGTCCACCATCCAGAGCGGAGGGGTCAGTGCTGACATGTACAGATAAGGAACTGGTGGACATTGAAATTGGGTCTCAAAAGAACTGTTGGTCCAGAAAGAAACTCACTACAGACTGATCCATCTGCCTGTCAACATAACTATTATTGCTCGTCTCACATTCAGTTCTCATAAGTATATATCTAGTGACATATGATCTCGCTCATCTAGGGGAAATGATGAACAACATAGAATGAGGAACAAGAACAGAACCAGAAGCAAGGAGGCATCGATGGGACTATCGGGCCTCAGAGGGAGGATAGGGGAGGGTGGGGAGAGGGGGAGAGTTCAACCAAAGGACTTGTGTGCATGCATATGAGCCTATCCAACGGTTAAGTTCAACAGGGGGTTGGGGCATGCGTGGGGGGTGGGGGGTGGGAATGGGGGGATGAGGACAAATATGTGACACCTTAATCAATAAAGAAATTAAAAAAAATACATAGAGACTGTTTTTGAAGGCCGTTAAAAAGCTTTAAGTAGAAAGCACCTTCACAGTCCTTCATGTATTTAAGTACTGTGCCAGATTTCTGAAGACTTTTAAGCTTGGCAGCTTGTTGTTGTTCTGTCTGCTATTGTTCTTACAATAAAAAAAGGTAGTCCTTATTTGGCTCATATATATTGCAATGTTTCTTAGAATCATAATGGGGGAAAAGCCTGTCCAAAATACCATGTAGAAGGTGTGACAAAGGACCTTGCTAAGGCCAATTTTAGGCAAAATTTGCTCTTTGTCCCATCATCTCCTTGGTTGCTACTCAGCTGGAGTGTTACATACTTTACTAGAGGCCCAGTGCACAAATTCGTGCACCAGTGGGGTCCCTCGGCCTGGCCTGAGGGATCGGGCCAAAACCGGCTCTCCAACATCCCCCGAGGAATCCAAGATTGTGAGAGGGCACAGGCCAGACTGAAGGATCCCACGAGTGCACAATCAGGGCCAGGGAGGGACGTGGGAAGTTGGCCAGCTGGGAGGGAGCACGGAAGGGCTCCAGGGTGTGTCCGGCCCATCTCGCTCAGTCCCAATTGGCTGGACCTCAGCAGCAAGCTAACCTACTGGTTGGAGTGTCTGCCCCCTGGTGGTCAGTGCACGTCATAGCGAGCGGTTGAGTGGCCTTACCATATCATTAGCATATTACGCTTTGATTGGTTGAATGGACGACCAGAGGACCAGACACTTAGCATATTAGGCTTTTATTATATAGGATGGGTTTACTCTTCTGCAGTTAACACTTACTTGTGCAAGTAAGCATTTATTCTAGGCCCTGCTTTCTGACCGATGCTAGTGTTCAAATATGATGATTGACTCTGTGAATATGTGAAAAGGTATAAATATGTTGTCACTTGCACTCAAGAACATTTTAGTGGTGGTCTTCTAAAGATAATACAACACAAAGGGATTAGTTTAAAGTTGAAAAATAAGGGAAGACTACTTGAGGGCTAATGAGGACTTTTAGTACTCACACTGTATCTCCACCCGACAGACTTTTGATATTTATTCACTCTCACTCGCCTTCCTATTTCAGGTAAAGGAGTCTGCAAAACCAGGAAGAAAATGCTGTTAGAACCACTGGTACACACTGAAAATGATTTACTCTTTAGTACTTTGTGCTCTTTTAGCACTAAATAGAAAAGTAACATAATATCATTTCTCTCTCATATTTTGCTAATAGTTTTAACTAAAACATTGTACTCTTATATATGCAGAAACTTAGCATCAAATTCATAATAACAGATGTAACTGCTAAAAAATTGAAAAAATTATAATTTGATGTTAACAACGTGATATTTCCCCTTAAAAACAATGTAATTGACACTATATATGGGCTGAATGTGATTTTTAAATATTTCAAAAGTTAGAGCATCTAAAAATTATATTAAATGTGGGTCAAGGTCTCTCAAGTGAAAATAAGGAAATAAGTACTTTAGGGAGTCTCACTCAGATAGTACTAGATTGACCATTGGAAAGTCAGGTTTGTAGGTCAAAATAAATCCACAAAACATTAGCATCCCTTGAAATTCACATTGGTTTGCAACATTTGACACTTACTGGCAAAACAAAAAAAAGCATGCAACTCTTTAAATAGCTTTAGCAATTCACTCCCTGCACAAATTATGAAAGAACCGTTTATGGCATAGACAACAGTTCAGTGACTATGTATAGTTTTCAAAAATACTATTTGAGCATTTTCCTTTAGGGTATAGTAAAGTGAAAATTCTTTGACTTTTGCTATGTTCGTGCTAATATTATCTTGAGAAAGTAAGGCACTCATGCTAAAGAAAGAGGACAGAAATCAGTGCTTAGCAAATTCTCTGACAATATGTTATAAACTGTGGCTCAACTTTATGAATGTTAACAGGAACAGTGCAAATTAAACTCTTTGTCTTGCTCATCTGTCAGAAAATATAAGAAAAATGTGTATCTCAGACAAGTTCTTTACTTCTACCTGTCATTGAGAATCTAATGGCCTCAATTCTCAAAAAGAATAGTTGGAGGGAAAATAATATGATGGAACAAGAAGGATTAACACAATATTAGAAGAAATCTCCTCTTTGATATCCTTGGAAACAGATAATCAACTAGAAATAGATATAAAAACAGATAATGTCTTAATTCTTATAAAATCCCAAAATAAATGCCTTTGACCTGTAAATATAATAAATTAATAATGAAGATAATATACTAATGGGTAGAAAACATTGAATGATAAATATAATAAATCCAGGTTAACATAATTATAATTACACAAATGATTTTAAAAAACCAATATTTTCTGAACTGTTTATCCTTAGACCATAGTCCATTAAGGGAATAAAATATAGATAGGATATAATATTACCTTACGAGCATTCATCACTTTAACAGCTGTAAATGCACCAGTTTTTTCATGGAGTCCCTGAAACATAGCATAGTAATAAACATTAAATGCTGGCTATAGAATCAAGCAGTTGAACAGCAAAGTGAAAATATTACAATAAAATAAAGCCAAACACTATAGCTTATCTAAAATACTCTATGGAGAGTAAATATAAGGTATAATAAAGAGAACAAAAAGATTAAATTATGAACATTTTATTTTTTAAAATATTTTTATTGATGTCAGAGAGGAAGGGAGAGGGAGAGAGAGATAGAAACATCAATGATAAGAGAATCATTGATTGGCTATGTCAGAGAGGAAGGGAGAGGGAGAGAGAGATAGAAACATCAATGATAAGAGAATCATTGATTGGCTGCCTCCTGCATGCTTCCCACTGGGGATCGAGCCCTGATCAGAAATTAAACGGTGACCTCCTGGTTCATAGGTTGATGCTCAACCACTGAGCCATTCCGGCCAGGCAACGAACATTTTAAAGAAATACAAAGTATTTCACTCAAAAAATCAAGCAAGTTTATGGAGTAGTTTTGTTTTTCTTTTTATTGCTGTATTGTTGACATACAATATTATATTCATTTCAGGTGTACAAAATAGTGATATGACATTTATATACCTTGTGAAGTGATCACCATGATAAGTATTCCACTGTGTTTGTGTCAACACATAAAGTTCTTACAATATTATTGATTATATTCCCTATATTGTATATTATATCCCTATGGCTTCTTTCCTTCATAAGAGGGAGTTTTTATCTCTTAATCTGCTTCATCTTTTTTTACCCGATCCTACAAGCCCCCTCTATTGTGACAGCCATCAGTTCATTCTCTGTATCTATGAGTCTGTTCTTATTTTTTGTGTGTGTTGTTATTTTAGATTCCAAATATAAGTGAAATCATTTGATATTAAGTCTTTCCCTGTCTGACTTACTTCACTAGCATAATACCCTCTGGGTCAATCCATATAGTTGAAAAGGGCAAGATTTCATTCTTTCTCATGGCTGAGTAATATTTTATTATTGAACACTTAGGTTAATTCCATATCTTGGATAATGTAAATAATACTGCCATAGACAGACATGCATGTATCTTTTCTAATCAGTATTTCATGTTTTCTTCAAATAAATACCCAGAAGTGGAATTCCTGGATTGTACAGTAGTTTACTTCAAAGAGTTTACTTGATTATTTCATTCTTTCTACTTACCTTGAACTTTATTTGTAATTTTTTGAGGAATCTCCATACTGTTTTCTGTAGTGACTGCATCAATGAATAAACCCATCAACAGTGTACAACGGTTCTTTTTTCTCCACATTCTCACCAACACTTGTTACTTGATGCCTTTTTTATAACAGCCATACTGACAGGTGTGAGGTGATATCTAATTGTCATGAAGATTAGTGATGCTGAGCATCTTTTCATGTATCTATTGGTCATCTCTTTGTCTTCTTTGGAAAAATATCTATTCATGTACTCCACCCATTTTTGTTTTTGAGGTTTTTAAAAAGATTTTTATATATAATAGAGGCCCTGTGCACAAAATTTGTGCATAGGGGGGAAAGGGGGCAGGTCCATCAGGTAGGCCTGCACCCTTTCCAATCGGGGACCCCACAGGGGATGTCCGATTGCTGATTTGGGCCTGAGTGGTATTGGACCTAAACCGGCAGTTGGACATCCCTCTCACAATCCAGGAATGCTGGCTCCTAAACACTCACCTGCCTGCCTGCCTGATCACCCATAACATCTCTGCCTGCCTGCCTGGTTGCCCTTAATTGCTCTTCCCTGCTGGCCTGGTTGCCCTTAACCACTTTTGCCTTGCCCCCACCATCCTGGCTTTGTCCAGAGGTACATCCGGTCTAATTAGCATATTAACCTCTTATTAGTACAGATGGTTACTGAGCACTGCATTCTGGGGAACATGGGGAAATGGCCTTGAGGAACAAAAATAGAGGCAGAGAAAGGAGGAACCAAGATGGCAGCAAAGTTAAACAACTAAACTGCCACCTCGCACAACAATTTCAAAAATACAACTAAAAAACAAAATGCCTACCGCCCAGAACCACCACGGGAAAGCTGGCTGAGTCGTAGATTTACATCTAAGAAGAGAAGGGAGCGCAAACACTGGAGGGCTGAGGTACGGAGGCACGTGCGAACCGGGCTGGCGGCGGGCGACTGGGCTGGCGGCTTTTCTTCAAACCGAAGGGAGACAAACTCCCAATCACTCTGAACTCCAGTTTCTGGGGACACGCGGGGACCCAGACACCTATGGGCAGAAGCTGGACTCTCGGCCATTAGGTCAGAGAGTGAGAGTGACTTTTCTGCAGAGGTGCGCCCAGCAATCAGGGTTTGCTGCGCTGGAGCGCAAGACACCGTGACTTGGAAATGCGGAAAGGCAGAGATGGCTGAAGGCAGCCATGGCCTTTGGCCAAGCCCCAGCCTAGTGATGCCCTGAGACCCCACCCCACCCTAAGACCCTGCCCCGCACATTCTACAAACATGCCCAGGCTCCACACAGTGGCTTTTACATATAAATGGCCTGTTCTGTGGCAGCTCAACCAAATTAACTGCAGCTCCAGTCAGACTGCTCCAAAACCGCCCAAGCAAAGCGGAAAAAACTGTTGCTCTTGCTGTAGCTCCTGCTGGGAGGCCTCAGACCTGCACGCCATTGGAGATCCAGACACTAGGGTATATAGTGGTCGGTGTGGATGACACCAGATTTCAACCACTCTCACAAGGGACACATTCAAGAGGCAGACTCAGTGAGCACCAAAGCCCTACTGTGTCTCCAGCACAGCAATTCTTCTGTTATAGACACAGCAGGTCCTCACAGCCAATTGGCCTGGAGGTCAATTCCTCCCAGCGTACCAACAGCAATGAAGGCTTTTTAACTACACCAAGACTTTCCACTCAGCCCACAAAGGGGTGTACCAAGAGCGACCACCTAGAGTGATTGGGGAAGCTGAGCTACCAGCCCCTATAGGTCACTGACCACACAAAGCCACTCCATCAACACAGGGAGGCAGCCAAAATGTGGAGAGAGTGAAGTATGTCACGAGTAGGAGAGATGGACGAAAGCAAACTAATGGATGACACAGTGTTCAGAACCACATTTATAAGGTTACTCAAGAATCTTCTAAAAACCGCAGAGAAACTTGAAGAGACCTTCAAGGACCTTAATGAGAATACCAAAAAAAATGGAAAAGGACCAGTCAGAAATTATGCATACACTGTCTGAAATAAAGAATATACAGACACTCAACTGTAGACCACCGTACCCAAAGAGTCAAACCAAAGATCTGGAATATGAGGAAGAAAAAAACACCCAACCAGAGAGGTGGAAAGAAAGAAGAATCCAAAAGTGTGAGGATAGCGTAAGGAGTGGACAAAGCCACAGTGGGGGAAGGGGGGCGAGGCAGAGGCGGTTAGGGGCGATCAGGCCAGCAAGGGAGGGAAGTTGAGGTCCATCAGGCCAGCAGTGGAAGGTAGTTGGGGGCCATTAGGCCAGCAGGGGAGGGCAGTTGGGGACCATCAGGCCAGCAGAGGAGCGGTTAGGTGGTAATCAGGCAGGCAAGCAGTTAGGAGCCAGTGGTCCCAGATTGTGAGAGGGATGTCCAACTGGCAGTTGGGATGCCCTTGCAGGCCCGGGATCTGGATCCATCCCACTGACGTTCTTGCAGGTTGTACGGAGCTACCTGGCAGCCACTTGTATATTGTTTCTTCCTTGAGGAGCTTCTAGGGAGGGGAAGTCGTCTGTCTGTGCCTGGCCTGTGATTGGACCTGCAGGACTACTGAGGGAGTGAGTGGCTGGTGGGCCACTGGGAGGGGAGGGTCAGCTGAATTGTGGTCCCACTGTAGGAGTGCAATGACCACCACAGGGCAGCTCCTGCATTGAGCCTTTACTGGAAATATTTTTTTCTTTCATATTTTTCTTATTTCTAGTTTTGGCCTTTTCTTTTCCATTTAAAAACAAAGTCCCTTTAATATTATGTTGTGTGTGTATAGTGTGTTTTTTGTCATTTTGGTTTAGTGGTGGTGAAATCCTTTAGCTTTTGCTTGTCTAGGAAACTATCTCTCCTTCAATTCTGAATAACTTTGTTGAGTAGAGTATCCTGGGTGGTAGGTTTTTTTTTTCCCTTTAACCACTTTGAATATATTGTGCCACTACCTTCTGGCCTGCAAAGTTTCTACTGAAAAACAGCTTATAGTTTTATGGGGGTCTCTTTAGGTAATTAGTTGTTTTTATCTTCCTGCTTTTAAGATTCTTTATCTTTAACTTTTGACATTTTATTTTATTTTAATATATTTCTATTGATTTTAGAGAGAGGGCGAGGGAGAGAGGGATAGAAACTTCAATGATTAGAGAGAATCATGGATGGTCGTCCTCCTGCATGCCCCACACTAGGGATAGAGCCCACAACCAGGGCATGTGCCCCAACAAGGAATTGAACCTCAACCTCCTGGTTCATAGGTCAACACTCAACCACTGAACCACACCAGCCAGGCAACTTTTGACATTTTAATTAATAGGTTTCGTGGTGTGGATCTCTGCATCGTCTTATTTCTGACTCTATGATTCCTAGACTTTTATGTCTGTTCCCTTCATTTTTCAGCAATTATTTCTTTAAATATTTTTTTCTCTTTTTCCGCTTCTTCTCCTTCTGGAAACCCTAAAATGCAAATGTTAGTATACTTGATGTTTTCCCAGAGGTCCCTTAAACTGTTATGATTTTTAAAAATTCTTTTTGCTGTTCCAATTAGGTTATTTCTACTACTTTGTCTTCCAGATCACTTATCTGCTCATATGTATCATCTAATCTAGTATTGATTCTTTCTAGTGTGTTTTTAAAGTTCAGTTATTGTATCAATTATTTCTCATTTTTGAAATATATTTCATAAATCTCTGTAGAAGTTACTACTGTGTTGGGCCATTTTTCTCCCAAATTTAGTGAGTGTCTTTATGACCATTACATTGAAATCTATCTGGTACTCTGTTTATCTCCACTTCATTTTTTTCTGGGTTTTTATCTTGTGCTTTCACTGGAAACATATTTCTTTGACTGCTGTAGCTACACTGGTGGGCAAGTCTGGTCTCCTGCCAACCTGTCTGGGAGGGCAAGCTATGACTTTTGTGGGCATACTGTAAATGGGGCTAGTCTTGGTTCTGCTGCCTGTGAGGCTTTGCCTGGAGTATTGTAGGCATGCTGGTGTGTGTGGGCTAGAAAGGCAGAGCACAAGATGCTTGGAGGTGTGCCAGTGCAGGCTGAACCCTCTTTCCAGGTGTGGTAGTGCAGAATCTGCATCAGCTATGGAGGGCTTAATTGGTGATGTCAGTCCTCAGCAGAAATTAGCAATTAGAGAGTGTCAGAAACAGTGCCAGCAAGTGCTGAACCACCTAGGGTAGAATAGTTTTAAAAAAAGAAAAGAAGAAAATGGCACTCACCAGCAAATTTGTCCCTGTAAATAGTTCCATCAGATTCCTCCCCTTCTAAACTTAGTTAATGTATCTTCTGTACATAGTCATAGTCAATGTTTCTCCATGAAGGATTCAGACACTTTTCAAACTGCTGCCTCTTCACTGGGATTCAGACTGAGTGGTTTTGTGTACTCCTTTAAGATTGGAGTTTCAGTTTCCTAAACACTTTTGGCTCTCTTGGAGATAAGCCCTGTTGGATTTCAAATCAGATGTTATGTGGGCTCCTCTTCCCAATTCAGGTACCACAGACTGGGGATCTCAATACGAGGTTCAGACCTCTAGTTCCTAAGAAGGGATTTCCATGGTTGCGCTGACCATTGCACTTGTGGATTGCTGTCCTGGGGGTTTGGTCTTGACTAGACCAAATCTCTGTCCCTCCTACCCTTCTCAATGTGGCTTTTTTTTCTATCCTTAGTTGTAGAAAATATATTCTGTTAATCTTCATGTCATTCTCAGAAATAGTTGTTCTATATGTAGTTGTAGTGTTTATGTGTCTGTGAAAAGAATTGAGCTCAGGATCTTCCTACTCCACCATACTGACCCCAGTCCTACTTTTTCTTTTTATGTTTGTATTAAAGAGTGGACAGAATTGACCATTTTAAGGCACTGTTTTTTTTTATATTTAGTTTAGATTTATATGGCACCAAAGCATCTAGATGAAAAGCAAAAATTTCAGATTGGAGATTGGGACAAAGGAGATATTTTTAGTGAGCACTTTTTAATCTGATTATGAGCAGACGCATCTTTCTACTAGATTGCTCTTCATATACTAAACAGGTTTTTCCATAATGATCACATGTAAGAGTGATACATAATTAATTTAATGACAGCTAATCCATTTTGTATGCCCTCAATAATATGAAACATATATTTATGAAAGGACAAAGTTCTGAAAGATTGTTTCTCATTGAAAACTTCATAAGTTTTAAGAACTTAGTCTTATCTTAAATTCAATTACAAGTTATGCTGGAAGCCAGTTCCAGCATGTCATAATTGCAAGAGTTTCATCAAAAGGTTGATGGAACTTGGGGACTCAACAAGGGCTGAGTCACATATGTTATCACCTGCTGGAATGACTAAAGGCATTTCCCCCAAACCTGAAAAGGTTGATTGTTTGCTGCCAGATAGCTCAGAGCATCTTAATCTTCATGTTATTGCCTCCTACTGGCCAAACACCTGAATAGCCGTGAGAAGGAGAACTTAGCTCCTTTAGCTAAAGCTCCTCTGACCCCCAATGCCTTTCAAAATTATCTTTCGTCTCTGGACTCCTACTTAATCTATGCACAGCCTTTCTCCAGATTGCTGAACCCTTCTTAATGCTGGAACAAGAACCCCGGCAAAGTTACAGATTTATAATATTAAAAAATGAATATAGAGGTGTGTAATTAGAGTTCTTATTTTGTGGCTGATTATTTTTAATGTATTTCAAGCTGTAGTCATAGAAAAAAAGTAAGTTTGAAGTTGATATGAGTAAGCTTTCATGTTAAAACAAATCCTAATATGATCGTTCTCTAGTAGATTTCTTTCTTGGACTCTACTGGATTAGATGGTATCTCTTCAAAATTCAGTTACTCCTATAAATTCACAACATGAGCTTGAAAACAGGGAATTTGCAGAGGTAATTGAGTTAAATGAGGTCACACTGGATAACAGTGATTAATGACTGGTGTCTTTATAAGAGAAAGGGGTGGATATGTGGACACAGAGACACAGACACTGACACTCATACAAAGGAAATATGGTCATGTGAAGACACAAAGAAATTAGAGCATGGACCTATAATCCAAGGGATGCCATGGATTATTGGAAACCACTAGAAGCTAAGGAGAGGGAGGGAAGGATTCATCCCTAAAGCATTCAAAGGGAGAATGGCCTTGCACACTTCTAAATTCAAGAAATATTAACTAGACCACCAACTTACACCATACACAAAAATAAACTCAAAATGGATAAAGGACTTAAACTTAAGATGGGAAACCATAAATATCTTAGAAGAATCCATAGGCAGTGAAATAGCAGACATATATCTTAGCAATATCTTTACCAATACAGCTCCTAGGACAATGGAAACTAAGGAGAAAATAAACAAATGGGACTATATCAAAATAAAAAGTTTCTGTACAGCAAAAGAAATAATAAACAAAACAACTAGAGAGCCCACTGCATGGGAGAACATATTTGCCAATGTTATCTCTGATAAGGGTTTAATCTCCAAAATTTATAGGGAACTCATAAAACTTAACAAAAGAAGATAATTCAATTAAAAAAAATTGACAAAGGACCTAAAGAGACACTTTTGGAAGGGGACATATAGAAGGCCAAGAGACATATGAAAACATGGTCAAACTTACTAATCATCTGAGAGATGCAAATCAAATCGACAATGATATTCCATCTCACACCAGTCAGAATGGCCATCATTAACAAATAAACAAATGACAAGTGCTGGAAAGGATGTGGAGAAAAAGGAACCCTCTTGCACTGCTGGTGGGAATGCAGACTGGTGCACCCACTGTGGAAAACAGTATGGAGTTTCCTCAAAAAATTAAAAAGGGAACTTCCATTTGACCCAGTAATCCCACTTCTAGGAATATATCCCAAGAAAACAGAAACACCAGTCAGAAAGGATATATGCACCCTATGTTCATAGCAGCACAATTTATAAGAGCTAAGATTTGGAAACAGCCTAAGTGCCCATCAGCAGATGAATGGATTAAAAACATGTGGTACATCTACACAATGGAATACTACACTGCTGTAAAAAGGAAAGAACTCTTATCATTTCCAACAGAATGGATGGAACTGGAGAGCATTATGCTAAGTGAAATAAGCCAGTCAGAGAAAGATAAATATCACATGATCTCACTCATTTGTGGAATATAATGAACAACATAAACTGATAAACAAAAAAAGAACCAGTGACATAGAAACATGGAACAGACTATTCAAGCTCTGAGGGAAGATGGGGGGTGAGGGGGTAAGAGATCAACCAAAGAACTTTTATGAATGCATATGAGCATAATCAATAGACACAGACAGGAGGAGGATGACGGCATGTGCTGGGGGTTGGGTGGGAGCAGCTGGGGAGAGGTCAATGGGAGAAAGGAGACTCATGTAATACTTTAAACAATAAAGAATTTAAATTAAAAAATAAGAAATATGAACATAGAGTTTTCTATTGTTATAAGCCATCTAATTTGTGGATTTGTTATCACAGCTGTAGGAATCTACAATAGGGGAATTCAAAGCAAAGCACTATCACTACTCACAGCTCTCATGTGAAAGACAATAACACTTTTTTACTTATAGAATGACCAAATAAGGGTTGTGTTTCTGGACAGTACTGTTAATATCTTAGGTAACCTGTCAAGTGAGTAAATATGGATATGATCAAGGTTCCTCGATTTCAGGAAAATGATCCTTAACTATATTGCTTGTTTGTTGTCTGAACTATTTTATAAAGCATAAGCTTTGAAGTATGGATACTATATTTACATGGTACCTACAAGTTTTCTCATCAATATAAAGCCAACTGATTATAGAAGTTCAAAAGTTACACACACACACACACACACACACACACACACACACACACACTACCATTGTCACCAATGCTATATGCTACATATGAGTGTCAACATTTCTCCATTTTCCCCCACTGATAAAACTAATAGGATTTAATCCCATGCATTTAAGGTTACTTCAATCCTATTGAGCAAGCCACTGTTTTTAAATGAGGCGATTGTCAGAAATGGACACACATTAGTCAGATAACCAAATGTCTTTTTAAAGTTTCAGTAATTGCCATAGAACAACAACAACAACAACAAAAACAGCTCAGTTCTACCCTCATTATCTGTGATTTATCCTCTCACTTGAAACCTGGACAAAATAATTTTGTCAGATAAGGTATCCTAATATGAGGTTTGATAAACAATCTCCTGTATCTGTAGAGAAAATAAACCCCAGATCTTGGAACCATGTACTGAGTTAATATACCTAACCATTATGCAAGCTTTCATAGAAGTCTAGTATATACATATAATAGATAATTGTAAAATTGCTGCTTGCTAAACTACTCTTTCAGAGAGTTCCCTCTGAATCTTGAGTTTGTAATATTTAATTTTGAAATAATTTTAGACTTAGAGAATGGTTTCAAAGCTACTACAGAGTAACTGACCATGGTACAATTGTCAAAACTAAGAACCTAACATTGGTCCAATACTCTTACAATATTCTTACAAGAAATCAAAGGAAGGCTGAGACTTGCAATGGTTGCAATGAAAGAATTAGGAAAAAAATCACTAAGAGCAAAGATGTGTCATTAGAGACCAAGGCTAAGATAATTTATATATTTACATTCCCCATTACTATGTACAGATGTGAAAATTGGAAAGTGAAGAAGGCTAAGAGGGAAAAATATGATTCATTTGAAACACAGTGCTGGAGAAAAGCTCTATGGCCACCTAGACCACCAAAAAGAAAAAACTAGGCATGCTAAAACAAAATAAAATTTCAATGGAGGCAAAAAAGACAAAACTGAAGTTGTTCTACATCAGACACATCATTAGAAGGCAGAATTATTTGGAATCCTATCTAATAAAAGAGTAATATGCAAATTTACCATCATTCTGCTATACCCATAAGCCACGCCCACCAGCCAATCAGGAGCAAATATGCAAATAAACCCAACCAAGATGGCTACAGCCACAGAGAGCAGGAGGGAGGCTTGGGTTTCACAGACAATGGAGGAAGCCAAGCTTTCTGCCTGGCCTTGCTGGCCTAGGTCTACACTCAAGGCTACAAAGTTTCAATTATATAAGGTAAACAGATCCAAATAGAAGTGGCAGCAGCCATGGAGCTGGAAAGAGCAGGAGGCTAGGGTTGCCTCCAGCAATGGAGGAAGCCAAGCTTTCCGCACACCCTGGCCTGCCCAGGTCTCCGCTTAAGGCTACAAAGTTTCAATTATAGAAGATACATAAACCCCAACAGAAATGGCTGCTGCCATGGAGCAAGCAGAAGGCTTGGCTCTGCTCTAGGCTACAAAGTTTCAATTGTAGAAGATAAATAAACTCCAGATACCAGGGTCTCTGCTTGGGTTGTCAGGAGGTGTGGCTGGCCTGCAAACCACCAGAGGCCCCTCACACAGGCCACCCCTCACCCCAAGGGAACCCCCACCCTGATCCGGGACACCCTTCAGGGCAAACCAGCTGGCCCCCACCCATGCACCAGGCCTCTATCCTATCTAATAAAAGAGTAATATGCAGATTGACCATCACTCCGACACACAAGATCAAGATAGTTGCCTCCATGTGGTCAAAGATCCTGTCCCCATGTGGACACAAGATGGCCGCCACAAGATGGCCAGCAGGGTAGGGTAGTTGGGAGGGACCAGGCCGGCAGAGGAGGGAAGTTGGGGGTGACCGGCATGCAGGGAAGGGCAGTTGGGGGGAACCCAGGCCTGCAGAGGAGAGCAGTTGATGGGGACCAGGCCTGCAGGGGAGGGCAGTTAGGGGTCACCAGGCCTGCAGAGGAGGGAAGTTGGGGGTGACCGGCATGCAAGGAAGGGCAGTTGGGGGGGACCCAGGCCTGCAGAGGAGAGCAGTTGAGGGGGACCAGGCCTGCAGGGGAGGGCAGTTAGGGGTCACCAGGCCTGCAGAGGAGGGAAGTTGGGGGTGACTGGGCCTGCAGGGAAGGGCAGTTGGGGGGGACCCAGGCCTGCAGTGGAGAGCAGTTGGGGGGACCAGGCATGCAGGGGAGGGCAGTTAGTGGTGACCAGACCTGCAGGGGACAGCAGTTAGGGGCAAATAGGCTGGCAGGGGAGCAGTTAGGCATCAATCAGGCTGGCAGGGAAGTGGTTAGGGGGTGATCAGGCTGGCAGGCAGAAGCAGTTAGGGGCAATCAGGAAGGCAGGCAGGCGAGCAGTTGGGAGCCAGCAGTCCTGGATTGTGAGAGGGATGTCTGACTGCTCGTTTAGGCCCGATCCCACTGTCCTAAATGGGCAGTCGGACATCCCTCGAGGGGTCCCAGTTTGGAGAGGGTGCAGGCTGGGCTGAGGGACAAACCCCCCGCCCCCCCCGTGCATGAATATTGTGCACCGGGCCTCTAGTAGATAATAATGCTGGAAAAAATGCAGCATGAAAATAGGAAAATCAAATTTGAGAGTGATTAACTCCATAAAATAAGTCATATTTATGAGTCTATAGAAGCTGACTTATGTGGAGATTGTGTATATTTCTCATTTATAGATTCACTAGGAGTCGGAGCCCATTCAGTGGCATGTAACACACATACACACACACAATACTCTTAACCTTTTGTACTCGGATGTCGAGTGTGACTCGACACGGTTAGCATCGGTAGCAGCTCTTTTTATACTCTTTGAATGTATCAATAATTTGAAATATAAAAAAATCTAAATAAATAAGTTTGTATGAAAAGAAACTCCAGTTTTTTATTCTACTGCTACGCTTTGTAAAATCTGGGGTATTTAAAAAATTAAATCCCAAGTAGAATAAAGGAATCGAGAAAAAAGCTAGTGAGTGCAAAGGGTTAACTATATTGTAGTATTTATTTGGATTTCTCCAGTTTTTCTACTAATGTCCTTTTTCTAGGACCCAAACTTGGATGCCACATTCGTTTTAGCTGTCATGTCTCCTGAGGCTCTTCCAATCTGACAAGTTCCTCAGTCTTATTTCCTGTGTTTTTTTTTCATGACCTTGACACTTTTCAAGAGTACTGGTCAAGTATTTTGCAGAATGTCCCTCACTTGGGGTTTGTCAGAAATTTTACCAAGAATAGACTGAGATTATGGTTTTTGTAAAAGAACATCACAGATGTGAAGTTCTGTTCTCATCACATCATGTCAGGGATACATGATATGACGATCATGACCGATCAGTGGTGATAATTATACTTGGTCACTTGATTTAAGTGATGTCTGCTAGGTTTTTTCACAGTAAATTTATTATTTTTCATTTTCATACTCTATTCATTAGAAGGGACTTTCATTGCATTTGAAAAGGGATAACAATTTTTGAGCATTTATCTAGCAAACTTTAGTCATCTTGAGATAAACTGATTGCTCATTGGTGCCATCTTGTGGCTCACTGACTTTATAGAAGCTGTTGTTTTTTTGTTTGTTTGTTTTGTTTTTATCTCCTTAGCTTAAGGACATATTGTCAAAAAACAGATTGTCTCACAAATGAGATCTTAACCAGGACCAGCAAATTCAATTTCTAGAATGTGTCTTTTGTTAATTACAATGTATATTATGTAACAAATTAGTTCAAAAAGCCATTTGTTGGAAACATACATAAAGAATGCTAAGACAGTAGTTTGGTTTTGTATTCTAGAGTGAGTGTTAAATATCCTCCTATTTACCACTGACCTTAGTGAATATTACACATGAAAATCACAAGGAAATCCTTAAAATATTAATGTGGGAGATTTTGTATGTTTTTATATCATTAATTATACTAATATATAGGAGCTACTAGCTGCACTGGATTAACAATGTTCCCTTAAACAGACTTGGTGTGCAAAGAATGACCTTTTAATTATCAAGCATCACAGAGCACGGAGAATAAAATTTTACAAGCTTTCATTCATATTAAAAGACAAGAAATTCTGCTTAAATATTTTGTATAAATTCATAGGCCTTCTCATATTTTAGTAATAGAAGGTGATATCTAGTAACAATGCTTTGTAGCTATTCTTGACTCTAGGCTCAAGCCTATGGATATTTGGAATCAAATAATCTATATCTGCCCCTCAGGCAATTATTTGTCTTGTCATCAAGCTCATTCAAATTATTTAACGTCAGTTATTAATAGATGCAACTTATATGATACTAGAAGCCCAGTGCACAAAAATTTGTGCACTCGGGGGTGAGGGGGAGGGTGTCGTCTCACAGTCCAGGACCCCTCAGGGGAGGTCCACTTGCCAGCTTAGGCCCGCTCCCCGGGGAATCAGGCCTAAGCTGGCAGTCAGACATCCTTCTGGCAGCCCAGGAGACTATGGGGAGTGGGCCTAAGCCGCAGTTGGACATCCTTAGCATTGGCGAGGAGGTGGTAGAGGATCCCACCACTGCTGCTGCGCTCACAGTTGTCAGCCCAGCTTGTGGCTAAGTGGAGCTCCCCCAGTGGGAGCACACTGACCACCAGGGGGCAGCTCCTGCATTGAGTGTCTGCCCCCTCGTGGTCAGTGTGTGTCATAAAGACCGGTAGTTCCTGTGACCAGTAGCTCCTGGTCGTTCTGCCTTTAGGGTCAATTTGCATATTACTCTTTTATTATATAGGATAACTTTTGGGGCAACAAAAGGTAAACTACTCCAAAAATCCATCCCTCCACCTCAAAAACTGCTACAAATTATAAAAATCATTCATTATGTCCTCAATTTTACTAAAGTCATGAAGCTCCCTGATTATTCAAATGTTAGCTCTGAGAAAGACACATTTAGTTATTGTTTGCCATTAACACTTTAGCATGAGTTAGATGATCAGATTAGATAACTGCAAGAATAGCAATAAATAGTAAAGTGTTCATGGAAGCAGAGGTGGAGGAAGGAAAGGGCTAGAGTCTGAGGAGTTCTAGGAGAGGTCATTCCTCAGCCATAATGAAGGTAGCAGGAGCCTGAAATGGAAAGCAAGGTAAAGGTAAGTGAGAAGGTTTTCTCAATGTATGAAGGGAATAAACAAGGTAGGGGAGGGAATGGAGAGGTGAAAAAAGTGCCAAGTCAAAATTCTATTGGAGAAATTTACAATTTTTAAGATGTATACATCTGAAAAACTGGAAAGAAAATCAAATGCAAAGACTAGTTAACAACATAAATTATTGGGTTCCAAACACCGTCTAAGTACAATTTAAAGGTTTTTAAAGAATAAATATATGATACCATCTGAGAGTTGTAAAAAATTTCCCTGGCTAATTTATGCTCTCACAACTATATTCTCATATTGTAAGACTATGGTAATTGGGAGAAATGTGTGTTCTTTTTCCAGGACCATTTGAAATTACTCAGGAGAGAACATAAATTCCTCATTGTGTTGATTTCAATTTGGCAAGGATTTGTGTTCTTAATGAATTAATTTAGATAATCAAATAAGCAGTATTATTTAGCCTGCTTTCTCTAGGAAAAACAATTTATTACTGTGCTGTTACTGTTGAATGGCTCCAAGCTGAATATTACCATCTTGAATTTATACTATAAATAGAAAATATGGCATATCTCTGAATTTAGGATACTTGTAACATATTTTAAAAATTGTAAAAAGGTGTATGGGCCTGCTTTAAACAAAAAAAACAATGCAGGGAAATCTTGAATATATATATACAGTCATAAAATAACTCTCTTGTTTATGAATGAACTTGTACTAGTTTTCACTAAATACCAAACTCCTCCAATTTATTTTGGAAAGTCAAATACCACATTTTAGATTACTTCCATTTTGCGGGGTTGGGGGGGACAGTATCTCAAATGTAAGAAAGCAATGTCAACTTGTACATTGAGGATCCAGAATAAAACTATAGGTTACCCAGTAATTACAGATGAAAATTATAAATTGTCAGTATCTGGGTCACTTGGGACATAGCCTTGCTGACTTCCAGCTGACCAACCAGTCTAACATACTTCCTTTTTGCACACAGCATCTCATGATTTCCAATTTTGATTTAAAGGTCTGTTCTCTGCCTTTGGACCTGCTCAAATGGAGATAAATAGCTATTTCAGTTGTTCATTATAATGTCTGTTAGCAAATCTAGGAGACAGATGTGGATGTGGAAGGGAGAGTAAGGAGAGGAGTAATGGTAGAGCAGGGAACAGGTGATGGCCCTAAGTGGACTCAGTCTTCTCAAATCCTTTATAAGTAAATAATCACATTTACAATGATAAGCAAAGTACATTAGGTAAATTAATTACAGACAGAAAATTATAATGGAAAAATACATTAAAGCAATAAAGTTTAGTTATCAAACACAAGATTATATCAAGGATTTAGCCATTCCATCATTAGGTATATATAGTGCCTAGCACAATGGGTGGTATCTAAGACCTTTTAATGAATAATAGTTGGGTGAATAATGAATAGAGTAACTGGGAAGGCTTCCCAGAAGTGGTAGACTATCAATAGGATAATGGAAATGGCATAGAATTTAAACAGATTCTGAAGTGCAGGGTGGATCCAGTGTACACCATGAGCAAAGGCTATGAGATAATGCTGAGTATGAAAGCATAGCTACTAAAGAAGAGAAAAAATTGGGAGTGGCCACAAAGAAGAGAGATGAAAAGAGAATGCAAGAGTGTACGTGTTTGTATCAGAAATATCAGGGTAAAAATGTTTTAAGTAGACTCTTGTTTAAAAGAAGACAGAAGTGATCATTGATAAATTAGCCGTAAAAGAGAATGCAAGAGTGTACGTGTTTGTATCAGAAATATCAGGGTGAAAATGTTTTAAGTAGACTCTTGTTTAAAAGAAGACAGAAGTGATCATTGATAAATTAGCCATGAGTAGCTTAATTCTTTATGACTGATTTTTGTTCGTTAATGGTCTCAGGCAAAGCTCAGGGTAGTTAAGGCACTGAAAACCTAGCACTGAATTGCAGTAATGATCAATTTCTTGGGGATTACACATTTTAAACCATAACAAATGATTTAAAATAGCAGTTGTGACAGCTGTGTTGGAAAAATCCATCATTCTGTGGCAGTTATTACCATGTTTTCACCAGAAAGAATACAAGACAGTTGTTGACTGCCTTGTAATTTTGATTAGGTTAAAAACTGATTTTTAATTATGCAGTTAAGGAAACTGTTGTGGAAAGACTGTGGATTATTCAGCAGTTTCTACATAGTCCTTAAGTTATTTGCTTTGCCATCTGTTGGCAAAGCTAAACCACATAATTCCCAGGGCATTATTTCTTCATTTTCAATTGTATTTTGTGGTGACAGGAGGCCACAAGGCACATACTATACACATGTCTATTTGGAAACCTTGTTTTTCATTAACAGTTTTGTTCTTCTACTCATTCATTTGGGTTCCAGCTTTCTCCTCACAAACAAACAAATGCTACTTCAAGGTCACCAAGATTGCAGCCACAGACAGCACTCAGGAGTACTTTGGGCTATGCTGTTGGGGGATGAGACAGTATAGCTAGCAGTATAGTTTTTGTCAGTATTGTGTCTATGCAGAAAAACAAGGACATGGTGATGGAGAAGACTTTAAAGTTTAGAAAGTCTATATTTCTGACTCTAAGCAGGGCCTTTTCTGAACCTGAACCAGTGCTTGAGATGGGAAGTAATAATTGTTTGGTTCTTATTTAGAAGTATTTTAATTGCTTCCCTTTTTAGTCTTCATCACCAACAACAAATTCAACAACACCAAAGGGATAAATGGATTTAGAGCAGTGAGGATTTAGAGGTGTGGCTGAGAAGGGAGAGTACCTAGCACTGACTAGTAGTAGTGGTGGGTGGGTAGAGTTGGGGGCAACATGTCAATCAGTCACCCTCCACATTACACTTCTATCAGTCAGGAAACTTTACTTATTTCTAAAGATTGCCAAAGAAAGAGGTGCAACCTGTTTGAGAAGGTCCTTAAAAGAACTCTACAGACTTCAAGATTATTCAGAAACATGTTTTATATAACTCCCACAAAGTACAGTAAAGTGCTAAGCCCCAAATCTTTGTATTTGATTGAGGGGTAATAGTCATTTGGCTGCCAAAGGGTATTAAAGAGGTTTTCTGATTTGATATATGCATAAGAATATCATCATCACAAAGATTTTTGGTCAATTTATTTCAACTAAAAAAATAAGTTCACTCATTACTCCCACCCCCCAACTCTCATATCTGATAATCACTAATCTATCTCTATGAGCTCATATCTATCTATCTATCTATCTATCTATCTATCTATCTATCTATCCATCCATCCATCCACATATTCCACATATAAGAGAGATCATATGATATTTGTCTTTGTTTGACATATTTCACTTAGCATAATGCTATTCAGGTCCACTAATGTTGCAAATGGCAAGATTTTATTCTTTTTTATGGCTGAGTAATATTCCATGAGGGTGCACATACCCCTTCAAATTAGTGGTTTCATTTTCTTTAGGTGAATACCAAGAAGTTGAATTGCTGGATCATAGGGTATTTTTTATTTTTAACTTTTAAAAGAACATCCATACTGTTCTCCATGGTGGCTGCACCAATTTACATTCCCACCAACACTGCAGGTTTTCCCTTTTATCAACATCCTCACCAACACTTGCTACTTCTAGTTTTTCTGATAATAGCTACTACAACAGGTATGAGGTGATATCTCATTGTGGTTTTAATTTGTATTTCCCTGCTGATTAATGATATGGAATATATTTTCATATGCATGTTGCCCATATGGGTGCCTTCTTTGTAAAATTGAGTATTCAGATCTCCTCATTTTTAATCAGATTTTTTTACTATTGAGTTCTTTTTATATATTATATATTATCCCTTATCAAATACATTATTTCAAATATTTTTGCATTCAGTAGGTTACATTTCTACTTTGGTTTCTTTTGCTGTTCAAAAGCTTTTTATTTTGACATATTCCCACTTTTTATTTATGATTTTGTTGCCTTTATTTTTTGGTATCAGATTCAAAATTTTATCACTAAGGCTACTGCCAAAGAGTTTACCTTATATATTTTTTCTAGGAGTTTTAATACTTTAGGTCTTACACTAGGGTCTTTAATCCATTTTGAGTTAATTTTTGTGTATGATGTAAGATAACAGTCCAGTTTCACTCTTTTGCATGCAGCTGTCCAATTTTTCCAATACTAATTATTAAAGGTATTGTCCTTTTTTCATTGTATATCCTTGGCTCATTTGTTGTACATTAATTTGCCATATATGCATGGGTTTATTCCTTGGCTTTCTATTCTTTAAATTGATCTATGTGTGTTTAAATTACTACAGCTTTGTAATATAGTTTAAAATCAGGGAGTATAGTGCTCCCTGCTTTGTTTTTCTTCCTCAAGATTGCTTTGGATATTTGGGTTCTTTTACAGTTCCATACAAAATTTAGAACTATTTGTTTTATTTCTGTGAAAAATGCCATTGGAATTTTGATAGGGATTGCACAGAATGTGTATAATGATTTTAGTAGTATAGACATTTTAGCAATATTAGTTCTTCTATGAGCATCAAGTATCTCCATTTATCTGTGTCTTCTTCGAATTCTTTCTTTAGTACCTTGTAGTTTTGAGTGCATAGGTTTTTCATCTCTTGGTTAAATTTATTTGTAGGTATTTTATTATTTTTGATGCAATTATAAATGGGATTAATTTCCTCATTTCTTTTTCTGATAGTTCAATGTTAGTGTACAGATATGCAAAATATATTAATATATTTTGTAAGTTTACTAAAATATTTTAGTACTTCTAACAGTCTTTTTATGGTGTCTTTAGAGTTTTCTACATATAGTTTCATGTCATCTGCAAATACTAACAGTTTACTTCTTCCTTTCCAATCTGAATGCCTTTCATTTCTTTTTATTGCCTAATTGCTCTGGCTAGGACTTCCAATGCGATGTTGAATAAAAGTGGTGAGAATTGGCATTCTAGTCTTGTTCCAGATCTAAGAGAAAAAGCTTTCAGCTTTTCGCAATTAAGTATGATAACTGTGGACTTGTTACATGTGGCCTTATTATGTCACAGTATGTTCTGTCTACCCCCACTTTGCTTAAATTTTCAAAGAATCATAAATGAATGTTGAATTTTGTCAGATGCTTTTTCTGCATGTAATGAGATGATCATATGGTCTTTATCCTTCATTTTGTTACTGTGGTGTATCACATTGACTAATTTGTGGATATTGAACCATCCTTGCATTGTAACAAACATTGCATATATTTTACTTGATCATGGTTAATGACACTTTATTTTTTAAAAAATATGTTTTTATTGATTTTTAAAGAGAGAGGAAGAAAGAGGATGGAGAGAGAGAGAGAGAGAGAGAGAGAGAGAGAGAGAGAGAGAGAGAGAGAGAGAGAGAGAGAGATCAGACATCAATGTGTGAGAGAAACATCAATTGGTTGCCTCCTGTACTCACCCCAACTGAGACCAAACACACAACCTGGGCATGTGCCCTGAAAGTTACTTTTTGGAACACAGGATAATACTCAACCAACTGAGCCACATTGGCCAGGGCAATGACCCTTTTAATGTTTTCTTGAATTTGGTTTACTAATATTTTCTTGAGGAAGTTTGTATCTATGTTGATCAGAGATATTGGCCTATAAGTTTCTGTTCCTGTGGTATCATCATCTGGTTTTGGTGTCAGGGTAATAATGTTAGCCTCATAATATGATTTTATAAGTTCTCTCCTCTTCTTTATTCTAGAGAACTTTGAGAAGTATTGGTATTACTTTTTCTTTAAATATTTGGAGGAACTCATCAGTGAAGCTATCTCGTCCTGGACATTTGTTTATTTTTAAATATATCCTATATAATAAAAGCCTAATATGTTAAGTGTCTGGTCATCTAGCCAGCCGTTCAACCAATCAAAGCATAATGTGCTAATGATATGCTAAGGCCACTCAACCGCTTGCTATGACATGCACTGACCACCAGGGGGCAGATGCTCCAACCAGTAGGTTAGCTTGCTGCTAGGGTCTGAGTGATTGGGACTGAGCGAGATGGGCTAGACACATCCTGGAGCCCTCCCGCAGTCCCTCTCCTGCTGGCCAACTCTCATGATATATTTATAGAGATAGGACACTTCTTCATAGTGACCTAAAAGTCACAACTGTGCCATGAACAATGTTTATATTAATAAAGTCCAGAAGCAATCTCTTTGTTACTATTGTGGAAGGAAACATAGCCATTGTTCCCTTCCCCCATGGTTCAACATTTGCCCTGAAAGATGTAGCAGCTTGTTCACAGAATTCTTCAATCCTAAAGTGTCAAGGTTAAAACAATATACATTCAATCCCAGAAGTATCTGCTCCTGTTTATTCTGAATTCATTCTAAAAGTAGAAATTTATACCTAAAATAATTTTCCAACTTTTTCAAAATATATTTTTATTGATTTCAGAGAGGAATGGAGAGGGAGAGATAGAAACATCAATGATGAGAGAGAACCATTGACTGGCTGCCTCCTGCACTCCCCCCACTGGGGATCAAGCCCACAACCTGGGCATGTACCCTTGACCAGAATTGAACCTTGGACCCTTCAGTTCACAGGCCAACACTTTATCCACTGAGCCAAACTGGCTAGGGTGACAATAGCTAACTCTTATCCATGCTTCTGCTAACCCATGACTACTACTCCAAAGGTTCTTCCCCAAATTCCTGTTGTTTATAATCTCTATAAGTACATGAGATGTTGAGAGCTTAAATTCCCTCCCTTCTTTTTTTCTTTAGCAAACCCCAAGTTACCCAAAACCTGGCTAAATGGAGTCAAATAATATTTACTGAAATAAAAATTTTGTAGTTAAAAGTATTGAGCCACCACCATAATCCAACAGAATAATGTTTTTCCTCATTCATATATCTGGGACACTCATGGTCCTACTTATTAGAACTGTGAAAGGAGTAAGAAGAGGGCCTTCGTGGTTTCAGTGGCTTTGTAGTTTAGAAACTGCCCTGTAATTTGATGCAATTACATGTGCTTCTATGACAGCTTCAACTCAGTTTATTACCCTTGCTATTACTCCTGCAGGGAAAAGTAGGTCAAAATAAGTAGTAACATCATTTGCAAATGGAGCTACTTTCTATTACACTACAGCATTCAAACAGTGAATTGCACAAAATGGGCAATAAAGTTCAATGTTATTGCCTGAATGATACATACAACATTTGCTGGAAGTAAATGAATAGCTACTAGTAGGCAACAAGGGAAGACCTTAATGCACTGCTATGCAACAAGCATACCCCCTTCTATAAGAGGACAAAAGTACAAAGAAAGCCATTGAGGGTTGTTTCTACAAGTGGGTGTCATCATAAAACATTCAGGGCTGTTCCTAAATTCAAGTTTAAAGTTGTGGTCTATAATTGTGCTCATGCTCAGGAAACTGTTTAGTAATTCTGTGAGACTAGGGCACACAGTGTGTCAAATACTCTGAAAATACCTCCAACCAGCTCTATCTATAAGACTAGAGGCCCGTTGCAAGAAGAGATTCATGCAATAGGCCTTCCTTCCCTTGGCTTCCAGCACCGGTTTTCCTCCAGCACCCAGGACCCAGGCCTTCGCTCCAGCCAGAGTCTGCTTTCCTTGTCTTTGCTGCAGACTCCAGCTGGAGTCTGCCATCTTCGTCTTCGCTGCAGACTCCACTCAGAGTCTGCTGTCTCCACTGCAGACTCCGGAGTCTGCAGTCTTGTCTTTGCTGTGGCACTCTGCTCCTGTAGATCCCTTCGCCCCCCGCTCTCCCTCTCATAGCAGGTGTCCTGCACTACCTGGCCACTCTGCGCCTGGAGCAGCTGGGTGGCTGCCATCTTTGGCCTTCTAATTTGCATACTCACTCTGATTGGCTGTGGGAATAGCGGAGGTATGGTCAATTTACATGTTTGTCTATTATTAGGTAAAATATAGTGAAATAATGATCAAGTTAAAAATGAAAATTTAGTTAGTTCTCCATGTGTGAAGCTTCCCCACAATTGTATTTTTTTCCCTATGAAAGATCATACACTACAACAATAAAAGGAAACTCAGCTACCAGAAGCCACTTTTGTAAATGGAATTTTTCCTTCTCAGTTTCCCATTTTTCTCCCATTGTCACAGATAGTATACATTTTTTTCTTTAAGGCTTGTCAGGGCTTGAACATGGAGTAGTGGGGGAGGGTATGGGCAAGGCAAAGAATCAAACCCTCTATAAACAAACAGGTTTCAACACACAACAGGTTGCAATGTCACAGTGTTTTAACACAGATTGCTTTCTTGATGCAGTGCATGAATCAGTTAACGCTCATGCAAAATACATTACATCTGGTCAGACAGATGTAAGCTGCAGTGTTTACAGTGCTAGCAAACAGCACAACTTTTTGAAAGAAAAGCACTGAGACAGATAGGTGGTGGGTAAGGAGAATGACTCAACCAAAAGAAGCAGCTATGCCTCAAAATCTACCCAATCAAAACAGGATTCTCAACTGTCTCAGTTGTATCCACAGAAGTACAAACACAACAGCCCTTAGCCATCAAGTTAATATAGAGAGGTAGTTGATGCTTTAAAGCAGTGGTTCTCAACCTTTCTAATGCCGCGACCCTTTAATACAGTTCCTCATGTTGTGGTGACCCCCAACCATAACATTATTTTCGTGCTACTTCATAACTGTAATTTTGCTACTGCTAATGAATCGTAATGTAAATATCTGTGTTTTCCGATGGTCTTAGGTGACCCTGCTAGGTTGAGAACCGCTAGCAGGGTCGCCTAAGACCATCGGAAAACACAGATATTTATATTATGATTCATTAGCAGTAGCAAAATTACAGTTATGAAGAAGCAATGAAAATAATTTTATGGTTGGGGGTCACCACAACTTGTGGAACTGTATTAAAGGGTCGTGGCATTAGAAAGGTTGAGAACCATTGCTTTAAAGGGAAAAAATAATTATAAATGGAATTTTCTCCATAATCTACATCAGTGATTAGCAGTTCTCAAAGCTTCCTTAGAAGCACCTAATTTTGACTGGAATGAAAACTAAGACTTTTGAAAATGTCAGAAATAGGAAAGAAAGGAGGAAAAATGGAAAAGAAAGGAATAGTGGGGAGAGTGAGAGAAGAGACAAGGACTAGAAAAGATTGAGAAAATAGATAAGAAGAAAAAATGGCTTCTACTGAAGATATGAAAAAAAAAACCAGCTCTCAGGGTGTAGTCAATATTTTAAAGCATAGATGATTGCAAAAGTAAAGGGCATCTTTTGCCAATATCATGTGATAACTTCCCACTAACTACCTGGAGTTCTCATTTTCATCCCTAAATTGACTTAGTTACTTCTCCTTGAATTGACCTCGAATTGACATTTGTGGGCAGTTCCATGCCCTAGATGTTTACTCCCATAAGTCCCCACTTTGTGTCCTCATTCCTTTAGGATTCTGCTCCAGACTTTTCAAAATTTAAGCATTAGCTAATTTTCTGTTACTGATGTACTGGGAAGGTCTTGTGTAATGACCTCCCAGGGCACCAAGGTACTTAAATGTGCATTTTAACTGGTGCTGACTCTTATGGAGGACCTTTTTAACTCTCAGGAATTAACTAAGTGGTGGGAATTTCAGCACATTTTGGCTACTATTGTGATGTATTTGCCAATAACAGGCTATTTACATCAAGCCTACAGAAATGAAATCTGAAGTGTGAAATCAATTAACAGGCTGAAAGTTAACCACCTCAGTGCATCCCTCACTGTTTTGAGGCAGACAAAGGTAGGTGGGGGAAAAGGATAGTCAAATATAATCATGTGGAGAATCCTGAGCTGAAAACTGTAACGTGATAAGAGGAGAATGATGCCAGTGCACAGGAAAATAAAATCCAAGTACAGAAAGATCTTGAGGCTATCCAAAATAGGAAAGTCATGGAAACAAGTCAAATCTAGCAAGGAAATATGGACAACTAAGGTAATAATAAGGCTGAAAATAATAAGGCTAGAAACATACATTTATGCCAAATATTTGGTTATTTCAATAAAATCTATGTCTCTATGGGTAGAGTGTTAGTAGTGAGCAGTGAGTGTAGCAATGACTATTTCCAGATTTGGAGGAAAGGAAAAAAAAAGATTTAATGGATCATGGACTCATACAGAAATCAACTTTGCCTTCTTCATTATTTTGAAGGTTTTTAAAAAAGATTGTTGCCTCTTTTTTTTGCTCTATTTTCTATCATTAGTCCCCTAGATTAGTAGCATAGCCACAATTAAGAGCAAGGCTACCTTTCCATTCTAGTGATCTTTTCACTTCTTCACACAACCTTTCACATTTAAGAATTATTGATTGAGCCCAGCCAGTATTGCCCAGTGGTTGAATGTCGGCCCATGAACCAGGAGGTCATGTTTTGATTCCTGGTCAGGGCATGTGTCTGGGTTGTGGGCTCTATCCGCAGAAGGGGTTATTCGGGGGGCAGTTGATGAATGATTCTCTCTCATCATTGATGTTTCTACCTCTCTCTCTTTCTCCCTTCTTCTCTCTTAAATAAAAATATATTTTAAAAAAAAGAATTATTGATTGAATCCCACTCATATGACAGACATCAGGCAAGACATTATAAAAATCAGTTTCTATCAAAAAACTTTTAATGTGGTAATAAAAATAAACAAATTACCACAATGCAGGAGAAAATGTGACAATTTTCATAAGAAGGGGGAAAATTAAAAGTTACTAAGCCCTTGAAAATATGAGAAGTATTGAACTTATTTCATAACTACAGATCAGAATTCCCCCATATTAGTTAGATTATATGTATTTGACTGTTTTCAAAGTCTCAGTATATATTTGAATTCATAAGTAACAGTTACATTTTTAGGTCATAGTTTCTATATGGTCACATATTGGTTGCAATACTACAAATTACTATTAAAATAATAAGCTTCAGGTGGGACCCATAATTAAATCCAATAGAGAGAACTGCTAATATTTGGAAGATATAAGGAAAGCAGCAGGTATAACAGGATGATTGATTTTTTTAATGTTTTAATTTCTATGTATAATGGAAGAAAGACTTTAATGTATAAAGATCTGAGTATTCAGGTACAAATGCACTGTTGAAATATTACCTTAACCAGTTAAGTATTTCTCTCACAATGCTTGGACTTATTAAAGAATCTAAATGTTTGATGAGCTTTATTATCAATGTGGGCTTATATAAATCAGAGACTGGAGTCCATATATTAATGCAGAATTAAGCCACTAACTTTAGGGGGCCTATCTATCACCTTAGAAAGTTCAGCTTGGATAATCATCAGACCTTTCAAAAACCACATATCCATAGCTGGATTAGGATCAGAATATGGAGTCCAGAAAAGACACTTCACCTATGCCTGACTTGGACAAGAGAGCATCTATAAGATGTAGATTTGAGAGTCACTTTGCCTTTTAAAAAAAATTAAAAATTACATTATTTTTCATTAATTTGGCAGAATTTCAATAAGGCCAGTATGAACTGCTTGAAATTGTAATAGGCAACTTTAAAAGATCTAATGTTTGGATAAGAATGATTTTTCAATGAATTTATCAATACTATAATACTTTTTCACTATTTTCTATTGCATACAATCCAACAAAAATTAAGTGAATACTTGTTTGCAAAGCACTGTGCTAGGAAGTATGACAGAAAATTAAGTGCTGCCAAAAGACTTGAAAAAAATTGTTAACCTAAATAATTAAATAATCTTCTTATGATTGTCTAATATATTAATTTGCATAACACTTTTTTCAAATCAACCAACAAGCATTTAGGAATTATTATGCTACGGATTTGCTACTTTTATTTGATATGCATGAGAGGTTCAAAAAGCTCTTTTCCCATTTAATCTAAAGTATTATTGGATTGGAAAAATACATGATTAAGTAAATATGTTTGAGTATATATTAAATATTCATTTCTCTGTGAATTGTTTATACATGCATGTATTCAATTTCTAAATACAGAGAATTTCTGACATAATTTTGTTATTGCTTTCTTTGGTCAGAGAGTACATTCTGCAAGATATGGATTAATTTACTATTTAAGATTTTCTTTATAGCACAGCTTATAATTGATTTTTCAAAATGTCTCTTATGTGCTGGGAAAGAGTGTTTATTCTATAATATTTGATTGCATAATTCTGCATATTTCTAAAAAATAAGCTTGTTGATAGATTGTTTAAATTTGTATTGATTTTCAGAGAGAGGAAGGGGGAGGGATAGAGAGGAAGAAAGAGAGAGATAGCAACATAAATCTGTTGTTCCACTTATTATTGCATTCATTGGTTTCTTCTTGTATGTTCCCTGACCCAAGAGCTAACCCTCAGACTTAGGGTTTTGGGATGATGCACTGCTAATTGATTTTTTATTAATTTTTTAAAACTTGATCTGTAAAACTCTGAGACAGGTGTCAAATTCTTCCATTGTGATTATAGATAGAGCAATATGTCCTTGTAATTCTGTCACTCACTTTTAGGGTGTTTTTATGTGCATGTGCATAGAAGTTCCAAGTAAAAAATTCACTTTGCACTTCATAACACAAATTAAAAGCTATCATGAAAAACCCGCTGACTTTTACTGCTTACTTTGTTTCAAGTGCCTGACAAGTTTTTGAGAGCTATGACACTTAGAGTAATCCCCAGGCCAAGCAGTGTTCCTTGGCCCAAACTTTGAAAACATAGAAGCATTGAACAGACTGGAATCTCAGAGGGAAGGTGGGGGAGGGTATGTGGGTGGGAAGAGATCAACCAAAGAAATTGTATGCATAACCCATGGACACAGACAATAGGGTGGTGAAGGCCTGGGGTGAGGGGGCAGGGCACACAGAAGAGGTCAATGAGGGAAAAAGGGTGACATATGTAGTATTTTCAACAATAAAGATGTAATTAGAAAAAGAACTGATAACATAAAAAAAAAATTGCCTGGAAATGGTTTTTCACTAAATTGACCACTAAATGGCTGTGTTGGCAAAATATACATGAGGAAAAGATTATCTTTCCATAGCAATGTCTGCACGCTGTCAGACCGACGGTATCTTTTTCCTTAATAAGTCTCAACATATATAGAAATACCAGTAGAGCTAGAGGGCTGCAAAGAAAGGTTGCAATTATGGTTTATTTTTTTCTGTATTCTAATTTTATTTATTAATGCACAAAATCTTATTCCTTAAAGGACCAAATTACAATATTTATTTAAACAATAGCTCAACAGTCTTCACCATTTGTGTGGGTTTAAATGTTAGTTGCACTCATTAACAGTTGCTAAAATATATCGCAGGGTTTCTATTTCAGTAAGGAAATTATTTAAAAAGAAAAGATCCTACTAGCTCGCTAAGCCTACATCTTCGATTTCACAAAACTAAAGCATTCCAGTTTCAAGGGTCTTCACTGATGATGTGGTCATGAGTCAGTCAGTGAAATGACTAAGAACTTGCTCTTATTCATCATACACTATACATTTATTTAATTGTGAACTCTGAGAAGTCAAAATATTCCAATATCTTTATGGGGCATTACTTGAAAGAGTATGAGCTCCGGGGCCTCCTTAAGGAAGACACTGTACCTGTAAAAATTAAGCCTTCCTTCCACTAACTCTCCTCCCATTCTCCTCAACCTACCACTACACACATGGACTTAAAGAGATAGTGAAGTTGTTTTATACTTGTCTTGGTTAAATGGAACGCTGGCAGTATGTTTTATCAGTAATCAAGGGTTACAACAAGTATTTAAATGAAGGGGAGATTCACAGTTTAAAATAAAAGTCAAACACAATCTTAAAGGGAAAAACATTCTTCCAAGAATAGCCTGAAGAGGAGATGTGTAGTTTGGAGGAGTAGACCCAACCACTTTGACAGGGTTACAGTTGGACTGCTGATGGGATCATTAGCTGTAGACTGCCTTGTGGCCCACACTGGGGGAGAGATGAGGGAGGAAGGTAGGAAGGAAGGAGGAGAGAGAGAGAGAGAGAGAGAGAGAGAGAGAGAGAGAGAGAGAGAGAGAGAGAGAGAGAGAGAATAGAAGAAGAAGAAGAAGTAGAAGAAGAAGAAGAGAAGAAGGAGGAGGAGGAGGAGGAGGAGGAGGAGGAGGAGGAGGAGGAGATGATAGAAGGTTTGGGGGAGGGAAAACTAACTCTCCTCAGAGAGTGGGCAAAGTGTGCAGCCAAAGAAATTCATTTCACTGGTCCATTTTGCCTAGCATCTCTGAATATTACTAGTCTCTTAGCAAAATTCAGACACCCTAAATGACCTAGTTTTATTCTCCTAAATTTACCCTGGCCTGAACAGATAGCCAAATGGAAACTAGTTTTTCTACCCTGGCAAGTTAACTACCAAATTAAATCAATAAGATTATTCAGGTATTGAGAACCATATGTATGTGTGTATGTGCACATGTGTGCTTAATAGTTATACTATATTCATTAAACTTTGGACAGCTTGATAAGTATTTGCCACCAGCTAAAATAAGTATTGATTCCTATAAAAGTCTGATTTATCTACTTGTTATACTTTATGGTTTCAGAATTTTTTCCAATAATACTTATTTTATTCCTTTTAATTTTAAAGGGTTTAGAAATTTTCGTTCAAAGAATAGGGGAAGTGTGAGTAAATTTGCAGAATTGCTCAGTCATAACCGGACATTGCCCCATAGATATTTTAAGATCTCCTCCATGTTTACTAGGTAACTAGATGTACTACACAGAATTATATACTGAAGATCTGTTTTGTGCCTATGTCCCATTTAGATTTTTGAAATTGAGCAACACCAAGTGCTATGGGATCCTTTCTACATCCTTTGTAACTCTATGTTCTGCCTCTTCAGATGTATAAGTTAAATGAAGCATACCCCTACAGTATACATTCCAAATAAAGTTACAGAAAAAAAGTTTAAATCTAATATTATTTTTACTTTAGAATGAGAGAAAGGGAGAGGGAGAAAGAGAGGGAGAAACATCAATATGAAAGAAAAATATGGGTCAGTTGCCTCCTGCACAGGACCTCACCAGGGATTGAACCTGCAACCTCGGTATGTTTCCTGACCAGAATCAGACCCACAATCTTTTGGTGCATGGGACGATGCTCCAACCAGCTGAGCCACACTGGCTAGGGCTCTAATATTTATGTTTCCAAAAAAATTAAAATTTTGTATTGTTACATATGACACTGAATGACCATGCATAAAGGAAAACTTGAAAGATGGTCCTCTTGAAAGAGTGACTCAATTTGGTTAAATAAATTGTTCTCTTGAGTAGATGACCTAACTGACTGTAATGACAAAAGATTTTGAGAAACGCGTTTGCCTAAGCTTTGCTTATATAGTTTTCAGATGTGACCTCACATGGTGAGAAAAAAAAACAGTTTGAGAAATGTCAATCTGAGAAATGAAAGTCTGCTAGATATAACTCTGAGATTGTTAGGCTCCATCTTTCATCTGAAAAAGTACAAAAAGTTCAGACACTTCTAGAGAGATTCTCCTTAAGCCAATTTGAACATTATTATCATTTAAAGAGAAAATATTATTTTACAAAGAATAACAGAAATGATTGAAGTGATGGTAAATTAATCTTCCTAGGAAAGTTTAGATATAGTAGTTAAGCTGAGAGAGAAGGTTCAATGGTAACCTGAAAGACTGTTTTGTAATATAAGAAGGTCATGAATGGCATTGTGACTACAGGAACTGAAAAATGGGTAATAGGTTTTAATTAAAGTAGGGAAGATTCTCTCTAAATATTAGCAATAATTATTTGATGATTAGAATGGTAACATAGGGGAATCAGTTACTTTTCACATAGACTTTTAAAAACTCCGTGTGTGTGTGTGTGTGTGTGTGTGTGTGTTTGGGGGGGGGTTGGGGCACGGGGAGGTGTATGTGTGTGTGTATAACCTGAAAGTTCAGCCAGCCTACATAAAGGGTGTTAGAACAAAACTCTATTCCCTGGTAGTAATATATTCAATTTACACCTTCCTTCTTAACTTTTGTAACGTCAGCACCCTTAGAATCCGCTCTAGTGTTTCATAGTGACTTTCCCTCTAGTCCTTGCCTTTCAAGAAATGCAATCGATATGATACAAAAGACTGAGCTAAGGTTTCACAAAAATTATATAGCTTAACTATTATTCCTTGTCTACCATTTATGCAATATTGGTTTCATTTGCCTGTGGCCTATCTTGCGGGATAAATGGAATATAATCTCTCCTGCTATGTTTTAACCTTTTAATGACTAAAATCCTAATCTCAAACTAGCTATTCATCATTTGGAAGATTTAAGGACAGTTAAATTATGAACTTACTAGGGACTCTGAAGTCCCTCTGACACAAATGTATTGCCCACTGGAAACAAGTTTAATTAACTTACTGAGATGCATTAAGTCACAATAAGCACAAGACCCTCCACCTTGGTTTTAACATCTGCCACTAATTGTATTCGTCATAAATGTTGACTTAGGAGAGTTAAAGCCACAAACACACCCATTTTAAAAACAACATTTTCTCTGTATAGTTTGTATATCAAATCATCCATGTCATAGTACTAAAGTATTCTGTCACCTATTGCTATTATTTGAAACAAATCTCTAGATAATCTCAGCCAAAGGAAAATTAGGAGAAAAGCAATTGAGAGAATAGAGAATGTATTTCTTCATTTTTTTTATTGTTGAAAGAATTAGATGTGTCCATTTTTTTCCCCTCACTGACCCCTTCTACTCCGTCCCCGCCCCACACCCCAGGCATTCACCACACTATTGTGCTTGTCTATTGGTTATGCATATATGCATACAAGTTATTTGGTTGATTCCTTTCCACCTACCTCTGCATTCCCTCCGAGATTCCATAGTCTATTCCATGCTTCTGTGTCTCTGGATCTATTTTGATCATCAGTTTATTTTGTTCTTAAGATTCCACACATGAATGAGATCATGTGATACTTGTCTTTCTCTGACAGGGTTATTTCACTTAGCATAATACTCTCCAGGTCCCTCTATGCTGTCTCAAAGGATAAGAGGTCTTTCTTAACTACTGCTGCATAGTATTCCATGGTGTAAATGTACCACAGCTTTTTATCTATTCATCTATTGATGGGCACCTGGACTGTTTCCAGATCTTAGCTATTGTAAAAAGCGCTGCTATGAGCACAGAGGTGCATATGTTCTTTCTGACCAGTGTTCTGGGTCTCTTAGGATATATTTCTAGAAGTGGGATCACTGGGTCAAATGGCAGTTCCATATTTAATTTTTGAGGAAACTCCATACTGTTTTCCATAATGGCTGCACTAGTCTGCATTCCCACTAGCAGTGTACAGGTATGACGTGATATCTCATTGTCATTTTAATTTGGATATCTCTGATGATCAGTGACTTTGAGCATTTTTTTCATATGCCTCTTGGAAATCTATATGTCCACTTTGGAGAAGTGTCTATTTAGGTCATTTGCCCATTTTTTATTGGATTGTTTGTCTTCCTTCTGATAAGTTGTATGAGTTCTATATATATTTTGGATATTAACCCTTTATCAGATGTATCATTGCCAAATATGTTCTCCCATATGGTGGGCTCATTTTTCATTTTGTTGATAGTTTCTTTTGCTGTGCAGAAGCTTTTTATTTTGATGTAGACCCATTGGTTTATTTTCTCCTTAGTTTCCTATGCCATAGGAGATGTATGCACAAACATATGGCTAAGAAAGATGTCTGAAATTTTGCTGCCAATGGATTCTTCTAAGATTTTTATGGTTTCACAACTTAGATTTAATTCTGTTAACCATTTTGAGTTTGTTCTTGTGTATGAAATAAGTTGGTGGTCTACTAGTAGTTGTACTGTTTGCATGTATCTGTCCATTTTTCCCAGCACTATTTATTGAAGAGACTGTCTTGACTCCATTGTATGTCCTTGCCTACTCTGTGAAACATTAATTGAGCATAATGGCTTTGGGTCGATTTTTGGGTACACTATTCTGTTCCATTGATCTATGTGCCTGTTCTTGTGTCAGCACCAGGCTGTTTTGATTGGCGAGACTTTGTAGTATAACTTGGTATCTGGTATTGTGATCCCTCCAACTTTGTTCTTCTTTCTCAATATTGCTATGGTTATTTGGGTTGTTGTTGTTGTTGTTGTTGTTACTACTAGAGGCCCGGTGCACGAAATTCATGCATGGGGGGGCAAGGGGTATCCCTCAGCCCAGCGTGCACCCTCTCCAATCTGGGACCCCTCGAGAGATGTCTGACTGCTCATTTAGGCCCGATCCCAGTAGAATCGGGCCTAAACGGGCAGTTAGACATCCCTCTCACAATCCAGGACTGCTGGCTCCCAACTGCTCGCCTGCCTGCCTTCCTGATTGCCCTTAACCACTTCTTCCTGCCAGCCTGATCACCCCCTAACCACTCCCCTGCCAGGCTGATTGATGCCTAATTTCTCCCCTGCCAGCCTGTTTGCTGCTAACTGCCCTCCCCTGCAGGCCTGGTCACCCCTAACTTCCCTCCCCTGCAGGCCTGGTCCCCCCAACTGCTCTCCCCTGCAGGCCTGGGTCCCCCCCAACTGCCCTTCCCTGCAGGCCTGGTTGCCTCCAACTTCCCTCCTCTGCTGGCCTGGTCATCCCTAACTGCCTTCCTCTGCAGGCTTGATCGCCCCCAACTGCCCTCCCTTGCAGGCCTGGTCCCTCCCAACTGCCCTCCCCTGCTGGCCATCTTGTGTCCACATGGCGGCAGTCATCTTTGACACATGGGGGCAGCCATCTTGTGTGTTGGAGTGATGGTCAATTTGCATATTATTCTTTATTAGATAGGATTAGATAGGATAGAGGCCTGGTCCATGGGTGGGGGCTAGCTGGTTTGCCCTGAAGGGTGTCCTGGATCAGGGTGGGGGTTCCCTTGGGGCATGGAGCCTGTGGTGGTTTGCAGGCTGGTCATGCCCCCTGGTGACCCAAGCGGAGGCCCTGGTATCTGGAATTTATCTTCTACAATTGAAACTTTGTAGCCTGGAGCAGAGCCAAGCCTTCTGCTCGCTCTGTGGTGGCAGCCATTTCTGTTGGAATTTATTTATCTTCTATAATTTAAAACTTTCTAGCCTTAAGCAGAGGCCAAGGCAGGCCAGGGCTCAGAAGCTTGGCTTCTTCCATCTCTGGGGGCAACCCTAGCCTCCTGCTCTATCCAGCTCCATGATTGCCGCCATTTTTGTTGGGATTTATTTATTTTCTATCATTGAAACTTTGTAGCATTGAGTGGAGGCCTGGGCCGGCAAAGGCAGGTGGAAAGCTTGGCTTCCTCCATTGCCGGGGAAATCCAAGCCTCCCTCCTGCTCTCTCTGTGGCCGCAGCCATCTTGGTTGGGTTTTTTGCATATTTGCTCCTGATTGGCTGGTGGGCGTGGCTTGTGGGCATGGCTTATGTGTGTAGCAGAGGTACAATTAATTTGCATATTACTCATTTATTAGATAGGATTATTATTATTTTGGTTCCATATAAATATTTGGAGTATTTGGTCCATATCTTAAAAATATACCTTTGGTATTTTAATGGGAATGCCATTGAATCTATAGATTGCTTTGGGTAGTATGGACATTTAATGGTGTTAATTCTATCAATCCATGAACACAATCTATTCTTCCACTTGTTTAAATCTTCCTCTATCTCTTTTCAATATCCTGTAGTTTTCAGAGTACAGATCTTTTACCTCTTTGGTTAAGTTTATGCTAAGTATTTTAATTTTTTTTTTTTTTTGCAATGGTAAATTGGATTGATTTTTTAGTTTTTCTTTCTCAAATTTCATTATTGATGTATAAAAATAACATTGGTTTCTGGGTGTTAATATTGTTTCCTGCTACAATGCCATTTTTTTTAAATAAAATCTAGTAGTTTTTGGTGGAGTCTTTAGGGTTTCCTATGTATAATATGATGCCATCTGTGAATAATGAAGTTTTACTTCCTCCTTCCCAATTTAGACACCTTTTATGCTTGCTTCTGGTCTGATCACTATGGCTAGCACTTCCAGTACTATGTTGAATAAGAGTAGTGAAAGCAGACATCCCTGTCTTCTTTCTATTCTTAGGGGAAATATTTTAGTTTTTGCACATTGACTATGGTGTTGGACAAAGGCATGTTATATATGGTCTTTATTATGATCCCTCTATTACCACTTGGCTGAGAGTTTTTAGCAAAAATGGGTGTTTGATCTTGTTGAATGCTTTTTCAGCATCTATCGATATGATCATGTAATTTTTGTCTTTCAGTTTGTTTATGTGATGTGTCACACTTATTGGTTTGTGGATATTGTATCAACCTTGCATTGCTGGAATAAATCCTACTTGGTAATGGTGTATGATATTTTTAATTTATTGCTGGATCCAATTTGCTAATATTTGTGAAGATTTTAGCATGTATGTTCATCAGGGATAATGACCTGTAATTCTCTTTCTTTGTAGTGTCTTTATCTGGTTTTGGAATTAGGATAATACTGGCCTCATAAAAAGAGCTTGGAAGTGTTCCTTCCTCTTGGATTTTTTTGGAATAGTTTGAGGAAGGTAGGTATTAGTTCTTCTTTGAATGTTTGGTAAAATTCCCCTGTGAAGCTGTCCAGACCAGGGCTTTTGTTTGCTGGGAGGTTTATTATTATTATTATTACTGCTTCAATTTCATCAGTTATTATTTGCCTATTCAGGTTTTCTGACTCTTCCTGATTCAGCTTTGGGAGATTGTATTTTTCTGTAAAATTTTCCATTTCATCCACATTGTCCAGCTTGTTGCCATATAGTGTATTTTCTAACAATCCTTTGTATTTATGTAGTATCAGTTGTAACTTCACTGCTTTAGTTTCTGATTTTATGTATTTGGGTCCTCTCACTTTGTTTTTTGATTAGTCTGGCTGAAGGTTTTTCAATCTTGTTTATCTTTTCAGAGAACCAACTGTTGGTTTCATTCATCTTTTGTGTTGTTTTTATAGTCTCTATACCATTTATTTCTATTCTAATCTTTATTATAATTTTCTTCCTTTCACTTACTCTGTGTTTTTCATGTTGTTCTCTTTCTAATTCCTTAAGTTGCAGGATTAGTAGTTTATTATTAATTTTTTTTTTTTTTTTTTTTTTTTAGGTAGGCCTGTAGTGTTATGAAGTTCCCCCTCAACTGCTTTTGCTGTGTCCCAGCGATTTTGGGTTGTGTGTTCATTTTCATTTGTTTCCAGAAAATTTTTGATTCCCTTCTTGATCTCATTGGTAACCCATTCATTGTTTAATAACATACTTTTTAGCCTCCAGGTGTCTGAATGTTTTTGAGCGTTTTTACTATAGTTGATTTTTATTTAATCCATTGTGATCTGACAAAATGCTTGATATGATTCCAATCTTCCTGAACTTGTAGAGACTTATTTTGTGTCCTAACATGTGGTTGATCTTTGAAAATGTCCCATGTGCATATGGGAAGAATGCATTTTCTGTAGCTTTGGGGTGAGCTGTTCTATAAACGTCAATTAAATCTATCTGCTCCAGTGTGTCATTTAGAGTCACTGTTCACTGTTACCTTATTGCTTTTTTTTTGGTCTGGAAGATCTATCTAGTGAAGTTAGAGGTGTGTTAAAGTCTCCTACTATGATTTTATTTCCATCCATCTCTCCCTTAAAGTCCTCTAGACATTTAAAAATATATTTAGGTGTTCCTATATTATTTGCATATAGTATGTTTACCAGGGTCATATCATCTTGTTGGATTGCTCTCTTTAGTATTATGTAGTGATATTTATTGTCACTTGTGATGACCTTCATTATGAAGTATATTTTGTCATATATGAGTATTGCTACCCCAGTTATTTTTCGTTTCCATTGCATGGAAAATATTTTCTATCCCTTCACTCTCATCCTGTGTGGATCTTTTGTTCTGAGTTGGGTCTCCTGAAGGTTGCATATATTTGGATCATGATTTCATAGCCATTCAGCTACCCTACATCTTTTGATTGTAGCATTTAATCCATTTACATTTAAGGTTTTTATTGATAGGTACTTATTTATTGCCATTTTAATTTTTATACCCATATTTCTCTCTGTCTATTTCTTATTATTATTACAGCAGTCCCTTTAGCACTTCTTGCAGTGCTGGTTTGGCTGTGATAAACTCCTTGAGCCTTTTTTTGTTTGTTTGTTTAGGAAGCTCTTTATTTTAACATCTATTTTTGAATGATAAGCTTGCTTGATATAGTAATCTTGGTTTCACATCCTTGCTTTTCATTACATTTGGATACTTCATGCCATTCCTATAGAGTTTCTGATGAAAAATCTGGTGAAAGCCTTATGGGAACTCCTTTGTAGGTAACAAATTGCTCTTCTCTTGCTGCCTTTAAGATTCTCTTTGTCTTTAATTTTTGGCCTTTTAATTATAATGAGTCTGTCTGTGGTCCTGTTTGGCTTCTCCTTGCTTGAGACTCTCTGTGCTTTCTAAACTTGAGTGAATTTTTCCTTCACCAGGTTAACGAAGTTTTCTGCCATTATTTCTTCAAATAGGTTCTCTATCCCTTACTCACTTTTCTTCCCCTTAGGCACACCTATTAGGCAAATTTTGTTATGTTTCATATTGTCCCACAGCTCCCTTAAGTTGCCCTCCTGTTTTTTTAATTGTTTTCTCTTTATGGTTCTTTGATTGAGTCATTTCATATATTGTCTTATAATTCACTGATGCAATCCTCCACTTTTTCAAATCTCCTATGTATTCCATCCAATGTGTTTTTTATTAGTGCTATGTCATTCTTTATTTATGAGTGGTCTTTTTCATTGTTACTATACCTTCTCTCATGCTGTTGAGCATCCTTTTCATCATTATTGTGGAATTTGACAAATTTCTTATCTTCATTTCATTTAGCTCTTCTTCTGGAGAATGCTCTTATTCTTTCATTTGGAACTTATTTTTTTGTCTCCCCATTTTGGCTGCCTTTTAAGGTTTGTGTCTATGTATTAGGTACAACTGCTATGGCTTCAAATATCTAGTGCAAGACAATGTCAGATACTGTTTGTGACTGGCACTGAGTACCCCATTTGGAGCTATCAGTAATCCACAGCTTGTGGTTGCCTCTGCTGTTACTGGATGCCTTTGAAAGGACCAAGATGTGCACCAAAGGTACTTTTCTCAGTTCTGGTGCTCTGGGCTGGGGAGCCCATCTTGGGGTTTAGACCCCAGAGTTCTCAGTGGGAAACCCCCACAGCTGTGATATCCCTTTGGGACTTCAGCTTCTGTTTGTTGGAGCCAGCCCAGCCCTATCAGGCCTCCAAACTTCCTACCAGTCTCTATGTGGTCTCCACTCTCTGCCCTTGGTTGCCAGGGTTTTTCCAAATAGTCTTCAGTGGGTTACTCAGGATGTTTGATTCTGGGATTGTGTCAATGCAGCTTCCACTTACCCTCTTGCCATTTTGGAATCAGAGCTTATTCTGGAGGCCAGCTGAGCAAGTTTGGAATCTCTTGGGAAGTATGCCAGGAAGAACAGTCTGAATAGCTCTGCAATGGGTTGAAACTGCTGTTCAACCAGAATAATTTTTTTCTATTTCTCTTCATTTTGGATATGAATGGCGACTTCCTTTTTATTCTTATTTTTAAATACCTAATGATTATATTTAATTTGTATAGGATAATCATTTGGCTCTTTCCCCTTTGTAATTTAAGTGGCTAACCAGTAAGAAATTCTTCTTTCATTTAAGAGATGACAGTCAATATTCAAAACTTGCTATTGAGTAATCAATTTCCTAGTTTTATATCATAATATAAATAATTTACTGTAACAAAGACCCAAGTATAATTATGTTTAAAGTTAGAAAGCAGCAATTTTTGCTTCCTTGATAAAAAAGTTGTTTTAATAACTATTTTACAGCAAGTAAGCACAGTTTGTATAGTTTGTATCTTATCTATCACCGTCTCATATCTATCACTGAAATTCAAATATCTAAATTAAATCCATGAAAGGTATTATACAAACTTTGATAATTATCTGAAAATAAGTTAAATAAGACCTAGCTGGTTTTGCTCAGTAGATAGAGCATCAGACTATGGACTGAAGGGTCCCAGGTTCAATTCTGGACAAGGGCACATGACTCAGGTTGCAGGCTCAATTCCCAGTAGGGGGCATATAGGAGGCAGCCAATCAATGATTCTCTCTCATCACTGATGTTTCTATCTCTCTCTGCATCTCCCTTCTTCTCTGAAATCAATAAAAATCTATTTTAAGAAAAAGAAAATAAATTAAATAAACCATTACATTTATATTTAAGGTAAAATGGTTGTTGAAAAGAGTGGCAAGGCAATTATGGAGAAGTAATCATTCTGTTTTATCAATGCTACTAGGACAAAAAGCAAAAGAATGAAGTTGTACCCCTACTTCATACCAAATACAAAATATTAAATGGACCAGCTACCTAAATGTAAGAGCTATACCTGTAAAACTTCTAGAAGAAAAGATAGGAGTAAATCTTTGCAACACTGTATTTGGTAATGGATTTTTTGAACAGCTAACATTAAACTGTATATGGAGAACCCTAAATATCCCACCCCAAAAATCCCACTAGAACTAAAAAATGAATTCAGTAAAGTAGCAGAATACAAATTAAATATCCAGAAATCAGGAGTATTTTTATGCATCAATAATGAACTATCAGAAAATTAAATAAGAAAAAAAACCCATCCATGATTTCTTCAAAAATAAAATACCTATGAAAAAAATTTAAACAAGGAGGTAAAAGACCTGTACACAGAAAATCATAAGACACTGAAGAAAGAAATTGAAGAAGATGCAAATAAGTGGAAACATATTCTTTGTTCATGGATAGGAAAACTTAACATCATTATAATGTCCATACTATTAAAATAAATCTATAAACTCAACACAATCTCTATCAAGATACCAATGGCATATTTCACAGAACCAGAACAAATAGTCCAAAATTTTATGTGGAACCAAAAAGACCCCAAATATCAACAACAATCATGAGAAAGAAGAACAAAGTTGGAGGAACAAAGTTGTGTGTGTGTGTGTGTGTGTGTGTGTGAGAGAGAGAGAGAGAGAGAGAGAGAGAGAGAGAGAGAGAGAGAGAAGAGTGTTGGTCAGGATGGAAATAAATCAGAACTTTCATATACTGTAAATGAGTTGGTAAAATGATGCAACCCTTTTGAAAAAGTCTTGTGGTTCCTCAGAAGGTTACCAATAGTTACTATATGACCCAACAATTCCATCCCAAGATGTACACACAATAGGACTGAAGACAACTCCATGAAAAAACTTGTACATGTATAATAATATAAACATTATTAATAATAGCAAAAAACTTGGAACAACCCAAATGTATAGCAAAACAGAATAATGAATAAACAAAATGTGTTTTATCCATATAATGGAATATTATTTGGCTATAAGAAATAATGTTGTACTGACTCATACTAAAACATGATGAATCTTGAAAATAGTATGCTTAAGTGAAAGTAGCTATTCACAAAAGGTCACATATTGTATCATTCCATTTATGTGAAATTTCCAGAATACATGAATATTGTGAGACATTTATTGTTGCCAACAGTTGGGAAAAGTGGGGAATAGGAGATAATTACTAATGGGTACAGTGTATCTTTCATCTGTAATAAAAAAATGTTCTAGAATCATATAGTGGTCAAGTTTGCACTAATTTGTGGATACACTAAAAACCACTGAGTTAAATTATACACTTTTAAAGAGTGAATGTTATGTGAATTTTATATCAATACTAGAGGCCCGGTGCACAAAATTCATGCATGGGTGGGGTCCTGCCTGCACACTGCCACTGCGTGGTTCCCCACCTCTCTGCCTCCTCCTTCCTTCACCACCCATACACTGCCACCACATGGTTCCCCACCGCCCTGCCTTCCCACTCCTCCTCCTTCCCTCACCACCTGCAAACTGCCACTGTGTGGTTCATGGACCCCCCCACCTCCAACGCTCCTCCTTGCCTCACCACTTGCATCTGCCATGCCCCCTCCCCCCCCCCCAGTTCCCTGTCCCAGCACAGGGCCCAGCCCCAATCAGGCGATCGGGGCCTGCCAGCTGGGGAGAGGGACTGGGAGGATGGCTGGCAGGCCCCATCAGCAATTGGGGCCTGTGGGCTGGGGGCAGCTCCTAGGTTGAGCGTCTGCCCCCTGGTGGTCAGTGTGTGTCATAGCGACTGGTTGTTCCAATTGTTCCAGTCATTCCGTCATAATGGTCGCTTAGGCTTTTATATATAGAGAAAGCTGTTATTTAAAAATAAAAATAAGTTAAATAATGATTGTGGGAATGGTAAATATAAATTTTCTCTAGCCTTAGCAGAACAATTTAGCATAAGAAATAGCTGAATAATAATTACTAATATATTACAAGGACCCATTACTATTTGGACAGTGAAGCAAGCTTTGAATTTCAGCTATTTACCATTACCTAATTATGTGCCTAGCTATTAAGCAAGTTACTTTACCTCTCTGAAACTAGTTTTCTTCATCTGTAAAATAGGAATGATAATATATTTTTCAGAGGAAATTAAAATAAATAATGTACATGAAAGGAGTACCATAGTACCTGACACACATTAAGCACTCATACATACACACACACACATTAAACACACACACATACACATACACACACACAAACACACACACACACACACTCACACCAGAACAAATTCATTCAATACAAGGTGCTGGTGTTGAACTTCAAAAACAAATTAAGTCAAGGACTTCATCTTCAAGAGGTTCAGGGTCAACTAGGCTATTAAAAATTACCATTAGCCAGTTTTATTATTCTTTCCAAGGTATGTGGCATGGGATCCCCAACTACCCATTTGCTCCCTCAGAAGGTTTCTGCACCCTCCCACCCCCACAGTCCCCCATATGGTTATGAAAACATCAAATCAGATAGTACAAAGAATTCTACTTATGCACATCCCTGTTGAGTGAACACTGTAAAGCTGTTATAGCTCACTGTAGATATATGTAACACATCTTTCAAAAGTATTTTTTGATAGAAGCCTGGCTTCCATTCACTCTGTTGAGGAACACATCCCAATGTATTTCTGATATACCTGCATACTCCTCAGTTGCCACTTTTCTCTAGATTCAAGTCACATTTCACCTTAACCACATTTTCCTTGGTTAAGGGCTCTAAATTGATGCTGGTACTGATTATATACAATTATTTGGCAAGTCATTGACATAATAGTACTCTAATTTATCACTGGAGAGTCTTATATAGTAGGTTCCATTTATAGAAACTCTTTATGGGATGAATACAACTAAGTTCAACCAGAGAATATGGTTTGCCTTAGCTCCTATTATTTCTTGTTCAAAATTATCATTTTATCAAGTTTACTATTTTATGTAGGTCTATTTGTGCTTAAAATGGAAAGCCAGGTCTCCACAACATAATCAGGCTATATTACAGCACATATCAATTTATCTCAATGAATTACTCTTTTATATTCTAATACTGATTTAATCAAAGACACAGGTTTTTCTTATTTCTTCAATTGAAGTATATCTATTTGAGCAAGCAATTAGAAGAAAGCAAGACAATAAAATATTTATAAATAGTACCTATCCATCTTAAAAGCAATCCTTACTCTTTTAAGATGACTATAATTCTCTTACACAAAGACTAACTGTTCACTAATTCACTTATTCTCTTCTCCCACTAGCTCCAAATAAAAACTATTCCCAGAAATTAAAGTAAGTGAAAACAATCCTAAAAACTATAAAACTGATAATAGCCATTTTTTATGCTGACCAAAATGTCTTGGGTCAAGTAGATTCTGATTTCAGTAACTTGATACATTACTTCAACCCAGGTGGCTCCATCTTGACTCAGACATTGCTATATAGGCAAACAGATGTTTCTCAAATATCACATGACATTATCCATTCCACCTGTTTTGTGACAGATGATTTACTTTCTGACACGTAAATCTCCCTAATGTCTCTTTCCACCCTTCCCCCAAGTTAGATCACCTCAACAGAGGATTTCCTGAGTTTAATTAGATTCTAACCCAATCCCTTAAGTTTATATAAGAGACAGAAACAACCCCCAGAAAGGGAAAATAACCTTACTGGTGTCACAGGGAGGAGGGATATAGCCAGTGGTATAGCTGGGCTTGAAATTATGCCTTTGGGGGTCTCAGTCTCAGTGCTTTTTTATGACTATATAGTTTTGTCTATGCAGTATTTTGGATATTTATTCATTCATCTATACACATGTCTTTCAAACCCCTCTTTTTAATAACAAGAAGAAGAAATAAATTCAAGATAGAACACATTTTGGGGAGATTATCCTATCTAATAAAAGAGTAATATGCAAATTGACCACACCTCCGCCACACCCACAAACCACACCCACAAGCCAATCAGGAGCGAGTATGCAAATCAACCCAACCAAGATGGCTGCAGCCACAGAGCGAGCAGGAGGCTTAGGTTTCCCCGGTAATGGAGGAAGCCAAGCTTTCCACACACCCTGGCTAGCCTAGGTCTCCATTCAAGGCTACAAAGTTTCAATTATAGAAGGTAAATAAATCCCAATAAAATGGCAGCAGCCACGGAGCTGGAGAGAGCAGGAGGCTTGAGTTACCCCCAGTGATGGAGGAAGCCAAGCTTTCCGCACAACCTGGCCGGCCTAGGCCTCTGCTCAAGGCTACAAAGTATCAATTATAGAAGATAAATAAATCCCAGATACCAGGGCCTCTGCTTGGGTCGCTGGGGGGTATGGCTGGCCTGCAAACCACCATAGGCCCCTCGCCCAGGCCACCCCGTGCCCCAAGGGAACCCCCACCCTGATCCAGGACACCCTTCAGGGCAAACCAGCTGGCCCCCACTTGTGCACAAGGCCTCTATCCTATCTAATAAAAGAGTAATATGCAAATTGACCATCACTCCAACACACAAGATGGCTGTCCCCATGTGGTCAAAGATGGCTGCCCCCATGTGGACACAAGATGGCCACCACAAGATGGCCAGCAGGGGATAGCAGTTGGGAGGGACCAGGCCTGCAAGGGAGGGCAGTTGGGGCGATCAAGCCTGCAAGGGAGGGAAGTTAGGGGTAACCAGGCTGGCAGAGGAGGGAAGTTAGGGGCTACCAGGCCTGCAGGAAAGGGCAGTTGGGGGGGACCAGGCCTGCAGGGGAGGGCAGTTAGGGGTGACCAGGCCTGCAGGGGAGGGCAGTTAGGGGCAAACAGGCTGGCAAGGGAGCAGTTAGGCATCAACCAGGTTGGCAGGGGAGTGGTTAGGGGGTGATCAAGCTAGCAGGCAGAAGCGGTTAGAGGAAATCAGGAAGGCAGGCAGGCGAACAGTTGGGAGCCAGCAGTCCTGGATTGTGAGAGGGATGTCTGACTGCTCATTTAGGCCCAATCCTATTAGTATCAGGCCTAAACAGGCAGTCAGACATCCCTCAAGGGGTCCCAGATTGGAGAGGGTGCAGGCTGGGCTGAGGGACACGCCCTCATGCACGAATTTCGTGCACTGGGCCTCTAGTCTATTTATATAAAGACCTGGGTGTAACAGGGTCATGACAGAAATTCAACCAACCAGAAGGAAGTCAGTCCTGCAGGGGTTGCCTTAGCAATGGCTGCACCCTCCCCAAGCTGTTTCCTGTGAGGTCAAGGTTTGACAGGAACTGGCCCTGGGAGCATGGAGGCACTGGGTCCTGGGTCGCCTTGGCAAGGGCTGTGCCCTCCACAAGCTGTTTCCAGCAAGGCCTGAGGGAAGAACCCACCCTCAGAGTGCCAGGATCACCCAGCGGCAGTCAGTCTTGGGTTGCCGAGGCAGAGGCCATAGCATGGTAGAACTTTGGGTCTGGCCGAACAGGGGGCGTGGCTGGCCTTCAAACCAGACCCTGACAGGAGGGAGGAGGGAGCCCCATTCCTCACAGAATCCGCTGTTGGATAGCTTGTTGTCAGTGGCCTGCCAGCCACGAACCCCATTCACCTGCACCCTGGGCCCTAACAGGAGAGAGGAGGGAGCCCCATTCCTCATGGAATCGACAGGTGGTCAGCTTGCTGTTAGGGGCCTTCCAGCTAAGAATCCTATTCACCTGCATATCTGTATAAAGTTTTAATATATTATATTAGAGGTCGTGGTGGTACTGTTTTACCCACAGTGTCTACAGGAATTGCTGAAAATTTACTTCTCAGTGGAAGAGCCTTTCATTCCCAATATAAATTACCAATTCCATTAAATAAAACTTCAATTTCTAGACTCAATATAAACAGTGAAGTTGCTAAAACTATTAAAAAGGCTCAACTTCTCATTACTTATGAATGCACCATGGCATCCAGTCATGCTATAAATGCCATAGAGAGATTACTAAGAGAAATTATGAATTTGAATGTTGTATTTGGTGGGAAAGTTCTCCTTCTCGGAGGGGATTTTCGACAATGTCTCAGTATTGTGCCGCATGCTATACGATCGGTCATAGTACAAACGAGTTTAAAGTACTGTACTGTTTGGGGATGTTTCAGAAAGTTGTCTCTTAGAACAAATATGAGATCAGAGGATTCTGCTTATAGTGAATGGTTAGTAAAACTTGGAGATGGCAAACCTGATAGCAGTTTTCATTTAGGAATGGATATTATTGAAATCCCCTGTGAAATAATTTGTAATGGATCTATTATTGAAGCTACCTTTGGAAATAGTATATCTATAGATAATATTAAAAATATATCTAGCCCTAACCAGTTCGGCTCAGTGGATAGAGTGTCCGCCTGTTCACTGAAAAGTCCCAGGTTAGATTCTGGTCAAGGGCATGTACCTTGGTTGCAGGCACATCCCCAGTAGGAGGTGTGCAGGAGGCGACTGGTTGATGTTTCTCTCTCATCGATGTTTCTAACTCTCTATCCCTCTCCCTTCCTCTCTGTAAAAAAAGTCAATAAAATATATCTAAACATGCAATTCTTTGTCCAAAAAATAAGCATGTTGAAAAAATTACATGAAGACATTTTGGATATACTCAATGGAGATTTTCACACATATTTGAGTGATGATTCCATTGATTCAACAGATGATGCTGAAAAGGAAAAATTTCCCATCGAATTTCTTAATAGTATTATTCCTTCAGGAATGCCATGTCATAAATTAAAATTGAAAGTGGGTGTAATCATCATGCTGTTGAGAAATCTTAATAGTAAATAGGGTCTTTGTAATGGTACCAGATTTATTATCAAAAGATTACGACCTAACATTATCGAAGCTGAAGTATTAACAGGATCTGCAGAGGGAGAGGTTGTTCTAATTCCAAGAATTGATTTGTCCCCATCTGACACTGGCCTCCCATTTAAATTAATTCGATGATAGTTTCCCATGATGCCAACATTTGCGATGACTATTAAATTACAAGGACAAACTCTAGACAGAGTAGGAATATTCCTACCTGAACCCGTTTTAACACATGGTCAGTTATACATTGCTTTCTCTTGAGTTCGAAGAGCATGTGACATTAAAGTTAAAGTTCTAAATACTTCATCACAAGGGAAATTAGCCAAGCACTCTGAAAGTGTTTTCACTCTTAATGTGGTGTACAGGGAGATATTAGAATAAGTTTAATCACTTTATCAGTCATTGTTTGCATCACTGTTGTTTTTATATCATGTTTTTGTTGGTTTCATATCATGTTTTTGTTGTTTTTATATAATGCCTCTGTTGTTGTTATATCCTTTTGTTACTGTTTATTTAATAAATTTATATATTATTTTCATATACATTTTACTAATTTTCTTTCATCTCTCACACTTCTATTATAAAGAAAGGGCAAATAGCAATATTAAAATATTTCCTCTAATTAATTCCCTTTTAGTGTACACAAATTTCGTGCACCAGGCCACTAGTTGAAGCATAATTAACATTAGTAAAATTTACCCATTTTTTTATACATTGAGTAGCCAGATTATTATGACCACCCCATCAGTACTTCATTCAGCCACCTTTTGCCTTCAATACTGCGGTGATTCTTCTTGGCATTGACTCCACGAGATGTTGAAAGGTGATGCGAGGAATCTGACACCATGCCTGATGAATAGCACTGTCCAGTTCTGTGAGATTTGATGGTTGTGGAACCAGCTGCCTGATGGCTCTTTGAACTTCGACCCACAAATGCTCAATTGGATTGAGATCTGGTGATTGTGGGGCCACCTAAGCAAGGTAAAGTCTCTGTCATGTCCTTGAAACCACTCCTGCACAATACGATCACCGTGGCATGGCGCATTGTCTTGTTGGAAGAAGCCATCTCCATTGGGATACACCATCAACATGATAGGATGAACTTGATCAGCAATTATACTTAGGTATGTTGTGCTATTCAGACGTTGTTCCACATGAATAAAAGGGCCTAAATCATGCCAGTAAAACATACCCCAAAACATAACACTGCCCCTACCAGCTTGAAGGGTTGTACTCATGCATGTGGGGTGCATGCTTCCATGCTGTTTCCATGAAATTCCCACTCTGCCATCTGCATGATGCAACTGGAAACGTGATTCTTCAGACCACATGACTTTTTTTCAATGCTCTACTGTCCAATCCTTGTGTTCCTCTGTGAATTGGAGACATTTTATCTTGGAAACTGCAGACAGCAAAGGTGTTCAAATAGGCCTTCAGCTTCCATATCCCATATGATGCAGTATATGGCTAATTTGCCTACCAACGTCAGGTGGTCATAATAATCTGGCCACTCAGTGTATATTTCTATAAGGTTTTTTTCCTATGATTTTTTAATTGTTGACATTATTACAGATATTCTCTACTTCCTATCTTTTTCCCTCTCTCCACACAAGCCCTGTCCCACCCCAGTCCCTCCCCATACTATTGTCTGTGTCCCTGGGTTATACATATATGAATATATGTTCTTTTGTTAGTTTCTTCCTGTGCCCATGCAGTCATGTGACCATCATCACAATCAAGATATAGAATAGTCTCATCTCAAAAAAAATCCCTTTGCGGCTATTTATTCTTACTATTTTGACAGTTATTATAATGGAATTAGTGATTAATAGAAAATTATGTTTGATTTAACATTTAATTTAACTGTGTTGTAACCAAAAAAACTTTTTCCCAACTTTTTTTGGGAAGGCTTTCAAAATGCCATAGTCCATTTCTTGTCTGAAGTAGAGAAGTAAAGTCTGGGGGGAGGGAGTATGAAAGGAAGAAAGGAACAACCAGAGAGGTAGGGGAAATAGTAAAGGAATTTTGCTTTGTCATATATTTTGCAGATTCAGTGTTGAAGGTTGATATAGGCAGATTTGTGAAACTCTACTGAATGTGGACCCACCTGCCAGCTTGGATATAGCTTTTTCACTTGTTTTGTTATTTTCTTCATTGTCCTCCAAGTTATTTATGTAACAAAATCCCAGTAAATTAAGTTTCTCTTTAGTTTGGCTTAACCAATAAAAATATGATTGCAACATTAGTTTTTCCTTCTTTTTAAATATATAGTTCTCAACAAATTGAAATAAATGCCATCATCATTTTGGGGGTGATTTTTCTTTTTACTTTTGGCCTCAGATGCCAAGAAATCCAGATCTTAGATTATTGGGTAATTACCTTTATTTTACTCTTAATTGGTTTCTGATATCTCACCTTCATCTTAACATAGCATATTAACATTATAAATTACCTCAAATACTCTGACAAAAGTTGAGGTTGAATTTATTAATTATTTCCATCTTGCTTGCTTGGTAACTGGCTAAAAGGTTTAATGTGGAATGTGAACCTATACCAACAACTGATATCCCCTAATTTAAGAAGAGTATTATTCTAATAAAATATTACAGAGAGATACTATTAGAATCATACTCTTCTTAAATTAGGGGATATCAGTTAAGAAGCAAAAGGTTGTTGGTATAGGTTCACATTCCACATTAAACCTTTTAGCCAGTTACCAAGCAAGCAAGATGGAAATAATTAATAAATTCAACCTCAACTTTTGTCAGAGTATTTGAGGTAATTTATATATATACACACAAATAAAATAGAGAAATATGCTAATTAACCAGGACGCCATAATGGGTCAACCAGACAGTAGGAGGTTGCACACACTGCGTTGGGGGCGGTGTGGCAGAGGCCTCCACGTGCCTGCGCTGGGGGAGGGCCTGGTCAGCAGCCACCAAGGTTGTTTCAAGGGCCAGAGAGGGAGGCACGGCTGGACCCACAGTGTCCGCGGCTGCTGTGGGGCCCGGGGAGCCAGGCAGGGCCAGACCAGTGACTTCAGGGTGGGTGGCACAGCCGCTTGACAGCAGACATCAGGGCCTGCTTGGCCGTAGCCGCGGTGACCTGCGAGCAGGCAAGTGTGGCCCACAGGCAGCACCCAGCAGGGACCGCTTGGCTATTGCTGCAGTGTGGAGAAGGCAGGCCCCGCAGAGAACAGAGAACCATAGGGAGTGGGCCTAAGCTGTCAGTAGGACATCCCCTGAGGGCTTCCAGATTGGAGAGGGTGCAGGTCGGGCTGAGGGACCCCCCCCATGCACTAATTTTGTGCACCGGGCCTCTAGTTAGTATATAAGATCAATAATAATAATGATTACTTATAAAAGAAATGAATCAATCTCAGTTTCTTCAATATATTGGTTGTCTCACCATTAAGCTAAGACAAAGAGACATTAGACTCAAATAACTAATAACAATGATAAAAATAATTTTCAGAGGGGTTTTAATGTACCAGGTTCTGTTCTAAGAGTTGTCACATATATAAAGTCAGTTATTCCTCACTATTACTTTACCAGGTCAGTCATTTTATTATACTCACTGTGCAAATGAGAAAATTGAGAGGTCACATGTCCAAGATCACATAGTTCAATTTAGATACTGCTATATCTAAAAAAAAAATCCAGACCCTTTTATTTCTATAAATTATGCAGAGTTCCCTATTACTCAGGATCTAGTTAGGGACTAGACATTGGTCCTGTGGCATTGGTATCCTTAGCTGGATATATATTTTTTCTACTTTGCTGAAACTGGAATGGCCTATAAGCATAATAAATATTGATTTTTTCTCTACCGCTGTTGCATCCATGAAGATTCTTAAATAATGAGCATACACATTGGCAATATCAATGTGATGCTGCAATATTCAAATGTTGTCCAGTGTTTAACATCTTATATACATGAGCAATAACCCTACGATATAATGGACTAAAATGAGATTTTTCATGGCATTCCAGGAGAATTAGTGTTACTTAATTACAGTTTATATACCATTGATGATAAGTGGCAAAGGTGAAAAATAAACACAGTCCCAGAACTGGGGATTTCTTTAAGTACAAGAATTCTAGTAAGAGTAGTTAGGTATCTAGGCACATCCTCAACAGTTTCCTCATACATTTCTTTGTTTTCAAATTTGTTGTAAACAAACAGCATATATATATATATATATATATATATATATATATTTAGATAAGGTATCAATTTAAGGTTTTGAAATTGTCTAAAAATGTTTCTTTTTAATCAAAGAAAGAATGCTTACAGGAAATGGATTAGTAGAAGCGTCAAAAATGTTGCATCTCAATTTTTCTTTTTGGGTGTGGTTGATAAACATAACTTGAAAAAATGGTAAAAAATTAGGTAAAAATTACTTTCCTGGATCAAATGGCTCACAGGAAAAATATAACTATTTTTGATAGCTATAGTGACTATTCATCAAATGATCTTTCTTTATTAAATTTGTTCTTTAATTGCACATATATTAGACTGATATTAAAAAGTGATGCATGGAAAAAGTGAGGTATGAGTTGATAACTGAACTATATATTTTTATCTTCTACAAAAATATATTATCTACACTGGTTTAATGGATTTCATGTTATCTTCTTTGTGTCATAGTCAGAGCACAATTTAAAAAAATAGTGCCCCCCAAAAAGTGAGGTATGAATATCTACACGTCCCCACTGGCAGTAATTTTCCTTCACTCTCTTGTTTTATAAGTTAGACAAAGATAGGCATTCAGGAATAGTCACATGAGGAAATGATTAATTCTGTATGCTACAAATGCAGACTTGTCTCCCAGCTTCAGGATGTGAGAGGGCTTAGGGAAAATGCTTCCAAAAACTCCATCATGCCAATCTTCTCAATCATAATATTTTCAATACGTCTCTCCCTCCTTCTCTCCTATAATCCTCCACTAGCTCTCTTTATAGTACTTATTACAATAATAGAGGTCCGGTGCACAAAATTCATGCACGGGGGAGGGGGGGAATCCCCTCAGCCCAGACTGCACCCTCTCCAATCCAGGACCCCTTGGGAGATGTCTGACTGCTGGTTTAAGACCAATCCCTCTCACAATCTGGGACCACTGGCTCCTAACTACTCACCTGCCTACCTGCCTGATCACCTCTAACTGTTCCCCTTGCTGGCCTGGTAACCCCCAACTGCCCCCTGCCATCCTGGTCACCCCTTACTGCCCCCCTGCCAGCCTGGTTGCCACCACCTGCCCCCCCCCCCGCCAGCCTATTCGCCCCTAACTTCCCCCCTTCCAGCCTGGTCACCCCCAACTGCCCCTCCTGCTGGCCTGGTCACCCCTCACTTCTCCCCCGCCCCGCCGCCAGTCTGGTTGCCCCTACTGCCCCCCCTGCCGGCCTGGTCACCCCTCAATGCCCCTTACTGCTGGCCTGGTCATCCCCAATGCCCCCCGTATGAGCCTGGTTGCCCCACGCAGCCTGCTGCTCGATCATTTGGTCGCCCCTCACTAACCCCCCTGCTGGCTTGTTACCCTCATGTAGCCTGCTATTTGGTCATTTGGTCGCCCCTCAGTAACCTCCCTGCCAGCCTGTTCCCCCCACCCAGCCTGCGGTTCAGTCATTGGTCACCCCTCACTAACCCCCCTGCCAGCCTGTTCCCCTCACGCAGCCTGATGCTCGGTTGTTTGGTCACCCCTCACTAACCCCCCTGCCAGCCTGTTCCCCTCACGCAGCCTGATGCTCGGTTGTTTGGTCGCCCCTCACTAACCCCCCTGTTGGCCTGTTCCCCTCATGCAGTCTACTGCTCGGTCATTCGGTTGTCCCTCACTAACCCCCCTGCCAGCCTGGTCACCCCATGCAGCCTGTTTGGTCATCTGTTTGGTTGTGATGGTTGCTTAGGCTTTTATATATATAGATGCAATATGCAATGAATTCTTCCCTAATTAAATTATGAAGATACATATTCTCTTTTCCTCCCAATTCTAGTTTTTACTTCTCTTAGGATTCTGTACTTCCATTTTACCAGTTGGAATTGTTTCTACCATTGAATCAAAACTGTTTTTTTTTTTTAACCTTTTGGACTCGGATGTCGAGTGTGACTCGACATGGTTAGCATCGGTAGCAGCTCGAGAAAAAAAACAACAACAAGCGAGTGCAAAGGGTTAACCCTTGTTATTAAATCAGAATGCAGAGATGCCAACTTCAGGCCCTTTACCCTTCTCTTCCTGTCTGTTCATCAGCTTATGTATTATCATATGCACAGTTCATGACTGAATCTGTCAGGAAAACAAACAGTATACTCTCTCCAGGTCATTAGGACAACTCAGTGTTTATGCCTGTTAATTATGATTATATTCCAGAATGTAGATTCTTATGTCCTGAAAGGGGGTAACTAATATTTACTGAGTACTTCTTAAGTACTAGGCTCTGGATTCTGTGAAGTATTTTATCCTTAATGAAGAAAACTGAAGTTCAGTTAGGTTAAGTAATTCGAACAAGTTCACACAGAAAGTATGCAGATGTGCACTGACTTCTAAGGTTAAAACCAAGGTCTGAGTGACTCCAAAGTTCATGTTTTCTGCAATCACTTCCCAAGGCAATCTGGGATTAATTTATTAAAAATACGACTAAATATAGAGAGAGGCTGACAGCTGTCAGGGGGTGGAGAAGAGGCTGGTGTGTGTGTGTGTAGGGGGGGAGATTGAGCAAAAAAGGAAAAGTGAAAAAAATCATGGACACAAGATTGTGGTGATTGCTGGGGATGGGGTGGGGGGTGGACAGGAGTGGAGGAGGGGATGGGGGGGATAAATGGTGATTGATGGAGACTAGTCATGGGGTGCTGAACACACACAATACAGTGTACAGATGATGTGTTGTAGAATTGTGAACCTGAAATCTGTATAATTTTGTGAACCAGTGTCAAACCAATAAATTCAATAAAAAGGAAAAAAATAAAATAAGAACAAATAGAGCTAATATAACTGAAGATTCCCTTGTAAATATTGAAACCCAACCTTAGAGACAACAGAACATTTATCACCTGACATATGCACTTATAATGTTATGTACCAGACCATAATGAACCTGGGTTTAGTCAATTTGGGTGCAGGTTAAAAGAAATAAAGGTAAAGCATACCAGACTATAAAAAGTTTGGTGCTTCCTGTGACTCAAATGATTAAATTTCATCTGAAGTTCATTAACCAAATATAAAATCATATTTCTGTGTTTTGCTGGTGTTAGAATTGTCCCAGTTTCTTACTATGAGCATATCAAATGTAGGTTGTGTTTTGAGGTTATATACTAGTACTTTTAATGAAATAACCAGCATACAATTAATCAAGAGATAATCTAGTCAAACAATTAGTTTGACAAAGTTCTCCCTTCTTATTAAATTGATTGACCAAGTTTACTGGAATAGCTCAATCTCTTTCGTGGCAAAACAATGAAAGTTCTCAAATTATCTGCAAAGTATCTCACTCTGTAAATCCTACCAGGAGTGGTAATTACACAGCTCTCTCCATTACCATCCTCAACTTCTGCTCTTACTGAGAAATCTTGCCCAGGTTTCCAGATGTGAAAGTTCTGTAGAAACAGTTAGTGAATTCTAAGCCATCATCATGGAAATTTTACTGCACAATGCTCTTATAGTGCTCTAACTCATGGCACTAAGCTGCCACCATTAACTTGCTAAGAAAATACTTTGTGAAGACAGCCCCCAAATGCTACTCCACTGTGTTTTAAAATGTAAGTAACAAATTGCTTATGTTTCCAATTCACTAATAGAATACATATGCAGATCAAGGAAAAGTAACTAATTCTATAATCAAAACTGGGGGCTACATATATTTATAAACATTTAGAGGTTTATGGTAATGGAGTATGGGAGTCACGAGATTTGCTTTTATTGATACTCAAAGACATGTTTCATAGTTTATAAGTTTATTTTTATTGTGAAAGAGAGTCTTAAACAACTTCCTCAAATCTATATACTCAAAGAACCTAGTCTGGAGAATAATCTATATAAATACATATACCTGAAATGGGACACGTAATAGGTGCAATAGAGAGGCAAAACAGCACCTTCAAAGATGGCATATAACTAAGGAAAGTACTAATGTAGTGGCTATCCAGTTTGGAGAATGCTTCAGAATTATCTGCTCTGTTAAAACAGATTGCTTACCCTCACAACTGGGGCTCTTGAGCACCTTACCCAGAATTTGAGTATCTGACTCAGTAGTTCTGGGGTGGCAACCAGAAATGTGCACTTCTAACAATTTCCTGAGTAATACTTACGCTCCTGGTCCAGAAGCCAAACTTTGATAACAACTCTACTAAAGGTATTACCGTGTGAAAGTAGAATCTTTGAATCAACCATTCCAAAAAATAGTTATAAAACAAAGACTCAAGCATCATTCCAAGGATGAATACAAGGATGAACTTTACAGGGAAAAAACTGGTAGGCCAGAGGAAGAAAAACAACTAATTTCATTACCTTTTGGATAGATGTGAAATTCACAAGGGTGTAGTAGGTAGGGTATTCAAAAACTTTTTTTTTTTTTTTAATTCCTGCAGCTCACCTTCCTTTGCCACCACTACTATTAAGGTATTGGTGCTTTGAGGAAATTTGAGCATATTCCTGGCAAATACATATTGACTAGATTTAAATTCCACTATATTATCTGCCAAGACTTCAGACTTGGCTTCCTGGTTTCTGGGCTTCCCTTAAGAAAGTAGTTCCGCCGAAACCGGTTTGGCTCTGGATAGAGCGTTGGCCTGCGGACTCAAGGGTCCCGGGTTCGATTCCGGTCAAGCATGTACCTTGGTTGCGGGCACATCCCCAGTAGGGGGTGTGCAGCTGATCGATGTTTCTCTCTCATCGATGTTTCTGCTCTCTATCCCTCTCTCTTCCTCTCTGTAAAAAATCAATAAAATATATTAAAAAAATAAAATAAAAAAGAAAGTAGTTCCCACTCATGCCACGTCAGCTGGCTTACTTAATTAAAAGTATTAGTGCTGCTTTATGGAATAGATGCTAACTTGTGGTGGTAAGAAAGCAAGTTAATGAGCTTTGGCTTGGTTTAATTCTACTGCTTAAGTTTGATATATTCATTCATGCCCTTTTTATATGGCCAAATATACAAAAATAAAAGCATATAACATTTAAGTCTTTACTCCATTCAAAGTTTATTTTTTGTGTATGGTGTAACAAGGTGGTCTAGTTTCATTATTTTGCATGTATTTATTCAATATACCCAACATCATTTATTAAATAGACAATATTTACCCCTTGTATGTTTTTGCATCCTTTGTCAACTATTAATTGAATATAAAGGCATGGGTTTATTTCTGAGCTTTCAATTCTGTTCTTTTGATCTGTTTTGATGCCAGTACCATGCTGTTTTGATTACTATGAACTTGTAATAGAGTTTGATATTGGATAGTGTGACTCCTCCAACTTTTTCTTCTGTCTCATGATTGCTGTTGATATTCGGGGTCTTTTGAGGTTCCATATAAATTTTTGGAATATTTCTTCTAGTTCTGTGAAATACGCCATCAGTATATTGATAGAAATTGCTTTGAATCTGTATATTGCTTTGGGTAATATGGACATTTCAATTGTTAATTCTTTCTATCCATAAGCATAGTATATGTTCCCATTTACTTGCATCTTCTTTAATTTCTATCTTTAGTGTCTTATAATTTTCTGAGTACAGATTTTTTACATCATTGGTTAAACTTATTCCTAGATATGTTTTTTCCCCTTATTGTATATGGGATTGTTTTTTTCTTTTTCTATTTTTAAATCCTACATCCATTCTTTTGCTATTTACTGATTGATTTTAGAGATAAAGGAAGAGAGAGAAAATCATGGATTTGCTGTTCCACTTATCCATATATTCGCTGATTGTTTCTTATATGTGCCCTGACCAGGTATTGAACCCGAAACCTTGGCCTATAGGGATGATGCTCTAATCAGTGGTTGGCAAACTCATTAGTCAACAGAGCCAAATATCAACAGTACAACGATTGAAATTACTTTTGAGAGCCAAATTTTTTAAACTTAAACTTCTTCTAACGCCACTTCTTCAAAATAGACTCGCCGAGGCCATGGTATTTTGTAGAAGAACCACACTCAAGGGGCCAAAGAGCCGCATGTGGCTTGCGATCTACAGTTTGCCGACCACGGCTCTAACTAAATGAGCTACCAGGCCAGGGTGAGATTGTTTTCTTAGTTTCCTTTTATAATAGCTCATCACTGGTGCATAAAAATGAAACTGATTTCCAGATATTTATTATTTATTTATTATTTATTTATTGATTATAGATATTTATTTTGTATCCTGCTACTTTACTTAATTCATTTATCAGTTCTAAAAGTTTTTTGGTGGCATCTTCAGGGTTCTCTCTATATAGTATCATCTCTCTACAAATAATGGTAATTTTACTTCTCTCTTTCTAGTTTGGATGCCTTTTATTTCTTATTCTCTGGTTACTGTGGCTAGGACTTCCAGTACTATGTTGAATAAGAGTGGTGAAAGTGGACATCCCTGTCTTGATCCCAATCTTACGGGAAATGGTTTTAGTTTCTGTCCATTGAGTATGAGGTTGCCTGTGGATTTTTCAAATACGGCCTTTATTATGTTGAGGCATGTTCCCTCTATTCCCACTGTGCTGAGAGTTTTAATATAAATGGATGCTGGATTTTATCAGCATGCTTTTTCTGAATCTAGTGATATGATCATGTGGGAGGAGAGGGAGAGAGAGGAGAGAGAGAGAGAGAGAGAGAGAGAGAGAGAGAGAGAGAGAGAAACAAGGATGTGAGAGACATCCATTGGTTGCCTCCCTCACATGCCCGACCTTGTCTCTGAATGAACTTGCAACCAACTTTTAAGTTGACAGGGAATTGAACCTGCATGAGTCAATACTCAATACTCTACCACGGAGCCCTGAGCCACACCAACAAGGGCAATTTTTTAGTTAACTTTAAAACAGCCAAATATGGATGACCATTTCCCCATTCCCTTCTATCCCACCTTCAATGTGCTTGTATTTTCAGCATATTGAGAGGTTCTGGTAGTATTTTTTCTTTCACCCAAGAATCAATTCCTCTACCCACCAGGAGACTTACTAGGATGCATAACACTGGCTGAGGTTCAGGTGAACAAAAAGAAAATGGCATTTGCTAGAAGATTGAAAATTGTTTCTCCATTGGTCTAAACCAGGCGTCCTCAAACTACGGCCCGTGGGCCACAGGCGGCCTGCCGAGGACATTTATCCAGCCCGCTGGGTGTTATTGCCATTTTGTTTTTTTACTTCAAAATAAGATATGTGCAGTGTGTATAGGAATTTGTTCATAGTTTTTTGTGTTTTTTTTAAACTATAGTCCGGCCCTCCAACGGTCTGAGGAACAGTGAACTGGCCCCCTGTTTAAAATGTTTGAGGACCCCTGGTCTAAACTAACATAATTTTCTGAAGTGACAAATGAACAATTGTTTTGTGTGTGTGTGTGTGTGTGTGTGTGTGTGTGTGTGTGTGTGTGTGTGTTCTCATCACATAATAGGTCAAATCAATCAGCTGTTCAATACTATGTAACCTAAATGGTAGGATTAAGCCCCTCAGGGTTTTAGGCTTTTGTTGCTTTGCATTTAAATGAACCAGGGTCTGTGGAGGGTCATTCTACCTAGGAAATACTTGAGCCTCTAAGATGGAGGGAAACAGTTTCCCTCCAACAAGGGCAATTGGTAACCTCTGGCAAAGTATATTTTGCATTCATTCCCTGACCCCTTTCACTGAATCCCATGTCATCCTTAAGACTCTCTTCTATTACAGAGGTGCTACATCTAGATTTGCTTTCCTTGGGAACAACTCCTCATGGCACAAAACTCACCCTCGCCCTTCTCTCACAGCCATCAAAAATAATTGACCTGCCTTCTGCCTCATCCCTTGAGATTAATTAAGGTGAGGACTAATCTCATCTGGGATAAAGTGTGAATTAGTGGTTTAATATATTACCTAATTTATAATATGCAAGTGAACAGGTAATTTCTGATAAGAAGTCTGAAGGAACGACTAATAATGGGAATTTCAAGGAATATGGCAGGTTTGTCTGTGGGATGTATTTTTGGTGTGGGATATCTTCCCTGCAAATTATACTATATTGAGTCAAATCTCTGCCATCCCAGGGCATATGCTTATTTTTTCCACTTCTTAAAAACGTAATAAACCCTTTCTGAGATTTCTAGTTCACACTTAGGATCTCAAGTTCAGCTAGGCAGTGGTTTCCAATCAGAATCTCTTAGAGTGTGACTTGAGCATTTGCATTTCCAAATGATTCCTCCAGTGGATTCTCATATGCACTCCTGCTTTAGAAACATGACAATACAAAAATAAGGGCATTCTGCTCCATCAGAACACAGCAAGTCTAGGCCTTATACTGTTACTGCTCACAATATAGCTTAAATACATTTCTAAATTTATGTCAAGTTATGGATTATTCTGAAAAGAATATGGCATTGAGATCTGTGAATATCTATTCTTTAATGCATTCTCTCTCCTTCACTGTCTTGAGCCCCCTATTATGAGTGGTTAATTTAAATTGAATAATATCCTTTCTTCATAATGCATTTTAATAGTCATTTCTGATTTTAAAAACATTATAATTTCACTGGTTATAGTTATTACTGTAAACTTGAATTATCACCATTTTTAATATTTACAGAAATGATATATTTTATCTGCAGCTCCCTACGAAGAAGCAGGATACTTAGGGGATAACTACATGAAAATTAGAGTATTAGTTAATGTTAGACAGATATGAGCAGAGTAAGGATGATGGGCCAGGTACAGAAACTCACCAGGGCATAAAGCAAGGGCCAAAGCTGGGAAAATAAGAACCTTGCCCCCAGGGTAACCTATCCTCCCTTAGCATATCACTGGTCATGCAGTTTAGACGCCTGATCTTTCATATCGCTGGTCAGGTGGTTTAGACCTCCCCTGACCTCTTCCTCCTAAAGATAACATTGAGGCCTCAGTTGTATTACAGCTCCAGGACCAGAAAAGCAACAAAACCAGAAGTGATACCATGGCTGCCTCAGGACCAGCTACATTGGTTAATGACCCCCTGCACCAACCAATCAGTAGAGACCATGACCCTGAAAGAGCACACCTGGAAAGCTGATGAATATTCTATTAAGACCCTCTCCTGAGATCTCCCCTAAGATTTCCACCTGCAAGAAAGAGATAAATATGCTCAGGACAAAGGACCCAGTGCACGCTTTCTTTCCAAGGAGCACCCCCATGCCATTCCCTCACAGGCACACATCTCTCAACCTCTAAGGAACTCCATGAGACTTGCAACCAGGGGAAATGGGCAGCGGCAGTTCATCCTGGGCTAATCCCCTGAATCTATCTTTAAAGCCCCCTTTTCTCTGACTTCTCAATGAGCCAAAGCAGCCCAGCCTAGGTTTTCCTGTTGTTTCTTCTATGCCCTTCCTTGTTTTACTGTCCTAAGTATATTTTTGCTGCCATCATGAACCAAATGCCCTTTGGCCCAGTGCTGTGTAGCCCTTCCCTTTGGATGTACTCCCCCCAACCCCTTTTCCTTAAATAAATTTAACTTTTCATTAATCACCATCTGAGATGGCTACTTAGCCTGCCCACATACCACCAACTTTACCCTTTCGGTTAATATCTAGGAAGCCTTGAAAGATTGTTAGCATAGGATAGGATCATGGTATTTCTATAACAAGGTAAGATTTTACACCTTTAGTTACTTGACCTTAAACAAGTCACTTCTCCTCTCAGGACTTCAGTTTTGCCATCTGTAAATAATACAACCTCTAGGGAGTCTTTGCAGCTCTGTCCTGCAGTAGAGTATGATTTTTCCTCAGCTTTCTGTGTAGTGAATATTAAAATAAACTTCATATTAAAGGAAGGCATTCCTCCACAAATTCCCACTTTCAGTGGTAATTATTTTTTATGATGTTTATAGTATTGATGAAAGGCTCGTTTTTGTGTGCATGTTCTCTCATGGGCATAATAATAGCTACACTGCCTGGTGGGTTTTATTGTACCCATTATTTTTGTGAAACTGAAGCTTAGATATGTTAAGTGACCCATCTCCTGGTCACCCACCTCATGGAGTTAAATTCAAATCTGTGTAACACCAAAACACATGCTGCCAGTGGGGCATGGCAGAAGACTAGGCAAACTTGATTGTACAAAGATGGAAGTTTCATACTTTAAACTTGTGTCAAAATAAGTCCTATGTGAACTTTTAGATGACTACTTAGAATCTATTTCATGTACCTAAACTGATACCTTCTTGGTTAACCTCTTATCAAAGAGATTTGCCTTTTAAAAAGTATGTGTCTGCTGGCCTTTTTTATATTTTAAAGAAAAAAGGTTTCTGTCTTGAAACTGTATAGCACAATATTGATAGCATGCCTAACTTATTTCTGTTCTGGTTGGTTCTTAAAACTTATATTGTGCACCAAACAATTTGCTGTTCAAAGATTTTACATATAATTTATTTCTAAAAATAAAAGCTAGCTCTCAGTGAGAAATTTAAAGAAATACTTCTTAAATATTTACTATTCAGAATAGGCACTTCCTAAATACCTAATTAATTTCTCATGTTGCTTCTAATATTTCCCATATGTGACATATAATATGGCTTTGTCAATTTGAAGGGGAAAATAATACATTTTTTTGGGGGGGCTATCTGAATCTGTGTCAGTAACTTGCATTCTGATGCACATTCCTGCTTGCCCATATGCACCATTCTTATCTGTGATGCCCGTCCTGCCTTGCAAAACCTGTTTCCCAGAATACTCCCACTTTACAGAGGCCATAAACCATGAACCATATACAACTCCCTGAGGAGGTTGGCAGCACTGGCGCCAAACAGGCCTCTGGGTGTAATCTCACTTCCCCCATCCCAACTCACGGGCGGGCTGCAAAGTCCACAAAAAGTCCAGAAACCTGATCCAGATTTGGGGAAAAAGAAACTAAGGGTGTACAGGGAAAGCTTCATCCATATTCATCACTCAGGATTTGGAGACTGACTCCCCTGAGTCACGGCACTAGTGCATCTGCAAATAAAGGCTACTTTTCTGAATATCTTCTGAGTGTCCAGATGATTAATTCTCCCGTGCTGTCTGACAGCTTATCTGCAACATTAATTTGGTGCTATAGTTGAGAAAATACCAGTTGCGCTGCCTACTAAGGGCACCGCTGGTAAAGGCGGATGGCCGGTCCATTTGTCCGGGCCCCCCTGAAGATGGGAAAGGTATGCCTCCAGTGATTTACTGAATTCCAGTCCTCATTGGACCTGGATGACTAGGACCCCCACTCACACCCCAGTGGACTCCAAGGAGGACAGAAAAGCCCTTTCTGGAACCAGATGTCTGACCGGTGAGTTTTCCCCCGGGGACCAGTCCGAGTTCAGACCTGTCTTTCAGGACAGAAGAAGTGGCTGATCACCACTTAGGCAAAATATTTGCCTCAGTTCAGGGACTTTCCATGGGTGGAAGTCAAAGCTTGAACTGCCTGGTGTGTGAATGTGAATGTAAGAGTCTGTTGTGAAGCGAAAGTTACTTTGTGTTTGTCCTGTGTCTCTGTTAACTGGAAGGGATTGCATGGTTTAACTGCAAATATGGGAAGTAGTTCCTCCAAATCCACTGCTTTAGAATGCATGTTAAAGAATTTTAAGATAGGTTTTACTGGGGACTAGGGGGCGAAATTAGTTCCCTGGAAGTTAAGAAAGATGTGTGAAATAGACTGGCCATCTTTTGGGGTAGGATGGCCAGCGGAGGGCACATTGGATGTCCTCACAATCAGGAATGTTTAAAGAGTTATAATGGGAGACCCAGGTCATCCCAACCAGTTCCCCTACATTGATCAGTGACTGGAAATAGCTCAGCTCAAGCCACCTTGGATCCGGCTCTGTATGCGTAAGAAGGGACAGAGTAAGGTGTAGTGGTAGGAGAAAAAGAGACAGGCAGGAGAAGAGAAGCAGGCCCCTCAGGAGGAAAATAAGCCTCATATTCTGCAAAACATCCCCCCCAAGGAAGCCCTGCCAGTTTTACTACCTCCATATGTGCCTCAAGCGGCACCCAGTGCTCCTTTGCATGGTCAGGGAAGCTTAGATACACCACCTCCTTCTGTCTCTCACCAACTGGACTCTACAAAGCCAGTTGGATGGTGCTTGCACTCAGTTGATCACGGATCCAGGCCACCACCAGCTTTACAGATGCCTCTTTGGGAGACTCAGGGTCCCCAAGTGCTTGGATAAGATGGGACCTACAAGAGGAGGGATCAGTCTTTTACTACCAGCTTTTTACCATGACCAATCTTCTGAATTGGAAACATCACATTTCAGCTTATTCTGAAAAATCTCAGGCTATGGTAGACCTCCTAGAGTCAATTTTCTAGACCCATAAGCCCACCTGGGTTGACTGAAGCAACTGTTTCTAATGCTCTTTAACACTGAGGAGTGAATGAGAATAGTAACAGAAGCTCAGAAATGACTCCAGACCCAGGCCCGGCAGGGATATTAGACACAGACAGATAGGCCACGGAGGCCCTCCCAGATGAGGAACCAAGATAGGACCCAAACTCAGAAGATGGAAGGACCAGGCTAGAGAGATACCAGCTGGCCTTCCTCCAGGGGCTCAGGGTCGGGGCCAAGAAGCCCACCAATATGGCCAAGACCTCCAAGGTCTTACAGAAACCTGATCAAAGTCCAGCAGCCATCTATGAGAGACTCTGTAAAGCATATCAGATCTACACTCCTTTTGACTCTGAAGCCCCAGAAAATCAAACTATGGTCAATGCAGCCTTTGTAGTTCAGGCTCCACTTGATATAAGGAGAAAGCTGCAGAAGCCCGAAGGATTTGCAGGAAAAAAACTCAACTGAGGTGCTAGAAATAGCAAACAAGGTTTTCATCAACCAAGACAGAGCAGCTAAGGAGGAAGCAGATGAGAGACTGAAAAAGAAAGCAACCTTGATAGTGGTGGTTACTAAGGACTCAAGCTCCCAGATAGATGAGAAAGGGAAACAAGGACCCAGGCCAGGGGGAAGGAGGACAAACCTTAACCAGGATCAGTGTGCCTATTGTAAGGAATGTAGACACTGAAAAAAAATGAATGTCCAAACCACCAGAAAGGGAAGTCAGGCTCGTTCAACCCACCCAGCCACTACCGGCTGGAACTGCCTGAGGCAGGTCTCATCTAGCTGGCGGCAGCCAACTCTGACTAGGACAGACCAGGTTCTTTCCAACTGGGCCCCCATGAGCCCAAGGTCAGAATCAAAATTGAGGGCCAAACTGTGAACTTTATGGTCGATACAGGGGCTGAACACTTGGTAGTCAGTAGGAAGGTAGCTCCTCTCTCAGGAAAGGAGGTCACCATTATCGGAGTTACAGGGGACCAAACCTGTAGACTGTTCTGCTGCCCTCGCTGATGCCAACTTGGCGGCCACCAAGTGATCCATGAATTCCTGTACTTGCCTGATTGTCCAGTGCCTGTTATGGGTAGAGACCTGTTAGCCAAGTTGCAGGTAGAGATCACCTTTGCCCCAGATGGCTCAGCACAGTTACATCTAGGTGAGGAGACCTCTCCAATTATCCTGTCTTTAGCAGTGCCTAGGGAGGAGGAATGGAGACTTTATACCTCCCAGTCAAAGGACTCAGATTTGAGCCTGAATTAGAGGAAGAGTTCCTATTGGTCTGGGCAGAAGGATATCCCCCGGGCCTGGCCAAGGACCATGCTCCAGTACTAATTGACTTGAAGCCTTGGGCACAGCCTGCCAAAATTCACCAATATCCAATTCCAAGGGATGTACACCTAGGAATCTAGGTCCACTTAGACCGGCTGCTTTAGTGGGGACTTCATAAATGGTGTCAATCTCCATGGAACACCCCTCTATTGCCTGTCAAAAAGCCTGGGACTAATGATTATCACCCACTGCAGGACCTGCAGGCTATTGATGAGGCTGTTATAACACTACATTAAGCGCTGCCGAACCCCTACTTTCTTCTGGGACTCATTCCATCAGAGGTGGAATGATTTACATGCCTAGATCTAAAAGATGCCTTTCTCTTCCTTCAGTTGGCACCCTCCAGTCAGCCCCTGTTTGCCTTTGAGTGCAAAGAACCAACTACAGGGCCCAAGGAGCAAGATCACCTGGACCAGACTGCCACAAGGGTTCAAGAACTCCCCGACTCTTTTTAGTAGAGCGCCAGCATCTGATCTGTCCAAATTCCCAGGACAGGACTTGGGGTGCGTCCTACTCCAATATGTAGACGACCTCCTACTGGCTAGCTCCATGCAAGCTCAGTGCTGGGAAGGAATGTGAGCCCTTCTGAGACTCTTAACTGAAACAGGTTACCAGTGTCCAAGAAAAAGGAACAAATCTGTCAGAGAGAGGTAAAGTACCTAGGCTTCCGAATCACCCAAGGGAAATGAACTCAGGACTGAAAGGAATCTGGCAGTATGTGCTATTCCAGTCCCCAGCACCGGGCGGCAGATTCGGGAATTCCTAGGAGCAGTGGGGTTTTGTCACCAAAAGGGGTAAGGACTCAGTGTCAGAAGGAAACCCTTATGCAGACACAGCAGCCAAGCTGGCTGCTAAAGAACAAGTAGAACTGTCACAGATCATGTTGGCCCCTGAATTACCTGAACCTCCGAAATATTAGTACACTTCTCAGGAAGAGTAATGGGCCCAACAAGAAAGGGGTAAGAGGACAAAGGAAGGCTGGTGGACACTCCCAGATCATAGGGCCTATGTCCCAGAACAGTTAGCCCATAAGGTAGTCTGCCAGAAGCATGCACTTACTCGTTTAGGGAAGATTGTCCTAGAGGATTTGTTAAACAGATACTACCTAATTGCCAGTCTTCCCTCCTTATGTGCCTCAGTCTCTCAGCGCTGCCTCCTCTGTGCACAGAACAATGTCAAACAGGGTCCTGTAGGACTGATGTGAGTTCAGCACTGCGGGCAAGGTCCCTTTGATGACTTTACAGAAATAAGGGCCTAGTAGAGGAAATAAATACCTCCCAGTTTTCATCTGCACTTTTTCAGGCTGTGTCAAAGCATATCCTACTTACACAGAGAAGGTAAGAGAAGTCACTAAGGCATTGCTGAAGGATATAAATCCGTGGTATGGAATGCCTCTAACCATAGGATCAGATAATGTCCCCGCCTTTGTAGCCGAAGTGGTACAGCAAGTAGCTAAGGTCTTAGGAATTAAATGGAATTTACATACAGCTTACAGATCCCAGAGCTCAAGGAAAGTAGAGTGCATGAACCAGACTCTCAAGCAGGCTATGGCTAAGCCATGACAAGAGACAACCTTACTCTGGAAAGATATCTTGCCTCTTCTACTCCTGCGGGTACGCTGTGTCCTGAGGGCCAGGGTGGCTTTCTCTCCATTTGAAATTCCATAAGGCAGACCCCCTCCCTTAATTTGGCTGAAGGGAGATTTGTGGGAAATAGGGAACTTAGAAATTCAGAATTAATTACAAGGACTTGGGAAAACCATCTTTGAAGTCCACAGATGGGTTACTGACTGATTGTCCATCTCTTTAGGAATGGCTGTGCACCATGATAAGCCTGAAGACCAGGTTTGGGTAAAGGACTGGAAAAAGGATCCCCTTAAGCCAATTAGGAAGGGACCCTATCCAGTCATACTAACCACCCCCACAGCTCTCAAGGTTGCAGGACTGAACACCTGGATCCACCACTCCCGGGTGAAAGCAGCCCGCCAGCCCAGTGATGCCCAGCCTGAGTGGAAGGTGACCTGTGACCAGAAACAACCCCTGCAGATCACCCTCAAGAAGCCGGTGGACTTGGCTGACCAAACTGTTCCAAGGAATTCAGATAACACCCTGCTGAATTCTTCCTTACACTAATATTTCTTTTTTATCTCCCCCTGAAAGTAATATGCTCTACTATTTCTGGATAATCATTGTTTTTATCTTTCTAATAATTCTTATTTTGTCTTTTTATGAGTGTCGCCAGAACCCTAGATATTTTCTTGAAAGTAAGAGTGTGTTTAAAGTGTGTTGATAAATGTCAATCTAAGAAATGTTGGCTGTTTACATTTTGGTTATCATTGAAAAATTAAGGTTTCTAAGATTGAATAATTCTAATACATTTTAAAGAAAAAAAGAAAGAATATTAGAGTAGAAATACTTACTGAAGGTCTGAGGCATGGTTATGCATTTTTGAAGGGCATAGAAAAAAGGTTTGAAGGGTAATTTGAAAGTGTGAAATTTGTGAAGGTTGTGTAATAAAAAAGGAAAACAGAAATGTTGAAAGAAAGAAGTAATTTCTAAAATTAAATAAACTTACCTAGAACCCATTTTACCTGGCTCACAGATTTGCCACCAGTTAACCCTGTTTTAGGAAATAAGGAAGAGAGACTGTTTCTCCCACCTGCTGTGGTATAGCAGAGAATGCTGATTCAGTCTATCTAAAAGCTATCTAAAAACTACCATAGTGTGGCAAGGAGGTAGTCATCTTGTCCTAGAAAGCTGCTTCTCCATCCTGCTTCTTCTGACAAATGTTTGTTGCTCCTTTCAGAACTCTTTAGCAAAGCTGCTTTGCTGGTAGGGGCCACTGAGTCCAAGTAAGTCTCTCTCTACTGAGGGGCTGAGTAGGGGAAAGGAGAGTTTACTTTTTGACATGCAAAGGAGAGTATTTTGCCTGCTCACCCCCGCCCCCCCCCCCCCCCCCCCGGGGCTAGAGAATGAATCAAGATCACTTTTTTTTTCTTACTCCAAAAGTGGAAGTGCTCTGGTCTGGTGACTTAATTGGTCACTCTCCTGGTTCACTTTGTCTTATATGGTCCAAGCACCTAGTGTGATTGCAATCAGTATCAATCAATGATGGTTTTTGCTTGTTTGCATGCTTATTTTGTGCAAGACCTTATGTTTTTTTTGTTTTGTTCCAAAATCCAGGCTGTCAGTGGCTTCAATCTAGAGTATCAAAGAAAGACCATTTGTATTGTTTTTTTTTAAAAATATATTTTATTTATTTTTTTACAGAGAGGAAGGGAAAGGGATAGAGAAACATCGATCAGCTGCCTCCTGCACACTTCCCACTGGGGATGTGCCTGCAACCAAGGTACATGCCATTGACTGGAATCGAACCTGGGACCCTTGAGTCCGCAGGACAACACTTTATCCACTGAGCCAAACCGGTCAGGGCCATTTGTATTGTTTAGTTGCATGTGGTCCATTTCTTGTGAGAGTTGTAAGTTAAATCATTCATTGTGCCTATGATACTGGGGCTTAAGGATGAATACATAAGACATGACTGATCTACAGTGCAAAATAGAGGCAAATTGTTAGCCGAACTGTTTAAATCCAACCATCATATCATGTTGCTTCTAATCCACTCAGGATGAATCAGAAAATGTATGTTATATTCTTTCCCTTTTGTAAATAATGTTTTCTCAAGGACAACTGATAATCTGCAAAGATAGAATGTGTCTATATATTTTAAGATTTCTAAAAGGGCAGCAATATACTGAAGATTTCCAATTGATGAGGCCTTGTTAATTATGCCCTCTCTGGATTTGTTAAGAGTCCTAGTAGAAAGAGAAATAGACTCTGAAACAATGCCAGTGTCTCCAAGCTCTCTTGGGGATTTCATTTGCTGGACCTTCTACAATCATTAATTCTTTCTAGTACTTCAGGCAACAGTAGTTTCTAAATAAGAAGTGAGGAGGGTCATACACTGTAATGTATAAGTACAAAATAAATCAGTCTTGCATTCTAGTCAATAACAATTCAAGTTACCATTAAATACTTACTATATACTAGACATTAGTCTATAGAATTTATCGTATTTGATCCTTATAGAAATCCCATAAGGTAGATTTTATAAATGTTATTATCATATTGTATGTGAAACTGAGGCATAGAAAAGTTAACTAATTTGTATAAAGTCATACGGTAAGTGTCTAAACCAGGATTGAAACCAGATTTATCTGGCATTCAAAGCCCTCACTTTTAACTATGCTATAAACACACACACACACACACACACACACACACACACACACACACATGGGGATTGGTAAGTACAGCAAGGAAAACACCTATCTTCATGATATAGGTGCATCGGTGATAACTTAGAAGGTGTTTCCATCAAGCCTCCAAGAAGTATTCATGATGAGGTACCGGTTTTTACAACTCTCCCAGTTTCAGTAGCATTATTGTTTTATCCAGCCAATCTCAGAGAGCTTGTTTTTTTGTGTGTGTGTTGTTTTTTTTTTTACAGAGAGCCTTTTTAATGAAGACAGAAACAATTAGAGAATTTTCTGTTCAGTCAATTTGTTGCAGATAAGCTGCCAGGTGGCTCAGGAGAATTAATCAGCTGGGCATTCAGAGGATATTCAGAAAAGTAGCCTTTATTTGTAGATGCACTAGTGCTGTGACTCAGGGGAGTCAGTCTCAAAATCCTGAGCGATGAATATGGATGAAGCTTTCCCTTTATACCCTTTAGTTCCTTTGTCCCCCAAATACAGATCAGGCTTCCAGACCCTTCCAGGACTTTGCAGCCCGCCCATGAGTTGGGATGGGGAAAAGTGAGATTACACCCAGAGGCCTGGGTGTAATATAAGATTTAAATAAGAAAAAAACACGAAATATAGAATTAACCAATAAAATTTAAATGCACAGTGCTACTACAGGGGATATTAAAGAAGCAATGTGTATTATCTAATCCCTGTCCTCATAGTCTTTTTACAATAAAAAAATTTGATTGGGATCAAGTGAAGCTATTTAAGTCCACATCTCATTCTTAAGGTTTTAATGCAAATAGAGGCCAAGTTGCATTCTTAAAAACTCAAATGATTTTTGCTTCTGTATAAACCTGAGACACACTCTCCGGTACTAAACCTATTACTGTAACTTATTGAAACTGAATTGTAATTCTTTACCAAGTGCATAATGATATATAAAATATATGTAAATAGCAAAATAATTCAAAATTCAAAAAAACAAATATTTATAAAATAGTTGAAAATACATTTTGATACCTACTAGTCACTGTAGAGAGGCAGATCCTTTCTTGTTTAAAAAATAATACAAATTCTCCTGATTTGTAGAGAGAAAGGAAGACTTTATAATTCAGATTTAATAAAAACATAGAAATAGTTACTTTGCTATTTCCTTCTTTAAAATATTTATTTTGCATAAATTAACTGACCATATTCTAATTTACTTCTGTAAACCCTCACCCAACCCAACTTACTTATCACTCATGCCACTCTCAGATCCAAAAAGGTGGAAGAAATGGGGAGGGGAGGTTAATCTGGAAAGTTCTGGTCTCATACCAGAGCATGCCATCTGAAGGATTTCAGGGAGGTAGGCTAACAGTGAATTATGCTTCTCTAATCTCCCTCCCTTGAAGTCAAAGCATTAAGATCTACCTGAGAAGTTCCTTCTAAAGAATATTTTGGATTAAATGTAAAATGTCCATTTTAGTAAAGCTATGCATACTAGATGCCAACAAACATTGGTAATTTCCATTAAATAACCAGTCAATAAATCCCATCTGTATATTTTAAAATGTGGGAAGTGGTGGAAGTGGTGGTGGTGAAGAAATCAGTCAAACCAATCTTTACATTGCACTGGCTGGGGTAAATACAGACTCTTCACCCTACAAATATCACCACTCTGTTTTTCCCTTCTCTTAAACTAGTTGGCACATTTCTGTTCATATCTATTTGTTCTGTCCTTAGTTGAGTTGATGGGAGGATGCAACTACCACTTACTCAATATACTATATTACTCAAACATAAAAAGGGATAAATCAAGTATATACATATGGTGTGCCAGACTGATAGAAGTTTTTTTGGCATGGGACAGAAAAGTACCCAACAAACCAAGTACCCAACTCACCTTGAATATATATATATATATATATATATATATATATATATATATATATATATATATAATATATATATCTGTATCTCAAAGGTATCATCTTTCTCAGGGTCACATATCTATATAATAAAGAGCCAGGGTCATAATGACCATTACCATGGAAGGCTCAACCAGACCAGAAGTTAGTGCTGGGTTGCCGTGGTGACCCAGCACTGACTGGGGCCGCTGATGGGGCCCTGACACAGCACTGACTGCCTAGGGGGCTGCATATCAGGCCCAGATAGAGGCCTGCAGAGAGAGGCAGGGTCTGATCCATTGTCTCTGTGGTAGCCATTGATCAGAACTTGCCTCTCTTTCTCTACCAGCCTGGCCAACAGCCTTGCCTCCATTTCTCTTCAGGCCTCCATCAGGGCTGCTGATCAGTCCTGCCTTTCTGATCAGGCCCCGTTGATAGGCCCAGAGATGCTGACTGGCATAGAAACTGGCCAATCAGAACCAAATCTGGGTGAATGTAAGGAGCCAATGGTTGCCTAGGAGGCAGAGCTTTTGACGCTGACTGGCATGGAAACTGACCAATCAGAACCAAATCTGGGTGAACTGTAAGGAGCCAATGGCTGCCTAGGAGGCAGAGCTTTTGACGCTGACTGGCATAGAAACTGACCAATCAGAACCAAATTGGTCGGTAGAGGAGCGCAGTTGAGAGTGAGTTCAGGCTGGCAGGGGAGGGCAGTTAGGGGTGATCAGGCAGGCAGAGGCAGTTAGGGGTGATCAGGCCAGCAGGGGAGAGCAGTTAGGGGCAAGTTCAGGCTGGCAGGGTAGGGCCATTGGGGGCGAGATCATGCTGGCAGGGGAGGGCAGTTGGGGGCTATCAGGCAGGCAGGCAGAGGCAGTTAGGGGCAATCAGGCCAGCAGGGGAGGGCAGTTAGGGGTGATCAGGCAGAAGAGAGGTTAGGGGTGAGCAGGCAGGCAGGCAGGTGAGTGGTTAGGAGCCAGCGGTCCCAGATTGTGAGAGGGGTGTCCAACTGCCGGTTTAGGCCCGATCCCACTAAATTGTCAGTCAGACATCCCCCAAGGGGTCCCTGATTGGAGTGGGTGCAGGCTGGGCTGAAGGAACCACCCCTTCCGTGCATGAATTTTGTGCACCGGGCCTCTAGTACACACACACACACACACACACACACACACACACACACACACACTGAGTGGCCAGATTATTATGCATTCAGAGATCATCATAATCTGGCCACTCAGTATGTATAAAACCTTGAGAAAGATGATACCTAGATACCTACTAAGAAAGGCTCTTGGTTGCTAATTGGGATTAAATTTTTAAAAATTAAAATAAAACAGTGCTTAGCAACCAGTTATGCACAGGGACCTCTCATGTCAACTATGACTCAGGAAAAGCCTGCATTGAACTGTCTGCCTGCTCTGTGTTCCTGACATCTGAGCCAGCCCTTATAAAGGAGTTCCTGGAATTGTATTGCAACCAATAGGAGTGAGGCTTTCCCCATCCAATCAGCTCTGCACAGCTAAATCCTAACTGACCACTCAAGACAGTGACTTTTGAATCAATCAAACTGGGAGAATTTGGAGTCCTCATTTGCATGAGAATTGATCAATCAGGGACCAGAGGCGGGGAATTCTCTCTGTTTAAATCAGCTCCCCTCTGGCTCTGGGAGTGCACTAAGACTATGACTGTATTTCCCTGAGGGGAGCTGAAACACTGATGACTTCTTGCCAAAGCAGATAAATGCAATCCAGTGCAGGAGCAGAGCAGAGCAAACTTGCACAGGGCAGAATGAGGCAGAGTGGATAAAACCGGAGCAGATGGAGAAGACCACAGCAAAGCAGAGCTATCTAGACAGAGGGCTGCTTCACCCTAGGGCAGCCTCACAGCCTTTCTGTTTCACAGCAGTGCTGTTTCATAATTGAGCTGTAACACTATTGAGCTGTTCTCATGGCCCTACTGTGCAGTTTTCAAAGCCATACTATATCACAATTTAACTGTTTGCACTAAATAAAGTTTTCTTCTTCAGTGCACTCCAAATTTGGGACTCCTGTTGGCATCAATTGGTGCCAATGACCATTGCATGACTGCATGTGTGTGTATGTGTGTGGGGATATGAAAAAAATCTACATTTAAAAAACATTTAAGGTTTAACATTTTACCATTTGGAAGCACTTAATTTTTTGAAACTCACTAAAGTTTAAGGTAGTTGAAAAAAAATCGTGGCAAAACTGGGTAGAAGGCTAAGAGAAGCAAGGACATTTGTAGGCTCTTATTTATGTGTTTTTCTTTCTAACAGCTGCCAATCTTCCAAGTCAGGAAATATTTGCACATGTCCTAGACATCTTGCTGAAAGTATGAGACTCTCTTGAAACCATCCTTACACTTGGCTGTGCCAACAACACTACAGCAAACTACAGTACCCTGAGAAAAAATATACTCTTTCAAGCTTCCTTAATGACTCATTCAGCAGAAAGTAATTTTAAAAAGTAAGGCTAATATTTTCATCCTTTGGAAATATTTATCTCTACACAGTTGCACCTTTTTTATAGTCAAGAGTAGAAAGTTACTTAGGTGGTATAATTTTGAAAGGCCAACCTGTTTCTCTAGAATTTACTTATTTGGGTGTCATTAGTCAACCCTTTCCATCAAGGCACATCTGTTTAGTTCCACAACAATATATATATATATATATATATATATATATATATATATATATACACACACACACACATATATATATCTGCTAGTCCCAAAAAATATTACAAAAGTGATTATGATATATTTTCTGGACACACCTAATTTTTCCATAATACCTACTTGTACTAGTAGAATGGCAACATTTATTGTAAAAGAAGAAAATGAGTCTAGGCAATAGAAAACATACTAAGACATCTACATTGAAATGTATTTTCCATTTTTTTATTAAGGTATTATATGTGTACATATCTTACCATTGCCCCCCCCACTTCCATACATGCCCTCACCCCCCAGTGTTTTGCGTCCATTGGTTATGCTTATATGCATGCACACAAGTCCTTCAGTTGATCTCTTATCTCCCCCACCTCTCCCTAACCTTCCTGCTGTAATTTGACAGTCTGTTTGATGATTTACTGCCTCTGTATCTATCATTTTGTTCATCAGTTTATAATGTTCTTTATTATCCACAAATGAGTGAGATCATGTGGTATTTTTCTTTCATTGACTGGCTTATTTCACTTAGCATAATGTTCTCTAATTACAACCAGATTGCTGTAAATGGTAAGAATCCCTTCTTTTTTATGGCAGCATAGTATTCCATTGTGTAGATGTACCATAGTTTTCTGATCCAGACATCTGCTGAGGGGCACCTAGGCTGTTTCCAAATCTTAGCTATTGTAAATTGTGCTGCTATGAACATAGGGGTGCATATATCCTTTCTGATAGGTGTTTCTAGTTTCTTAGGGTATATTCCTAGGAGTGGGATTACTGGGTCAAATGGGAGTTCCATTTTCAGTTTTTTGAGGAAACTCCATACTGTTCTCCAAAGTTGCTGGACCAGTCTGCATTCCCACCAGCAGTGCACGAGGGTTCCTTTTTCTCTGCACCCTCACCAACACTTGTCATTTGTTGGTTTGTTGATGATAGCCATTCTGACAGGTTGAGAGGGTACCGCATTGTCGTTTTGATTTGCATCTCTCAGATAATTAGTGACTTTGAGCATGTTTTCATGTATCTCTTGGCCTTCCTTCTGTCTTCTTTCGAAAAGATTCTATTTAGGTCCTTTGTCCATTTTTTTTTATTGGATCATTTATCTTCCTTTCATTAAATTGTATAAGTTCCCTGTTGATGTTGGAGATTAAACCTTTATCAGTGATAACATTTGCAAATATGTTCTCCCATACAGTGGGCTTTCTTGTGGTTTTGTTGATGGTTTTTTTTGCTGTGCAAAAGTTTTTATTTTGATGTAGTCCATTTGTTTATTTTCTCCTTAGCTTCCATTGCCCTAGGAGCAGTATCAGTGAAGAAGTTCTTTCGGCATATGTCTGAGATTTTGCTGCCTGTGGATTCCTCTAGTATTTTTATGGTTTCCAGTCTTATATTTAAGTCCTGTATCCATTTTGAGTTTATTTTTATGTATGGTGTAAGTTGGTGATCTAGTTTCATTTCTTTGCATGTATCTGTCCAATTTTCCCAACACTATTTATTGAAGAGACTGTCTTGAATCCATTGTATGTTCATGCCTCCTTTGTCAAATATTAATTGAGCATAGTGGTTTGGGTCAATATCTGGATTCTCTATTCTATTCCAATGGTATTTATGTCTGTTCTTGTGCCAATACCAGGCAGTTTTGAGAACAGTGGCTTTGTAATACAGCTTGAAATCTGGTATAGAGATCCCTCCTACTTTATTTTTCTTTCTCAGGATTGCTGTGGCTATTGGGGGTCTTTTTTATTCCAGATAAATTTTTGGAGAGTTCTTTCTAGGTCTGTGAAATATGCAGTTGGTATTTTAATGGGCAGTGCATTGAATCTATAGATTTCTTTGGGTAGTATGGACATTTTAATGATGTTGATTCTGCCAACCCATGAACATGGTATGTTCTTCCATCTGTTTACATCTCGCTCTATCTCTTTTTTCAGTGTCCTGTAGTCTTCTGTGTATAGGACTTTTACCTCCTTAATTAAGTTTATTCCTAGGTATCTTACTTTTTTGGTGCGATGGCAAATGGGATTGCTTTTTTAGTCTCTCTTTCTGTAAGTTCACTGTTGATATATAGAAATGCCATAGATTTCTTGGCAATAATTTTGTATCCTGCTACATTGCCGAATTCATTTATTAAGTCTATTAATTTTTGATGGAGTCTTTTGGGTTTTTTATGTACAATATCATGTCATCTGCAAATAAGGACAGCTTTACTTCTTCTATTCCAATTTGGATGCCTTTTATTTATTCTTCTTTTCTAATTGCAATGACTAATACTTCCAGTACTCTGTTGAACAGGAGTGATGAGGGTGGGCATCCCTGTCTTGTTCCTGTTCTTAGAGGAAATGGTTTTAACTTTTGCCCATTGAGTATGATGTTAGGTGTGGGTTTATCATATATAGCTTTTATTATGTTGAAGTATGGTCCTTCTATTCCCACCTTGTTGAGAGTTTTTATCAAGAAAGGGTGTTGGATTTTGTCAAATGCTTTTTCTGCATCAATTGATATGACTTTGTGATTTTTATCTCTCAATTTGTTTATGTGATGTATCATGTTTATTGATTTGCGGATATTGTACCATCCTTGCATTCATGCTTGGTCATGGTGTATGATCTTTCTGATGTACTTCTGGATCAGATTTGCTAGAATTTTGTTGAGGATTTTGGCATCTATGTTCATGAGGGATATTAGCCTGTAATTCTCTTTCATTGTGTTGTCTTTATCTGGTTTTGGTATTAGGGTGATGCTGGCTTCATAGAAGGAGCTATGAAGTATTCCTTCCTCTTGAATTTTTTGGAATAGTCTGAGGAGGATAGGTTTTAGTTCTTCCTTGAATGTTTGGTAAAAATTCCCCTGTGAAGCCACCCAACCAGGGCTTTTGTTTGTTGGAAGCTTTTTTTAAATATTTTATTGATTTTTTACAGAGAGGAAGGTAGAGGGATAGAGAGCTAGAAACATCGATGAGAGAGAAACATCGATCAGCTGCCTCCTGCACACCCCCCACTGGGGACGTGCCCGCAACCAAGGTATATGCCCTTGACCGGAATCGAACCTGGGACCTTTCAGTCTGCAGGCCGACACTCTATCCACTGAGCCAAACCGGTTTCGGCTGCTGGAATCTTTTAGATGACTGCTTCTATTTCCTCCATAGTTAATGGCCTATTGAGCTGTTTAGATTCTTCCTGATTGAGTTTTGGAAAAATATATTATTCTAGGAATATGTCCATTTCCTCCAGGTCGTCCAGTTTGTTATAATAGACTTGTTCGTAGTATTTTTTAACAATCCTTTGTATTTCAGTGGGGTCTGTTGTTATTTCACCTCTTTCATTTCTGATTTTGTTTATTTGGATCCTCTCTCTTTGCTTCTTGGTGTGCCTGGCAAGAGATTCATCAATCTTATTTATCCTGTCAAAGAACCAGCTCTTGGTTTTGTTGATCTTTTGTATTGTTTCTTTGGTCTCTATGTCGTTTATCTCCACTCTGATCTTTATTATTTCCTTCCTTCTGCTTACACTGGGCCTTTCTTGTTGCTCTCTTTCTAACTCTTTGAGTTGTAGGGTTAGGTAATTTATTACCATTTGTTCTTGTTTTTTGCAGTAGGCTTGTAGAGCTATGAACTTCCCTCTTAAGACTGCTTTCGCTGTGTCACATTGTCATTTGTTTTCATTGTCATTTGTTGCCATGATGTTTTTTATTTCTTCCTTGATCTCTCTGGTAACCCAGTCATTGTTTAATAGCATGCTGTTTAGTCTTCATGTGTTTGATTTCTTTGGATTGTTTTTATTGTAGTTGATTTCCAGTTTTATGCCACAGTGATCTGAGAAGATGCTTGATATGATTTCTATCTTCTTGAATTTGAAGACACTTTGCCTATGTCCCAACATATGGTCTATGTTTGAAAATGACCCATGTGCACTTGAGAAGAATGTATATTCTGTGACTTTGGGGTGAAATGTTCTGAAGATGTCAATTAATTCCATCTGGTCTAGTGAGTCATTTAGGATTGATGTTTCTTTGCTGATTTTTTGTTTAGAGGATTTGTCCAATGGTGATAGTGAGGTATTAAAGTCTCCTACTATGATTGTATTGCTGTCTATCTCTCCCTTGATTTCCTCCAGGAGTTCTTTTATGTATTTGGTTGCTCCTGTATTGTGTGCATATAAGTTTACCAGAGTTATTTCTTCTTGTTGGACTGCTCCCTTTAGTATTATGAAGTGGCCTTCCTTATCTCTTTTTATGTCCTTCACTTTGAGATCTAATTTGTCAGATATAAGTATTGCTACCCCAGATTTTTTCATTTCCATTCACCTGGAAAACCTTTTTCCATCCCTTAACCTTCAGTCTGTGTGCGTCTTTTTTTTCCGAGGTGGGTTTCTTGTAGACAGCAGATATATGGGTCTTGTTTTCTTATCCAATCCGTTACCCTATGTCTTTTGATTGGGGCATTTAATCCATTTACATTTAAAGTTATTATTGATAGGTACTTATTTGTCGCCATTTTTATTCCTTACCCCTGTGTTCCTTCTTCACTTCCTATTTATTTTTACAGCAGACCCTTTAGCATTTCTTGAATTGCTGGTTTGGTGGTAATAAATTCCGTTAGTTCGTTTTTGTCTGTGATGCTCCTGATTTCATCTTCAATTTTGATTGATAGCCTTGCTGGGTACAGTATTCTTGGATTCAGACCTTTCCTTTGCATGGCTTTGTATATTTCATTCCATTCCCTTCTGGCCTGATGAGTTTCTGTTGAGAAATCAGTTGCTAGTCTGATGGGGTTCCTTTGTATGTAACTTTCTGTCTCTCTCTGGCCACTTTTAAGATTCTTACTTTGTTGCTGGTGTTTGCCATTTTAATTATAATGTGCCTTGGCGTCGATCTTATGGGGTTCATTTTGCTTAGGACTCTGTGAGCTTCTTGGATTTGTATGGGTTTTTTCTTCCCTATATCAGGGAAGTTTTCTGTCATTATTTCTTCAAACAGGTTTTGTATACCTAAGTCAGATTCCTCTCCTTCTGGAACCCCTATTATGTGGATTTTGTTTTGTTTTGTGTTGTCCCAAAGTTCCCTTAGACTTTCCTCCTGTTTTTTAATTTTTTTTTCTAGAAGCTGCTCTACTTGGGTATTTTTTCCCACCTTGTCTTCTAGCTCACTGATGCATTCCTCTGCTTCTTCTATTCTACTCTTGATGCTTTCTTTTGAGTTCTTTACAGCAGTGATGTCATTTTTCATTTCTTCTTGGTTCTTCTTCATTTCCTCTTGGTTCTTACTCATATTGTTGAATTTGTCCTCCATTCTTTTCAGCCACCTTATGACCATTTCTCTGAATTCTTTCTCTGACAGGTTGCTGGTTTCTAATTTGTTTACTTCCTTTTCTGGTGATGCCTGCTTTTCTTTCATATGCGGGCTGTTTCTTTGTCTCCCCATGGTCTCTCTTCTCTGGATGTCTGGTTATGTAGTTCTCTCTCTCCTTATCCCAGGAGAAATCTGACTTTTCTGTTGTGGAGTGTAGAGCTCCTCTGAATCTGTGTGTTTGCGCCAATTGGGGACCAGTGTTCTGGGGTTCGCAGCTGTTCGGTGGTTGCCGCAGTTGTTGTTTTTCAGGCTTCCGATAAGATCCACTTTCCCCTTCAAGATGGCGTGGTCTCTGCATCTGAGCCCATAGCTCTGGGAGGGGACCCAGCAGCAGGGGCTGCTGCCTGGTCAGGGGAATCCTGTCCAGCAGTCCCCAACCTTCTCCTGGAGTATAGCTGTCCCTTAACTCGCCAACAAATACTCCCCATGCGACCCTCAGCTGTTCTTTCTTTCTGCTCCAGGACAAGGCTCAGGACCCGTCTGTCTATTCTGCCACCATTTTTCTTCCCCCCATGGATCTAAACGACATTGAAATTTTTGCTTGCAATATATCTTGGATGACTTTGTGCCTACTCTGTGGAGGCACCTTTACTGGGTGCTAGGGAGGTGTAGCCAAGGTGAAAAAGTCCTGGTCCCTGTCCATGAAGAAAGTTGTGAACTAGTTTTAAAGACAATGAATTCTTAGGCATCTAATTCCAAGCCTTGTAACTGGTTTTCTACTGTCATTGCAACACTTTATTTCGTGAAAAGGTGCGAGGAACTTGGATGCTTGCAAAATTCTTGTAGAGGTTAACCACCAGGAAAGCCTTAATCTGTAAGATCTCTTGAAACCTGCATCACCATCTGATGAGACAATACAAGGGAATTTTACTTAAGCAGAGCACCTGGTATCTCCTCATCTCAATGCCAAACCTGCCTCGATCCACCTGCTTAACTCTCTTCCTCTGCCAATATTTAACCTTCCAAGCTATACCCAGTTACCCCTTCATGTAATTTATTCCAGCTTAGACTCTGGGATATCTGTTCTTAGGTAGTGAACAAACAACTGGGGTATCATATATATATATATATATATATATATATATATATATATATATATAAACAATTACATCTATAATTACTTTTTTTCACACATGGTTCTAAAAATCAACTACTAGAAAACACACAAATTATTTTTTTACTTATTACCTTTTCAAATCCCTACCATTCAGAAACCAATCATCCACAAAGGAAATGTTGAGGTTCTGTTTTCTTTTTGAGACACTCTAACTTTCAATGATCCTTTGTTGCCTCCCTCTTCCTTAGGGCTCTCAGTAGGAGCAGTAACTGAGGCAAAATGAGTTTGGCCCTTGATACAAGCCCCTGATCACTAGAAGAGAATAAAGGAGTGACAGCAAGCACTTCTCTACCATTTTATGGTTTCCATGAGTAGGAATTTATTCATGAGCTTCGAGTGCCCATCTGCTTCTCCCTATCTAATTTAGAAATTCTAAGTCCCAGAAAAGTTCTTCAGACTACAGTGTGTCTTTCTTGCCCATCATGAACAAATATGCTAGATCATAAGTGATCTTTGTCACTGATCTCAGCTCATTAGTTTCCTGTAAATTTTTGTACTTGGGAAGATAGTTGTGTTTTTTTACAGGCTGATCTAGTTGAATGCTTTTGGACTCGGCTTGTACATCTTGATCTGAATATAATAGTAAAGAGTACAGACCTAGGTGGCAGGCAATTTTTGTTTGGAATCCTGAATTTGCAAGTTATTAGCTTTGTGCACTTGTTCAGTAACTCAATTTCTTAGATGCTAAGTTTTCTAATTTATGAGATGGGAGGATGGTGATAATGATATCTACTTCATAACACTCTTATGAGACATAAGTAAGATAATTCAAATTAAGCACTGGGCACAATGTAAACCTTCAGTAATATTATCCATTTTTTAAGAACTTGATTTCACTATCCCTAAAGTGACAAATATTTTATTCTGTATCCTCTTTTTATCACCCAATTTATATACTAAATAATTGTATTTAATTGTATTTTTTATCAGAGTTAAGAAATTCTGTTCTCTAAATACTCTCATATTTGACATTCTAGATCATGGTAGTGTTTCTCTTGTTTTATTAATCTTCAAAAGTAATGATCCTCTCTAATAAAATGGTAATATGCAAATTAATCATCACTCTGCTACATAAGCCACGACCACCAGCCAAGCCACGCCCACCTGCCAATCAGGGCGAGTATGCAAATTAACCCCATTCAAGATGGCTACAGCCACAGAGAGCAAGGTTTCCCAGGTAACAGAGAAAGCCAAGCTTTCCATAGCCATTGCAGGCCTAAGCCTCCACTCAAGCTACAAAGTTTCAATTATAGAAGGTAAACAAATTCAAACAAATGGCTGCAGAATGGAGCTTGAGAGAGCAGGCCCAGGTTGCCGGCGGCAACAGGGGAAGCAAAGCTTTCTGCACACCCTGGCCGGGCCCACCCGCTTAAGGCTACAAAGTTTCAATTGTAGAAGGTGAATTAACTGCCACAGAAATGGCTGCCGCCCCGGAGGGAGCATCAGGCTTGGCTCCACTCCAGGCTACAAAGTTTCAATTGTAGAAGGAAAATAAATTCCAGATTCCAGGGCCTCTGCTTGGGTTGCCAGGGGGTGGGCCGGCCTGCAAACCACCACAGGCCCCTCGCTCAGGCCGCCCCACGCCCCAAGGGAACCCCACCCTGATCCAGGACACCCTTCAGGGCAAACCAGCTGGCCCCCACCCGTGCACCAGGGCCTCTATCCTATCTAATAAAAGAGTAATATACAGATTGATCATCACTGCAACACACAATATAGCTGCCCCCATGTGGTCAAAGATCCTGCCCCCATGTGGACACAAGATGGCCACCACAAGATGGCCAGCAGGAGAGGGAAGTTGGGAGGCACCCTGCCTGCAAGGGAGGGCAGTTGAGAAGGACCAGGCCTGCAAGGGAGGGCAGTTGAGAGGGACCAGGCCTGCAAGGGAGGGCAGTTGGAGGTGATCAACCCTGCAGGAGAGGGCAGTTAGGGGTGACCAGGCTGGCAGAGGAGGGAAGTTGGGGGCAAACAGGCTGGCAGGGGAGCAGTTAAGCATCAACCAGGCTGGCAGTGGAGTGGTTAGGGGGTGATCAAGGCTGGCAGGCAGAAGCAGTTAGGGGCAATCAGAAAGGCAGGCAGGCAAGTAGTTGGGAGCCAGCAGTCCTGGATTGTGAGAGGGATGTCCGACTGCCCGTATAGGCCCGATCCCACCAGGATCGGGCCTAAACGGGCAGTCGGACATCCCTCCAGGAGTCCCAGATTGGAGAGGGTACAGGCTGGGCTGAGGGACAACCCCTGCCGCACATGAATTTTGTGCACCGGGCTTCTAGGTTATACATAATGTTGCTGGCAGTGCTTAGAATATAATCAACTTTTTCCCTCAAGGGAACTTGAATAATCCAATTTCCTTCTCCTAGTCATAAAGGGACTCTGCCTATAAATGACATACCTGAAAGGAGCTTTCTTATTTTGCCAACACAAATTACACATAAACAATTTTTATTTCATTATTTTTCCAATTGAAATGACACAATTTATATCTCATTGTTCCTCTCTACATGCTCTGGTAGGGGAGGAATTTGTTATCACCTGGATGTAGCTGAGCATGGAAAAATAACCCTGTTGGTTAAAGGACTACTTATATATTATGATAATTCTTTGATATTTTAGCATAATTTTACTCATAGGCCTCTTTGTCAAAGCCTACCTTCAGTGTAGCCCTAGTGACATAAAATTGTAAAAGCTTAGACTTTTACTTTGGTATCTTCAGGCAGCTACAGTAGCACATTAATTTCTAAATTCAACTTTGGCATCATTGACACAAGTACCATAGGTACATATATAAACACCTATGGTGCACTAGAAAGTTCTAAACTAAGTTAGGAGTCATTCTTATTTCAAGAGTTGGAACTGCCTAAATGTTATTTTTCAAAATGCCTGTTTCATGAAATGCAGCAAGTACCTAGTTTACTAGTTTTAGTGGTCAACTACTAGAGGATCAAGGAAAGCAAGAATTATTGACACTCGAGAGGTAGGAAGATGGCTGCCGACAGGAAGGCAGGCTGCAAGATTGTGTGTGAGTGAGAGAACAAAAGGAAAGGAGAGTGTGTGGACGTATGGGGAGTGTCTATTTGTGAGTGAGAGACAGTTCCACTGCTGCTGAAATATCTCCCAGAACAACTGCCTCTGCTGCAGAGACTGCACCATCTTGAAGGGAAGAGTGGCTGTGATCAGAAGCCTAGCCTTACCTTCACTCAGGAAAAATTGGATACCAGACAGGAGCCTACATCCACAACACCCAGGGACCAGCAGCAAACCCACAAACAATGGGTCTCAAGCAGCACAAATACATGGACCGAGACGGAGCTCTGCACTTTCTCACGGAAAGGTCAGATTTCGCCCAGAGAAAGGTGAGGTCTGCGATCCAGGCTGAAGGGAGAAATGCGCAGCAGGATCTAGAGGTTCAGAGGAAGTCTGTGCCACACAAAATCTGCGGACATTGGGGCCAGCATAGTCCACAAATGTAGAAGGGGGTCCACAGGGCTGCTGACAGAAGGGAACTCTAGAAATCAACCCATAGCTGTGCTGAGCACAATAAGGCAGCCTGAAGCTTTACCAGTAAACCAGGTGCACTGTGCCAGGGGAAAAAGATGTGCACAGAAACATGAGCAGAGTTGTGCACGGTGCCGGGGGGAGAGGGGAAAGTCATGAGTTCGTGCACTTACTCTGGCTCTTTTTTCTCTTTAAAACCTTGCTTTTGATTACTAAGCCAGTACAGGATCACCCAATTAAAAACACTCTCAGAGATTGCAGGGGAAAGTTGTTTTTGTGGAACCTGAGGATCAGAGAGGGGAAAAACGATCAGAAAACTAGCTCTGGAGCAGTCCATACCCCCAAACCAGTATTAAGTGCAGCAGGAAAAACAAATTCTAAATACTGGGTAGAGAGGACTTATAGTCCCAGATGTCAATACAGAAACACTGCCACCCAGGGGCTGAATCACAAACTGACCATTGTGTAAATACAACCACAGGCAGGCTGAGTTACAAAGAAATACTGCCTTCTTGAAAAAAATAAAGATTGTAGCTTACAACACAGAGGAGCTGTGGAACGCAGGGAACTTCAATACTGTCCTGACTACCAGATAGGAAACAGGCGTGCCAAACAGAACAGCAGCGGAAGTGAATGACCTTCACTACTGCACATTTATATATTTTTTTTATATTTTACTTAAGAAACTAATTTTTTTCTTCATTTCTCATTTGATTTTACCTTTTTAATTATTATATTTTTATTTTTAATCAGTGCTACTACTACTATTTTACCATTTTTTAAAGTTTCATTTTATTTTCTCTTCATTTTATTTTATTTTGTGATTAGTATTCTACATTCTATTTTCATTTTTTCCTTTAGCATCATTTTACTCTATCTCAACTTTACCTTTATGCCAACACTCACGTTTCCCCTTTTGTTGTACTCTTTCTCTTACCCTATTCCTGCTTTAGATTTTCCCTATTCCTTCTTCTTACCCCATTAAAAATTTATCCTACTTATAAATATAATTTCCGATCCCTTGCTTCAAGTCTATACACACTTCACTCTTCTCTTTCTTCACTATCCAAATTGTTTCTCTCTTCCCTTTTTTTGTTGTTTTTGTTTTTATTTATTTATTTTTTTGTTTTATTTTGTTTTGTTTTGCCCTTCTTTCTCTCTGTCCTATTGTTGTTGTTAGTTTGATTGTTGATTAGATTGGTTTTTTTGTTTGTGTTTGTTTCTCTCTTTTTCTGCTTCTGTTTTTTCCTCTCCTCTCTTGTTATTAGTTGTTGTTTGTAGATTGCATTCATATCTGGGTGTTTGTTGTTGGCCTACTTTTTTGGATTAATTGTTGTTCTATTGGAGTTTTCTCCCCATTATAAACAGTTTTTCCCCCTTCTTGTTTCTCTTTCTTTTCTCTCTTACTTTTGTTCCTTTTCTCAATATCATTTTTTGACACTTTTTTTATCCCCTAATTCTTTTTTCTCTGGTGGTCACCTTTATTTGGGGTTATTAGTATCTTGAATACATAGGTGTTCAGTGGCCTTGTGCATTGTACCTTGTTGTGTTGTATTTTGTGCCTTTAAACCAACGCAGGAGAGAGAGAACTACATAATCAGACACACAGAGAGGAGAGATCATGGGGAAACAGCCTGCATACGAAAGAAAAAGAGGCATCACCAGAAAAGGAAGTAAACAAAATGGAGGCAAGCAATATGCCAGACAAAGAATTCAGAGAAATGGTCATAAGGTCACTGAAAAGGTTGAAAGACAAATTCAACAATATGTGTAAGAACCAAGAGGAAATGAAGAAGAACCAAGAAGAAATGAAAAATGACATCACTGTAATAAAAAATTCAATAGAAAGCATCAACAGTAGACTTTAAGAAGTGCAGGACTGCATCAGTGAGCTAGAAAACAAGGTAGGAAAAAATACCCAAGCAGAGTAGCATTTAGAAAAAAAACTTAAAAAAAATGAAACAATGTTAATAAATTATCTAACCCTACAACTCAAAGAGTTAGAATAAGAGCAACAAGAAAAGCCCAGCATAAGCAGAAGTAAGGAAATAATAAATATCAGAGCGGCGATAAACAAATAGAGACCAAAGAAAACAATACAAAAGATCAACAATACCAAGAGCTGGTTCTTTGAAAGGATAAACAAAATGAAGAACCTCTAGTCAGGCTCACCAAGAAGCAAAGAGAGAGGACCCAAATAAAAATCAGAAATGAAAGAGGAGAAATAATAACAGACCCCAAAGAAATACAAAGGATTGTTAAAAAATATTATGAACAACTCTATTCCAACAAACTGGACAACCTGGAGGAAATGGACATATTCCTAGAAAAATATAACCTTCCAAAACTCAATCAGGAAGAATCTAAATATCTCAATAGTCCAATAACTATGGAAGAAATTGAAGCAATCATCAAAATCTTCCAGCAAATAAAAGCCCTGGTCTGGGCGACTTTACATGGAAGTTTTACCAAGCATTCAAAGAAGAACTAAAACCTATCCTCCTTAAACTACTCCAAATAATTTAAGAGGAAGTCACAATTCCAAGCTCATTCTATGAATCCAGAATTTCCCTAATCCCAAAACCAGAAAAAGACACCACAAAAAACGAGAACTACAGGCCAATATCATTGATGAACATAGATGCTAAAATCCTCAACAAATTTCTAGCAAATAGGGTTCACCAATACATTAGAAATTTCATACACTATGACCACATGGGATTTATTCCAGGGTTGCAAGGATGGTACAATATCCACAAATCAATAAATGTGATACATAACATAAACAAACTGAGAAACAAAAATCACATAATCATATCAATCGATGCAGAAAAAGCATTTGACTAAATCCAACACTTTTTCTTGATAAAAACTCTCAGCAAAGTGGAAATAGAGGGCTCATACTTCAACATAATAAAAGCCATATAAGACAAACCTACAGCCAACATCATACTCAATGGGCAAATCTAAACTCATTTCCCCTAAGAACAGGAACAAGACAAGAATGCCCACTTTAACTACTCCTGTTTGACATAGTATTAGAAGTACTAGCCATAGCGATCAGACAAGAAGAAGAAATAAAAGGCATCCAAATTGGGAAAGAAGTAAAACTGTCCTTATTTGCAGATGACATGGTACTATACATAAAAAAAACACAAAGACTCCATCAAAAATCTACTAGACCTGATAAATGGATTTGGCAATGTAGCAGGATACAAAATTAACACCAAGAAATCTATAGCCTTTTTATACACCAATAATGAACTCACAGAAAAAGAAACGAAAAAAAAAATCCCATTTACCATTGCACCAAAAAAATTAAGATACCTAGGACTTAACTAAGGACGTAAAAGACCTGTACTCAAAAATGTACAAGACATTGAAAAAAGAGATAGAGGAAGACATAAACAAATGGAAGAACATACCATGTTCATAGATTGGTAGAATCAATGAACTTAACTAAGGACGTAAAAGACCTGTACTCGAAAATGTACAAGACATTGAAAAAAGAGATAGAGGAAGACATAAACAAATAGAAGAACATACCATGTTCATAGATTGGTAGAATCAACATAATTAAAATGTACATACTACTAAAGCAATCTATAGATTCAATGCAACACCTATTAAAATACCAATGGCATATTTCAAAGATCTAGATCAAACTCTCCAAAAATTCATCTGGAACAAAAAAAGATCCCGAATAGCCACAGCTATCCTGAGAAGGAAGAACAAAGTTGGAGGGATCACAATACCAGACATCAAGCTACATTACCAAGCCACTCTTCTCAAAACTGCCTGGTACTGGCACAAGAACAGACATATAGACCAATGGAATAGAATAGAGAACCCAGAAATTGATCCAAGCCATTATACTCAATTAATATTTGACAAAGGAGGCAAGAGCATACAATGCAGTCAAAACAGTCTCTTTAATAAATGGTGCTGGGAAATTTGGTCAGATACATGCAAAAAATAAATAAACTATATCACCAACTTACACCATACACAAAAACAACTTAAAATGGCCGAAGGCCTTGAATGTAAGATGGGAAACCATAGAATTCCTATAAGAATCCATAGGCAGCAAACTTGCAGACATATGTCATAGCAATATCTTTACAGACACAGATCCTAGAGCAAGAAAGACTAAGGAGAAAATAAACAAATAGGACTACATCAAAATAAAAAGCTTCTGCAAAGCAAAAGAAACCATCAACAAAACAACAAGAAAGCCCACTGCATGGGAGAACATACACACACACACACACACACACACACACACACACACACACATATATAGTGAATATATCTATTCTATATATATAAAATCCTAAGTGACTGGCCAACCAGCCTAGCAGCTGACCAGCTGGTAGTTATGATGTGCTCTGACCACCAGAGGGCAGACACTCAATGCAGGAGTGGAAACCAAAGGCGTGGGAACATGGAACAGACTGATGAATCTCATAGGGAAGGGGATTCAGGAAGAGATTAACCAAAGACCTTATATGCATACTAGAGGCCCATGCATGGATTCATGCACTGGTGGTGTCCCTCGGCCTGGCCTATGGGTATCAGGCTGAAACTGGCTCTCCGACATCCCCTGAGGGGTCCCGGATTGTGAGAGGGCACAGGCCAGCCCAAGGGACCACATTGGTGCACGAATCCATGCACTGGACCTCTAGTATGTATATATTTACATTGATGTACATTTATGTACATATATATGCATATGTATATGAAAAATAAAACATTGTTTTCAATATATTGGACAAAGAGTACATTACTGGTTCTAGCACTGCTACCACCATTGTTTAAAATGATTTATAAAAGCTTGTCCTCATAAATTTTCCTAAAACTGATATATTAAAAACAGTTTTATGTGTGTATATGAATGACAAAATCTACCATATTGTAGATTATCAATCTTGACTTTTGTTTAGAAATATAAATTTGTCTCCTCCATAATTTTTTTTCTTTATTGTTGAAAGTATAAAAAACTCTTCGTGTTTTTTTTTTTTTTTTCCCATTGAACCTCTTACCCCTCACCCACCCCGCCCAGGCCTTCACACTATTGTCTGTGTCCATGGGCTATGCATATATGCATATTATAAGTTTCCCAGCTAATCACTCCCCAACAACCCCCACCCTCACCTTCCTTCTGAAATTTGTCAGTCTGTTCTATGCTTCTATGTATATGGATCTATTTTGTTCATCCGTTTATTTTGTTCATTAGATTCCACATATAAGTGAGATCATGTCATATTTGTATTTCTCTGACTGGCTTATTTCCCTTAGCCTAATACTCTCCAGGTCCATGCATGCTGTTGCAAAATGGTAAGAGTTCCTTTTGTATTAGAGCCACATAGTATCCCAATGCGTAAATGTACCACAGCATTTTATCCACTCTTTTGCTGATGGGCATTTGGGCTGTTTCCAGGTCTTAGCTATTGGAAATTGTGCCGCTATGAACATAGGGGTGCATATATCCTTTCTGATTGGTGTTTCTAGTTTCTTGGGATATGTCCCTAGAAGTGGGATCACTGGGTCAAACGGGAGTTCCATTTTTAGTTTTTTGAGGAAACTCCATACTGTTCTACACAGTGGCTGCACCAGTCTGCATTCCCACCAGTGTTCTTCTTTCCCAAGACTGTTGCAGATCTTCAGGGTCTTTTTTGTTCCATATAAATTTTGCAAGCATTCAACAATATCCAACAACATTTTTTTTATTAAAATGCTCAGCAAAGCGGGAGTAGAGGGATCATATCTCCATACGGCCATATATGACAAACCTACAGCCAACATCATACTCAATGGGCAAAAACTAAAGTCAATTCCCCTAACAACAGAAAGAAGACAGGGATGTCCACTTTCACCACTCTTATTCAACATAGTAGTGGAAGTCTCAGCCATAGCAATCAGACAAGAAGAAAAAATAAAAGGCATTCAAATTGGAAAGGAGGAAGTAAAACTGTTATTATTCGAAGATGACATGATAATGTACATAGAAAACCCTAAAGACGCCACCAAAAACTACTATATTTAATAAATGAATTCGGCAATGTAGCAGGATAGAAAATTAACATCCAGAAATAAATGCTATTTTTATACACCAATAATGAACTCTGAGAGAAAGAAACCTAAAAACCAATTCCAATTACCATTGCAACAACAACAACAACAACAACAACAAAATAAGAGACAGGAATAAACTTATCCAAGGAGATAAAAGACTTGTACTCTGAAAACTACAGGACATAGAAAAAAGAGAGAGAGGAAGATATAAGTGAGTGGACAAATATACCATGTTCATGGATTGTTAGAATCAACATTATTAAAATGTCTATACTACCTAAAGAAATCTATATATTCAATGCAATCCCTATTAAAATGCCAATGGCATATTTGACAGATCTAAAATGAACACTCCTCTATACATTTGGATTGGTCTTTTGTGCTCCTAGAACAACTTTATAAAATCAACTGGATTATGTTTCTGAAGATATGAGCTCATGACTTTGCATTATCCCTACACACCAAATCTATATTTTAAATATATATCCATGTATATCTGTGAACTTATTAAATAGACTAGAGTAATTGAGAAAAAAATATTTGAGTTTTAAAATAAAAAGGGTCTCTTGAGAGCACAAATCCCACATATGACTTTTACTTTCACCTTTTTTTCTTATAATGTTAGTGCTTCTTCCTTCATTAAGATTTATTAGGAGACAGAAGTAAATTTTGGTATAGCATAAAAAGAAAAAGACAAGCCTATAACTCAGAGCCTGGGTTATATTCCACAGTTGGAGAGAGGTCATAGAAAAGATGAGAAAATAAATGCATTTTCTTCAAGGCCTTTAAGTCTCAGTACTTTCCACTAATATGGTCCTCCTGAGTCTCAATTTATTTAGCCTATGTTGGTTCATTTTACCCCCTTTGCAAACATGCAATCTCAGTTTTCTTACTGAGGATAAACTTTCCCTAGGAGTCTCAGAAAGTTCATTAGACTTTCTTCTAATAGAAGAAAGTAACTATCGTATTTCCTCCCTCCTTTTGTCTAAGTTCACCCTAACTCTCCCTTTCCTGTAACCCATCAAACATAGAGGCCACAATCATAGGGAAAATAACTTCCTTCCTTATGTCTACAAAACTAAGTCAATAAAATGACCCCCATTTAAAAAAAAGTGTTTTCTGATCATTCTAACTAGCTCTAGTGTCCAACAGAATGCTTGGATCATAGTGGATATTCAATTGATATTAAACACAATTATCAAAGAAAGATTTAAACATTCAAAGCAACATTTTCATTTAATGTTTCCTCTGATAGTGCAGCCTGAGAGATTACTTAAGAAAGATTAATTCTTCCTTTTGAAGTATTTTATCACCAAGGGTTGATGTCATAGGAAAAAAGGGGAACCAAGAGAGACTCTGGGCTTATGGTACTTACACTAGAAAGACACAACAGCCTAATAAGCAGTTGGCCTCAACTCGGCTGTAGCTTCAGTTTCTGCTTCTAAGTCTTACAGTGTATAATGAAATGCACAGTGTTATTCACTTTGCAGATGTTCAAGCAATATTTGTTGGCTGACTTAATTAAGCTATATTTGCAAAATGGCAAAGATGTGAGGAAACTTTCCTACCTAAAAAGAAAGCATTCACAGTGCTAGATGTTTGGTAGGCAAATAAATAGTATAATTTCAGCCTAAAAGGAAAAATACTCAAACCCTATCCAATAGTTCTAGTGGCTAAGAAACCCAAATGTCAGCACTATGTTTCTGAAACTTAAAATATCATAAATTGTATGTCATCAAATTTGAGGACATTATTTTCATGCCTTTCTGTTCCTATTCCCTGCCCCAACTTCAAATCCAGAAAATGTAACTAATAAACCTACATCTCACTTGTCTGATGAGATTTTCAAAGTAAAAACAATGTGTCCAACAGTTATTTAAAAATCAAATTTAAGAAGGAAGAATTAAATGGTGTTTAAATTATTTTCCTTATTCAATGGTGAACTTCCAGAGTGCAAGCAATTCAGAAATTTACTCATGATTGTAATGCCAAATCTTCATACATCTGACTTAATCTGCTGATTACAAAGGACATATGAATACTCTAATATCTCTCAAGAATAGCTGATTACTTCCCTAGCCAGTTTTGCTCAGTGGATAGAGCGTCAGCCTGTGGACTGAAGGGCCCTGGGTTTGATTCCAGTCAAGGGTACATGCCTGGGTTGTGGGCTCGGTCAGACGTGCAGGAGGCAGCCAATCACTTATTCCCTCTCATCATTGATGGTTCTATCTCTCTCTTCCTCTACCTTCCTCTCTAAACTCAATAAAATATATATTTAAAAAAAGAATGGCTACTTACTTATGCCCTGGGTATGCAAAAGCAATAAACTATTTGGGGCAGTTTTTTCCTTCCACCAGCATTAACTGAGTTTCAACTAGGCATCATGCACATGTCACAATGAAGCGGTAGGTAGTCCCAATTGTAGAAGTTTACCCTATTTCAGGTTAATTTTTCCTTTGCTAGAGATAGTTGCCTTGATCCCTTTTCCACTCCTGTTTCTGCCTTCATCATTTACAGATGGCAATGTGGGAACAGGTAATTGAGGTTAGGGGTACAGTCAAAACTTCATTAAGGCCCTAGCTGGTTTGGCTCAGTGGATAGCGTGTTGGCCTGCAGACTGAAGGGTTCTATTACAGTCAAGGACACATGCAGGGGTTACTGGCTCAATTCCCAGTGGGTGAGCATGCAGGAGGCAGCCAATCAATGATTCTCTCTCATCATTGATGTTTCTATATCTCTCTCCCTCTCCTTTCCTCTCTGAAATCAATATATATATATATAAACTTCATTAAGGTAAAAGCAAAGTGATTCATTCATTCTGGAGATTCACTTCGTTGTCTTACCCCACTAGTGTTCTGTTTAACAAAATGGCGTTAGGTACTAATAACATATAATAAAGCATCTTGCATTCCAAATTTACCAGCTACACAGTTATACCATTGCATTGGGTACCATAGAAATTACTGATCTAAATATTAGGCATCACCATCAGATGGTAAAGTAGAAGAAAGAATAGAAATAAAACATGATGGAAATAATTTTATTTGCTGAAATGGGGGTTACTCAAACTAGTAGCCAAAATCAACTTCTATTTGCAAATGATGAAGGGATTATAAGATAGGTATTACTATGCTGATGACATTGAGAACAATAGTTTGCATTTTATTGAGTTCCAGGCACTGTGCTGGGTGTATTATTGAAGACGGAGAGGATACCCTAGATATTATATAGTGTAACACATTCATTTTGTAGTTGAAAAAATGGGCCCAGAAAAGTCAAGTTACATGTATAGTGTTAGTTAGTAGGAGATTCAGGTTGCCACCCACAGTGCCACCCTTAACGGGTCTTGGTTTCTTTCATAATACATTATGAAATAACTGTGGTATCTCTGTGTACATCATTCTTTAGGAAATTAATTTTTAGTAGTACCATTATAAATCAGTTTCAACCTATTATCTTTTCTACTAATATGGCCTCACATGGGCAAATTCTAAAAATTCCTCCAATTCAAATAACAACTCTTAAGTCCTGAGACTAGGAGATAAAGTTGAAAGTGAAAATATATTTTATAACTACCAGGAAAAAAAGAAGAGCAATTAACAAGAAACATGTAGCCTGGAGCTACTACCAGGTGTCAGAAACACAAGATGATCCAGGCTTAGGATGAGGCTGACACCATGGAGTAAAGAGAGGAGAAACAAAAAGGATATTGATGCTGGATCAAGCCTCATATGAAGCCTTTCTCTGATTTTTCAGTAATGTGAGCCAAAGAATTAACATTGTTTCCCAAGCCACAGTAAATCAGATTTCCTCCTTTTTTCGCATCAAAATGCTTCTTACCTGATATTGCATATATTTTGCTTATTATAGTATTCCTGGTACCTACCACAACCTGACATAAAGTAGATCCTCAATAAATATTTCATGAAATAAAAAAAGAACAGTACTTTCTTTTAAAACAAGAGAGAAAAATAAAAACCACTATTTTAAGTGAAGTTTGTACTGGCAGGGGGTGGGAGAGGGTAGAAAGATAAGTATCTAATTAGACGAAAAAGAAGGAAAGGAAAAGGATTTACAATGTGAATTGTCGGACTCAGCCTTCATTTCAATGTGTGCAGACCTCAACAGACAGCTGGAAACTTGCCAGAGAACAAGGACTTGGAAACAATCTGGAAGACACTGGAGAGACTTTAACCAAAAGCAAACACCAGTAGGGGAAGTGGTTAGCAGCACAGCAAAAGCAAAGGACTTTATGAGTCACTCTGACATTAATTTTGAATGGTATCATGCTTCCATTTTGTCATACAGGGTTTGGTACTATCAAATATACATACATATATATGTTCTTTTTTGATTTTTTAAAAACATATGTTTTTATTTATTTCAGAGAGGAAGGGATAGGGAGAGATAGAAACATCAATGATGAGATTGAATCATTGATGGGCTGCTTTCTGCATACCCTAGCCACTGGGGATTGAGCTTGCAATGCTGGCTTGTGCCCAAACCAGGAATTGAACCATGACCTCTCACTTTATAGGTCAACTACACTGGCTGGGCCATATATATGTTCTTGACTTAAATAATATAACACTATAGACAATAGAAATATGGAATAGAAAAATATAAAATAAACACATCCAGTATCTCATTATTTACCATTTTTCATGTGCATGTTTTAATATAACTGTAAACAGTGTGTACATATGATATGGAATACTTAACATCATAAGCACAGTTCTATGTTGCTAGAATCTTCATAAACATTGTTTTTCAGAGAATGATATATTGATTGAGTATACGGCAATTTACTCCATCTTATTTTTTACTATTTAGGATTTTGCTGAATTTGTTCTTTTACAAATAATAGCAACAGTAATAATGATACCGATAGTTACCTTTAAATGATATCTGCAATGTGCAAGGCGTTTTATATGCATTGTTTCTAAATTTTACCAAATATTGTAAGGTAGGTATTATTTAGCTCAGTTTATAAATAAGGAAATTTATACTCAGAAGTTAAGTGACTTGCTCAAGGTCATAGCTAATTAATGGCCAAGTAAGCACTGAATCAGTCTGCCTAGTTCAAACATAGGTCCTTTTTTACCAAAATATACTACCTTTTTGCTAAAATGGATATATTTATGCTTTTTCTATATTTTTGGTGTTTATCATATATTTCCAAAAGTTGAATTATTGGTATAAAGAACATGAACATTTTTAAAGTGTTTTCTCTGTTCTCAAAATTATTTTCCATGAAGGTTATGATGTATAGCCCCACCATCCCAAAACTTTTTACAGAAGGAAATTAATTTGCGATAGAAAAAAAGAGGTCACAACAATGAGTGAGAAAGGAAAATCTATTTAATGTAAATAAAGTGTATGTAATCATCTGTCCTCTGCAAAACAGAGGTGCATACGTTGAAAATATGATTGCAGAAAATGTTCTCTATCCCTGGAACTAAATAGATACATATAAAATTATTAGGAATTATAAATGTGTATAGGACCTATCATATGGTAGATGCTTCATGAAGATCTAATTACAAGGAATTGACATGGACTTCTGGCTCTTACTGTGTATGTGGAAAACTAGAAAGAGTACAACCCCCACCCCAACAACAAAAACCCTGAATAATCTACAAAATCATAATTTTATCCTGAACCTAAAAAGAAGTATCAAAGCAACCAACCAGCCTGAAATCAGAAGAAATACAAGAATCTGCAAGGAGAGATGGGACATGAACACTGGCTCAACTGTAGTTATAAGGGGAAGAAAGGGTGACCACAAAAACTGGTGCAAACAATTCAGTTAAATTTTTATGAACTGCTAAATACCAAGTAAGGGCTGACATGAGAGTACAGTACCCTTGGGAGCCACAGATACAAGAAGAATTTATACACACTTGTAGGTTATTCTCCTTGGATTTATAGAAATGACCTGATGGAGAGCAGAAGCCATTGCAATAGCAAAGCATACAACCATGTCCAATTCCTTTCCCTCCAAGGAATAAAAGCTCTAGGGGAAGAGCAGCAAACCTGTCCCCACTTCCAGGGTGCAGAAAAAGAACTACTAGAGCTGGGGAAAATGTAAAAAAATACAAGTCCTCTACTCTGGGGGAGGGACAGGAATTAGTACTGTGACTAGACCATTGAGAAGAAGGTCACAATAACTAATAAAGCCAAACTCCCATGACCAAGAAGCACAGGAACTGCCTATGACTAAAGCTGAATCAGGAAAACAGGGACCACATCCTTGCCACTAGACTTAGAAGCACTTAGCATGACAGCAATAGCAGTATACCACTAGGGGAAGCACAAGAATATGGAGAGAGAATCTCTGAGGCACAGATGCATAGGGAAGATCTACAACTGAGGATAGATTGGGAATATTGAGAATAGTCATTCAGCAAACAAACCCTCATGTCAAGCACAAGGTAAGAGAGGAATTTGAAGCTGATGGTGAACTGAAGGTAAATATAAAATAAACACATAACCAAAGCAACAACATAACCAAAACATAACTCATGTTATTAGATTGACTCAACCTCTGATATTAATGACCTAATGGAACAAGAGTGACCATTTCAAGACATAAATACTGTTCTACATATAATGTCTGGCATTCAAACAAAAATATCTGATACAATAATCAAGGGAAAAAGCCCATTCTCAACAAAGTAATCAATATAACAAGACTTATAGATAACTTGGATATTCAAAGTACAAACAGAAAATTTAATATAACTATGTTTGATATATGAAAGGCTTTAGTGGAACAGGGATATTCTTTCAAGTAGATATTACTTGAAGGTCTATACTGTGTAACTTAAGATGTATATTGAAAAAATCATTCTGGTGGTAGTTACATGACTGAATGTGTCCAAACTCATAAAACTGTACATTTACAGTAGTAAATTTTACTGAATACAAACTGAAGTAAGTCCTCACTTAATGTTGATGGGTTCTCCAACTTCTGATGAAATGATGTACTATAATGGAAACCAATTTTATAATAGGCTAATTGATATAAGCAATAGTTAAGTTCCTATGGCATCTCATCAAATGACATGGAACAAATGACATTGAACAAAACAACATTATTTGAAGACCTGCTGTATACCACAATAAGCCCCAATTTTTAAAAATTGTCATGCACAACTTACCTTTTTACCCTCTTCATTTTTCTTGTTTTTATGGCATCATGGTTCTGATGATTGATGATGAGAAACCATATTTTTGTGGTATCTAACCTTACCTGTGATTTTTATCTTATATTAATGAGGTTTTTTTTTCTTAAGATATGGCTCTATATCTTCAAATAAAAACAAGAATACACACACACACGCACACACACACACACACACACACACAAAAAAAAAAAAAAAACACCTCAAGATTAAAATGTGTATAGGTATATGGATATTATAACTGTGCCTTAAAGAAGAGGAACTTCCTTACATAAGGTGTAGGTATTTATGCACAATGTGGCAAAATTCACCTATATCACAAAATATTAACTAATCATTTAGTCTGGGATGCAATTGAGGTAACATAAACAATATACAGTATATGTATCCCTGTGACATAACTGCCCATAGTTCACTGGTTCCTTTAATAGGGAAGGACACAATGGTTTGAAAAAAACTTGTGTCAATATTGGCATTCTCTCTGTTCCTAATACTCACCAAGGTTCTTTCTGCTTTTAGGATCATTCCACCATCAGTTTTTTCTACTATTCAACTTCTATGCTATCAGCACTTTTGTGCAAATTTTAAAGACCCCCCCCCCCCCGCCAATCCCAACCGGGGTAGATAAATTTAAAAAAGAAACCCTTTCTGGGAAACTGCAGCCTTAAGGTATAAGACTTGGCAAACATACGACATCCTTGTCTGAACTAGTAGGAAGTCCCTTCTTCTTGACCTATACACCTCTACACAGCCTTAATATGGAGGATCTGTGGTCAGTCTACAGTAAGGATCAGCCTAGGAACAGTAATATGATTTTTGATGGACAGGCTTGGAAAAGAAGAATACTGCATTTGTACAGAAACTTACACAAGATTGATAAACTGTGTATTCCTCATATTAGAGAGTGGGGGAAGGGCATCTGATCAAGGTAATAGGGCCATTAAAGCACCCCCTACTCCAACCCAGTCTCTAACACTGCTCTGCTTCTGCCTAGAATGAATCAACCTGGCTTTTGTTTGGTTATCTCATATTCGTTCTGCTGCTATCAGTTTACCTAGCAATTCCGCAAGGATGCCAATGCTTACCCTTAAATCTAAAATAAGCTCTCCTGTTGGATGCTCTTATATCACTAGGAAATTTCTTATATAAATATATTACAACTGCAATTATACAGTAATTTATTTATGTGCTTACTTATAGATGTGCTTCTCCCACCCACACACACATACTCACATTTAATCACTTACACATTTCTAGACCACATGCCACAGAAGAACAGGCACCAGAGACTATCGCAGTGCCTGGCATATACTTTGTGCTTAACAAATAATTGCTAAATAAATGCAGAGTTTTTCTTGTTAGATTCTTTGGCAAACACTGTCACACACATGTGCACACTCATGTACACTGTATGATACTGAATGTTATGGGTGCTTTCCTTTTTGTAACATTCAGTTGAAAATTTGAATGTGAATAATTAGAATGGTATGGAGGTATAATATAAAACAAGTGATATTTTTATTTGGGTACATCTTATTTTAATTAGTTTCCTTTTCTATTGGTGATTTCATCAATTCTCTGCTAATAATTTTTTACATCTTATGTTTGGTTGGCTGGTTCATTCTAGATTGAAAATCCATTCCTTTTGTAATAGTTGTCCCAGGTGTCACTGAGCTATCTTAATTTGATTTATTTCTTGAAATGAAATGTGTTTTGTATTATTTGACTTGAAGTGAAGGGTTTTGCCTTGCAATCACTGCTGTTATTAGAAAAGTAAGAATGAATATATAGTCTGTTTTCACTTACCAAATAGATTCTGCCGTAAGTACCAAGGCCAATGGTTTTATCCAGTGAAAATATTCCAGTTGGATCCTGAAAACATGTATAACAAAAATTGTCAATCTTTGTGGAAAAATAGGCAAGCATTCAACTATCAAGAATGGTATTTCCAATTTAAGTTGGACCCTTAGAATGGGAAAAACCAAAGTGTCATTCACCAAAAATAAATAAATAAACAAACAAATAAATAGACATGTCACAATCTCCCTGTTATAAGTGTAGTCATTTATAAAAAAGAAACAGTAACTGTATATTAATTATAATTAAACTGTAAAATGCATACCTTTATGTATAGTTGAGGTACATGTCATAATATAATTAGAGAGAATATTAAAATAGAAATGACTTCATTTACTTGCAATTGAAATGCACTTTTAATATCCATTTTTTAGTACTAATCAGATAGGCAGAATAGATTATAGCAATGAGGTGTACATACTGGATATAAAACCTAGATAGCTTATGCATATAATAGTAATTGTTAAGAAAGAATATCATCTCCAAATATGAATCACAAAGCAAGATTATGGCATTAAAAGTTCATCACTTAAAAAAAAAACTAGGCAAAGTTGGTGTTTGCTTTTAAACTAATCTTTGCATATCATTTCATGGCACAAAATCACTGATATTTTCTTTGTCTTAAGCCTAAATATGGAATCATAGAATACAAAATATAACATGTTTATGGGTAAATTCCTAAGGCTTCCATATTCATCCTTGAACATTGTTTCCTTACCTTACAATATGGATATTCCTTTCTCATTCACCACAAAACATTTTTATCACTATTTAAACTTTTGTCTAGAAGCTTATTTTGCTATTTTATCAAAACTCATATGAGGTATAAGTATATGCTAGTTTATACACAAAGTGGTAGCTGTGTTGGCAAATTATTTAAAATTCATGTACCTTATAGAGAGCACCTTTCATAAACACAAACTTCGTTTAACCTTGTTTGAAAACATTTTTATTACTGTGACAAATGTGAGCTAAATAGAAAAACTATTGAGCATATGCACTGTATATACTGAAATTATAGACTCCTTTAAACTGGTGTGATATTTATATAATCTAGCAAAACTATCATAGGAAAATGACACAATTCTGGGATTACTTCAGTCAACAAGTATTCGACTAGATAGAGTCAGGAGACTGGAGTTTAAGCCCTAGCTCTGCCATTAATTAACTATATGACTCTGGGTAAGTTATTTATTTTCTTCAGGACTTACTTTTCACATATAAAATGAAGGTGCTGTGTTAGGTGATTTTCCAGCTCTAGCTCTAAAATCTTATAAGACAAAATTTAAGATTCCAGCATTCTAAAATTCATGTTTCCACTGGATTGATACAACTGTTGTTATAGAAAACAGCAGCCTACTTTCTTAAAATCATCATCAAAATCAATGCCACAATATGCACTGTATCATTAAAAAAATAGTTCAAGGAATATACTCCCAATGAAAATTCAAAGTTTCTTGAAATACTAATTTTGAGGATTCAAGAAAAGTAAATATATATTGCTATAGTGGCCTTGATATTTAGCATATTACTCTTGTTATAACTCACTGAAAATTTTATAGAAAACAGTTAACCAATAGAGAAGTTGCTAGGGTTCGACTTGAAGATTTTATTACTTTAGCATATTTCTTTCAATTATATCAATGAGGGATTTATATTAGAGATGATCAATTATGGAGAAAGAGCATTGGGCCATCTGTCAAACGAATCAAATATGTTAGCTGGTTACTATTGGAAAATCATTCTTTGTTATAGTTAAGGCTGAATTTTAGCTGAACTTTATTTCTGTATCTTTGAAAATATCTTAAACTTATGTAATCTTTTTTTTTTTTTTTTTTACCTCTCAATGACATAAGTACCTTGCTCATAAATTTTGAATTCAGGCATCTAATTACTCAAAAAAAAAAAAAAGGCACCAAGGAAATGGACAGGGACAATAAAATACCTGTGGAATTTTTAGTCTTATTTTATTTATATTCATGTTGTATAGAAAATTTGTCTTGCTCACAAATGACCAAAACATCTTAATTCTCCTCATGCTCACATTTAATAAAAACGTTTTTATTTTTTTCTCTTGTTCTTAAAGGCATCTCAGCATAATGTTCTACTCTATTCTAAGAGTATTTTTCACTAGTTTTATAGAATATTTTTTTATTCTCCATCTTCACACTAGTATTTTTAATATTAAATGACTGTCAAACTGGGGGAAAAGAACTATCTTAATTACCAGGGTAATATTACTTACTTTCTTATATCAAAATTTTCACTTAATTATAGTTAGAAAATAGTTTATTCTGGGCTTCCAAGGAAGGAAGCATTAAAAAGGAACCTCTTTTTTTTATAAGTCACTACTGTGAAATTAAAAAGGTCTACATCAGAGGGGTCTCCATAATTACTTGGTTCTCTCCTCTGCTCTACCACACTAAGATAAAAAAGCAGAAGAGGAAAGATCTTTATTTCTATGACTGCTATATCAATTTGGAGGTTAATTGGTGGTTTGGTATGCTTTGGTGTTCCGTTTGGTGAAAAAAAATAGTAATTAAGAAACTCCAATTTGTAAATTTTTTTTCTCAAAATAAATTACTAAAATATTTTAACCATAAAATATTGGGCAAATACTTTAGACTTTGCTGGATTCTTCTGTTTATGTAATTTATCTGTTACAATTTAAAAGTCCTGGACTGTTTGCACCCTTGACACCTATAATTTAGAAGACTTGTTTCTGTCTTCTGAATTCAAGCAGAGAAGAAAGAAGAAGCACTTTGATGGATAATTTTATTAAGGGCAAGGGTGGGGGTAACAGGAAGGAAAAGAACCACTAGAAGGCAGTGTTTACTGGTTATATAAGAGACTCAGAGACAGAAGCTGATTGACAGAACCAAATAAGGCAGAAATTAAATTAAGAACAAAAGGGAACCATTAAGTGGTCATTATGAGTAACAAGAAATTTCTGATTTAGAGCAGTAATGAAGCAGACCTAGAGAACATATTCCAGTAGTCAGAGAGCTAGAGGAAGGAAAGAGATTGCACAGTACCTAGAATGAATAGCTGAGGCTTTCATTCTTTTGTTTTAAATATGAAACAGCAATTTTGTGAAAAGTCTTTATAGAAAGAGAACCTGAAAATAGCAGATATAACACTGGAAGTGCCAGAGTGAGTTTCAGAGATAGGTGGAGAAATGGGCTTCATAATTCAAGTTGAAAACTTAGAAAAATAATATCTTCTTCTAGACTAGTGTTTCTCAAACTGTGGACTACATAAACTCTCACTACATGAGAATCATGTAGGACATTTTATTTAAAATGCACAGATTCCTTGTCCCTACCATGGAATTATGAAATTGGAATCTCTGAGGATGAGTTTTAAGATCCCCAGATGATTCTTGTGCACTATTCTAATACATTAAGATAAAACCCACTGTTCTAGAAACTGGAAAAGAAGACTGAAAAAATAGATTGAAATACAGTGCCATGCTGGGGTGATGCTCTAGAATATGTAATGAAGGATATCTTGAATGTTTCAATACTTGTGGACAAGAAAGTAAAACTGCCTCAAAACAGGAGGCTAAGGGACTTGGTAAGTCGGAAGGTTCTCATGACTAAGTATGGAAAACAGATTTGTTCTGGGTTGTGGAAGATTGGGAGAGCTGAGATTTATATTTAAATATAAACCTAATGTAATTTAAATACAGTTCTTGGATCATGTGCTATTTCAGATCACCTCTGCCACTACAGTCCTCCATGCCTGTCTAATCCTGACCCCAATATAGATTAGGACTACACATGGCAATATCAAATACCAAGGCCACAGCCATGAGGAATGTCATTACCATACTGGGCACATAAGGCAAAGGCGACTATTATAGTGAAGACATGCCAGATTTGGAGATGAAGAAATAGTTTCCAGTCCCAAAGATTGAGTGACATATGCATTTTAAGAAAAAAAAGAATATATATATATATATATATATATATATATATATATATATATATATAACTTCAAGTATTGCTGGCAGGCAAGGTGGAAAAGATACACACACACACACACAGATATAGATAGATAGATAGATAGATAGATAGATAGATAGATAGATAGATAGATATTAGATATAGATATAGATATAGATAGATGTCTATATACATAGTGTTGAAATTTTTTTCAAAAAGAAAGCACAAACCACAAATCTCTGTACTTTTTTGCTTTGTCATCTATAGGAGATATTTATTCAATAATCAATTAGAAAAAATTACAGCACCCAATAATTAACAGACAAAATATAATTGACTTGTCATTTACTGATTATTATGTTGGCTTTGTATGTCTCTAACTTTAGGGTATCATGCAAAATAAGTTATACAATTCCCTCACCCCTCTCCTGCTTCCTCAGCTTTCACTCTTGCTTACTGTTTTCAGTTTAACAATAATATCTATATAATAACAAAAATACAAAAAAAAAACTCCCACCACTTTTTTTAAATCCCAATTTGCACAGCAGCTTGACCTCTCTTAAGGTTTCGTGTCCTCTGGTTATTTAGCTGGCCAGCCCAACAAAGGACATAACATATAAATCTTATTCTAGACTTATATTTAATTATTATATACTCTGCAATAATTGTTTTATCAATGTGAAACTCTAAGGTCTGAATCACCCCCCATTACATGGTAGTTGCCAAATTAGTATACTTGGTATTGACAAGTGCCAACTTTCTAACCTTCATATATATACTATTGAGGATAATTATTGAAAGGGTTCTCATCATATACAATCTTTTCTTTTTTTGCTCACTTTATCATCTTTACTTTTCATCAAAATGCAAATTTCCAAGGAGCTAAATTAGATGTTACTTGACCTTTTCATTTACTTTTATTCCTTCTTCAGAGACTCAGGAAATAAGTCTAATGAAAAGAAATCCTAAATCACTGAAAAACAATGCCCCAGTGACCAAATTAACAGTGAACTTTTCACATCTCTAAAAATTTGACATACAAGAAATTGTAAAAGGGGTGCTACTTTTCTGCTGGATTTCTTAGGGTTTAGAGCTGGATGTCTGAGGATAGGGAATAATTATGCATAACTTGTTCAGATTATGGAGACCTTCACAATGAGTTATAAAATTACTCCTGTATAATAAAAATTTAGAAATTGTCAGAAGTTAAGAACTTTATGAGGCTTTCATGAAGTGTATAAAATAAGGCCAAGCATCAATGCTTGGTTTTGTGTCTTATCCTTCTCCTACATTAAAAACCAACCTTGCCTTTTTCCCCTCTACACCACCACTAACCCTCAGAAAACTAATATTTCACTGGACTGCAATGTAAAGATTACAGCCTTTCTCCTTATCTCCTCCACTCTCACCAAGTTCTTATGTCCTGGGGCCATGAACTGGTCAGCTAGTCTGAGCCATTCCCTCCTCCCATTTTTTTGTGGCGATACATTTTTTCTTAGTTTTCCTTGGATTTAGAATTCCTTGCTCTATTGTTTCTATGATGTCCTTCCTATTCCACTCTTTAGTCAATTTTAGAATGATATTATTTCAGTTGACCCATGTGTAGTTTCACATATTTATCCTCGTTTGCTTTTTTCCTCTTTCTCCCACCATACACAGAAAATGTTGGAAGAGAGTGATATTCCATTCATTTGTTTAACACCTTTTCTTGGGAACAAATCTAGTCGGAATATGAAAGTTCTATTCAGAAAGGAAACTACCAATTGAAGCCTCCATATTCATTCATGCACTGGGTACATGCAGGATGGAAAAAGATTTAATCTTTTAAAATTCTGTGACTTTATCTTATGAAGCTTCACAAATAACCACAATGCTAATAATTATTTAAAGGCTAATAGTAATTTGCTAAAATGTTATTCATGTGCATCACCTCCTGCTCCACACCATTATAGTGTAAAATTATAGAGCTGAGGTTTGGGGGAATGTCCTATTTTTGAGGGAGACAAGCGTCTGCCACCATCAAGGAGACAATTTTTAAATGCCAAATATGAATAAAATTGAGGCACTGCGTCCTTGAATAGTCCTATAACCTCAAGGTTAATATTTAGCTTTTCTCAAAGCAAGCAGGCCTGAACTACAGTTGCCTGGGGATCATTCCAGCACATGCAAGCTTATTCCCTTTCAGAATCCAGGGGCCCTTCACATTCAAGAGAGGGTGTGGGTGAAATGCCACTCTAAAAAGAGAACCTAAAAAACGAATTTGGGTGGGATCCAGTATCTGCCAGAAACCAGATGCCAATGAAATAAATGGTGCTGCTAAAATAATAAGTCTAGTAATAACGATGGCGATAATAGCTCACCAATCAATTACAACTTTGGAAGAAAGCTGAGCATTCGGAAAAAGGATAATCCACAAATGAAAACCATGAGAAAATCTGGTTAGCTAGTGAGGGCAATACGTTTGTTTTTAAATGCATGCAGAATTCACTTCTTCAAGAGGCGTCGAGTTCTTTGCTCCCACAATACTGAATTGGGAACAGTGCCCTGGCAGAGTAAGATGGTTTTAGAAAGTGCTTTTCGAAAGCAAGAGAAATGAAACTCCAATGCTTTAATTTTTTAGCCCGCTATCACCTACATGTAAAGGTCATTCTGAGAGTGAGCATCTTCGCTGGCAAAACAAGAAGGAAACCACGACAGGGCATCTGGGTGACAGAAAGAAATGCTTTTGTGAAGCCATACTAAGTTGCCCTCTTTGGCCTCTCCTGGAGCGCAGCTTGGACTGGTACAGGAAAGCTGCTAGACAACAAGGGCCACATTTAGAAAACGTCCACGGTTTAGGGTCCATATAACCTCCGCCAATTCTCCCTCCTCCATAATCCCTGGTCCCTTTGCCTTTCCTTGAGTTTGGCGCGGCTCCAGTGTCCAGGGGGCGCCTTTTCCAAAACCTGCTCTCTGGGTCCCCTCCTGCACCAGTGGTCCTGTCAAAATTATAGCCTAGCCTAGGTTTTGGACGTAGGTGCCCTCCCGGATGTTCAGAACCCAAAGAAGAGAGCAATTTGGGGGGCGATGGGTCTCTTCTACTCACCGGCAAGTGGCCCAGATCTGTGACCTCCTTGTCCCTCCAACCCCCAGGTCCCGCCATGGCTTCCAGTGGAACAGGAGTGGGCGACTGAGGAATTTAGGCACACTCTAGGTGTTTGAGGAGGAAGCGGTTAAGGAGTTGAAAGGGGGAGGGGGGAGAGAAGTGAAAGAGTGGGGGGAAAGGAATAGGGGATTTGTGGTGTGGAAGATAAAAGAGAGGAAAGTGGAGGGAAAAGAGCTAGGAATGGAAGGAAGCCTGAGTTTAAGAGGCGGGAAAGCAAGTTTGGCTAAGGTGAGAGAAGAGCCTGAGCTTCCGTCTGTAAGACCAAGAAACTAGAGGAGTGCTCCTCTGGCGAGAGTGCAGTGTCTGCCCCGGCAGAGTGCGCCTCTTTCAGGGTGGGGAGGGGGGCGGTGCAAGGAGGTGCCCCTCCACTCCTCCCGGAGCAGCTCGAAGGGGATTGGTGCAGCGTCAGGTCGCCAGGTGGGCAGCCGCGAGCGCAGGGAGGCGGGCTGCGGGCGGGGGGGGGGGGGGGGGGGGGGGCGGGGGGGGGGATGTACTGCAGAAGGGAGGTGCTGAAGGACTATAACGGTTTGTGAGCCAGCCCCTCAAGGCCTCCCCCGCCCTCCTGCTCCCTCCCAAGTCCACTGCTGCGCCCGCCGCCCCCGCTGCCCCCGCCCCCGCTGGAGAGTGTTCCACAGGAAACTTTGCGAGGCAGCTGCCAGCCCTGGAAAACGGGTCCGATCTGCAAAGCTCCCAATCTGGGCCCCACAGCACTGCCACAGTTCAAACAGCCCGCGCCCCAATCTGCCTAAGAAATGCTTGCAACTTTTCTAGTTGTATATTTCCTCTTTCTGTTCCTCTGACTTTATTGCTCCTTTTATTGCAAAGACTCATCATTAGATAAGGAAATGTTTTGCCACTGGCATAGGGATCAGACCTAGGAGAGACCCTTTACAGGCGGATAGAGAGCACCAAATAAGCTACAGATCGGCTTTTAAAGCCTCTAGCCCAGGGCACTGCGGTGTGAACAGGACCGGTGTGAAATCGCCTTGAGGCGGGCCGCATCTCTTATGGACCCAGTTAGTTGATACCAGCCCCTGGCCACTCAGTCAGAACCGCACCTGTTACAGGTGCTGGAGATTAAGAGAGACTGAGTCTCTGAAGCCCAGGCTAACCGGATCTTAAGTTTGCATTTCCCCGCGCTCACAATGCACACAAAACGTCCCTGCGTCCTTCCTGGTCTCCAGCTTTCTGGCTGGGTTTCATTCATTTGCTCATTTGTTGCAAAAACGTTTCCAGGCGCCCCGGCTGTTCGCCTCCGTTCTCCCACAAAGTGCAGGGGGCCTGAGACAAGGCTTAAATAATCTGATTAAACGCAATTCACCCTTGAGAAGTAAGGCTCCTTTTGAAGGCTTTATGGGAAAAGGAGTCTGTGCATAAAACTAAACAATTTCGAAGCACTTGCACTTGCAAAGAGCATTTTAGAAAAATGTCCTGAAGCTGCCAACTTTCCCTGGAGCTCACAGACCATTCGAACTCCGGAGTAGAAACCTGATGCGGGGGGGTTTGCTTCCTTTTTCTTTCCTTTTTATTAAGAAGTTTCTATCTCCTCTAGGAAGAGTTACCTACATAATTCTTCCCAACGACCCAGAGCTCACCATTTCTGACCCACGCTTCTAACTTTTTCTATATATTGGTGGATTTTTATTATTTCGTATATCTATCACTTCCGAGCTTGACCTCTTTACATTCCTTAAACTCTGAGTCTCACAGAGCTCTGTAATCACCACAGCCTGTCTGAGGAACCAGGTCTCGCTAAATAAAGAAAAATTCCTGTTAATGGGTGCTGAGAAAACCAACTACCACCCCTCGAAAAAAAGAAATTTGGGTGTTCTGAATCAAATTTTTATGTTAATTCAAATATGATGTGAGCCGTACAGAACTTATATTTCCAAGAATTCAAATCTTGACAACTCCACCTCACAAAACCTTGCCCCTTTAAAACACAGTTTAAAATTCCCTAAAAGATTGGTAAAACTTCTGGATCTTGCAAAATGTGAGTCTGAAAATAGCATTTCATAGCTACAGGTGGGAAGGTGAGATAGTTAATAGAAAGTTATGCTTTTATATACACACCTACTTTTTAGGAATTAAGACATCGAATCAAGAAATACAACATTTAAAGGAACTCTGAGACCCTCTTTGCTAAAGGGAAGACATATTAATAAGTTAAGACTTTCTGACAATGCGGTTTGCTGAAGGCAGGATGTGGGGAAATGTCCCAGCCTGGGGATGGCAGAGACTGTTTTAGCCTGTCTAAGGGGACAAGTCCAAACCAGGAAAAAAATCCAGGCTATATCAGTGGGCTCTAGTTGCAAGGCTCTATGGGAGGCTAGCAGCTTCATGACTCCATAGGCCCGCAGGGGTCCTCAAACTTTTTAAACAGGGGGCCAGTTCACTGTCCCTCAGACAGTTGGAGGGCCGGACTATAGTTTAAAAAAAAACTATGAACAAATTTCTATGCACACTGCACATATCTTGTTTTGAAGTAAAAAAACAAAACGGCAAAAACACCTGCATGTGGCCCATGGGCAGTAGTTTGAGGACACCTGCATTTTGCCACAATTAGTTTTGACCAGAATGTGACAGGAAACCTTCACATTTTAAAAGTTATTAGTATATTCAATGAAAATGGAAGCATGGAGGGGCATGGAAATTTTGCTTTGTGAACTTTTATTATGGGGATTTTTGTGGCCCACTTGGAGAAGGTCAGTCCAGCCAGCAGACCAGAAGGCAAATAGATGGCCCCCGAGGGCACTTATTTTCCAACTTAAGGACTTCTTTTCCCTTCACCCCACAACCATCACTTCCCCTCTCCTTTTCCAAAGTTCTATTTTTCTCTCTCTTTCTTTCTTGACCCCAAACTGCATGAAAATAACCCTAGTCCATCCAGAGTCTAGGAATTTATCAGATTGAATTTTACCCAGAAGTAATTTCTATACCAACATTCTATGTCCCCTATTTAATCCATCCCCTTTTCCACCATTCGATTCTGTTATCTTAAGGTCCTGAGTGCTTTGTAACGTTTGTTGGTATTTTTTAATAGCTAAAATTTATTAAGTGCTTGCTATATATTCTGGACTAAGTGTTTTGTATATATTATCTAATTTAATTTAGTCAAAAATTCTTCAAGGTTCTTAACTCCATTTCATAGGCAAGGAAATTGAGGCACAGAGAGATGAAGTACCATTTTTAAAGCATCACAACTAGTTATTGGAGGAGCCTGGCTTCCAACTCAGGCAGTCTGACTCCAGAGCCTACTTGTCAATGACTGTTGAAGAGCTGGTGCATATTTTGAGACTGTGTGAAGAGGAGCCAAATTCAAAAAAGCCTCAGAGTAAGTGAGATCAGATGACATTAGCTAGGCCCCTGAGCTATCCAGTTCCCCTTTCCCCCTTTCAGCATTCAAGCCCTCCCAACAGAAATAACGAGAGCTTTATAAAAATAAATGGAACCCAGTTTTAGCCTAAGAGTAGTCAGTGACCTGCCTAAGCAGAGATTACTAAGTGGATCACCTCATAGGGAAAAATGGATTTTAAGCTTAAGAAAGTTCCAGGGGAACACCCCCCCCCCCCAGCAATTTTCAATGCTTTAAAAATATAATCCATTCCCACTCCTTCCAGAGAGTGTTGTGGCTGAGAAGAAACTTTATTCAGTGAAGACCTGAAGGCGACTGTGTTTTTGAGCAATGGTGCTTAGCAGAACTGAGACATTAAATAGTAGGTGTACTGTAGACATGGGGCCAAGGTTATGAGTTTTATCTCCCAGAGGGCCAGTGTACATCTATCTCTCCACTGTTTGGCCCCTGATAGCACCTCCTTTGTACAGCCAGCCAACCTTTTTGCTAAAACAACTCAAAAATCAGTATTTTTGTCTTTGTATACAAAGAACTGTATATTATTTTTTTCGTATAAATTACTAATCACCATATTATGGAGAAACTATAATGCAAGAGCATGTGTATGTTGTGAAAAATATAGAGTCAAAAGATTCTAGGCTGCTTTTTGTTCTTTTTTTCATTTACGTACTTATGATTGGCAACATGTAGTAGACTCTTTTAAATGAATCTCAAAAAATGATTTATTAAATATTTATTAAGCACTTAAACACACCAAAGATTCTGTCATTTATTCTTTTTCCTCTACCTTGACACCTCATATATAAAAAAGAGTTTCCAAAAAAAAATTAGTTTCATGCAAACTTCTATGAGGACAAGTTTTCTTGTCTACATTACTGGTCCTAGGTGAGAATAGTGAAATAAGGTTATATAGCAATCTCTTGAAAAGATATTTTCACACATTTGCGACTGCAAACATTCCAGTCCAATACCTCCCAGTATATCTGTGAGGGACTAGGACAGCTTATCTCAAAGAGACACAGGAATTCCTTATAGAGGGGGGAACTCACTTTGGGAACCACTGGGCTAAAAGACTGTCTTAAGGCTTTCTTTCTTCTTTATGGAGACATCTTTGCAACTGTAGGATTTCTGCCATAGTCCCCAACACTCTTGCCACCACTCCTTTTGATTTTTTTTTTTATTCACCACTCTTCTGGGGACAAAGCAACAAACCACCTGATGTTTCTCAGGCTAAAGGTCATGAAATATGCCTTTTGACCATAGTTTGCAAAGCTTCTGTCACTTGTTATGGAATGCTCTTAAGCTCAGCATGGATTTGAGCTATGCTTGTTTCTAAAATGGGGCCTGGGAAATCTGATCCTAGCTGAGCATAGGTCTTGTTGATGTTGAAAACTGGAATGCTACTCTATAAAAAGACAATTATTTTATAGAGATAACTGAAACAGGGAAATTAAACCAAAAGACAGATACATTTCTAACTTTGGTAATGGGGCTTCCTTTTTTTCTCAATCTTTTCTTTATTTGGAGGCCATACTATCCTTGTCCTGGAATTCTCAACCTAACAACTGCAGGTTAGCCACCCTCCCTCATCCAGCACAAATACAAACAGGAAAATATTTATTTTGATGCTAATGAATCTTATTCCTCAAGGCTCCTCATGTGCACTTCCAAGGGCCTGGGAGTGGCCATAATTATTCTGTATCAACAATTTTATGTTTCTTTTTTGAAGTGAGCTTCCCAAATTATAAAAGCTTCAGGTCCAACAAAATTTGTATTTGACCTTGAATGCATAATGTATAGAGAATATAATAAAGAAGAGAAAAACCATATGGGCAGGGACAAGAGTGTGGTAATTGCTGGGGGAAGTGGAGTGGGGGTGGAGGAGGAGGGTATGGGGTATAAATGGTCATGAAAGGAAATTTGACTTGGGATGGTGAACACACAACACAGTGTACAGGTGATGTATGGTAGAATTGTGCACCTAAAACCTGTATAATTTTGTTAACCAGTGTCACCTCAATGCATTAAAAAAGGAAAAAGTAGAAGAAATATGTGTGTGGGTGTGTGTGTGTAATCTCCATAATATCACTAAGTCTTGAGAAAATAAGAGTTTTGATTAGCAGTCCACAACCAGAGAGTGCATATTTTGAAAAGAGAGAAAACTCAAAGAAGAAAAAAATAGCACTGAACTTTAAGTAATTATTCATCTATGTAGAAAAGAATACATCAATCTCATAAGCAGGATGGATATCATTTTGATTGAAGACAAAAAGGGGGGGTAGCAGCCGAGATGCACATTGGGAAAGCAGCAACACCAAATCCAAGATGGTGGCCAGCAGGATGCTGATGGAGGAGCTTGAAGAAATCCACAAATGTAGAATGAAAAACTCCCTTAACATTTAGGTTGATGGAGCTAACTTATTGACTTTCCAAGGGCTTATTTTTTCTGACAACCTTCCATATAATAAGGGGTACTTCAGAATAGAAATAAACTTTCCAGCAGAATACTCATCCAAACCACCAAAGATCACATTTAAAACAAAAGATCTATCACCCCAACATCTCTGAAAAGGGACAGGTCTGTCTGCCAGTAATTAGTGCTGAAAACTGGAGACAGCAACAAAAACCAACCAAGTAATTCAGTCTCTCAGCCTGAGCACCCCTTTTGGGTTGACCTAACTGAAGAATACTCTAAGGACCATAAAAAGTCCTGTAGGAATGCTGAAGCGTTTACAAAGAAATATGGGGGAAAGGACCTGTGGACTAAAATCTGCCACAATTGATTCCAGCGAATGTGAGACCCCAAGCAGTGCATTCAGACACGGGCTATCACCTGATGTTGGCTTGTGGCAGTTACTAACTTTCTACAGTTTTCTTAATCAAAAGTGGTCTTAGGTAAACTATAAAGAAATAATTAACAATTTAAGATGTTCTAGTTCTGCTTTCTTTATTTTAAAAATCACTGCTTCAATCTACTCTAAAAGAATGGTGTTTCTTTTCTCGTGCAAACTGATACAAAATCTTCAATTTACATTTAGATTTTAAGGTTTAAAATAAAAGGTTCTGGTTCCCTTCTTCCCCCACCCCCACTCCCACCCCCCTCAACCTCCCCAAAAAGAAAAAAAAAACAGAAGTGATGTTGTTGTGGGAGTATGAGCAATACTTTACTAAATGCAGGTCATAATACTACCACTGGGGGAGGCAGTAATAATGATAGAGAACATATCTTTAATGTATTATATTATTGCATTAGAAAATTTTACAAAATTAATATATATTCATTGTAATAAGTCAAAAAAATTCAAGGGTGAATACAGTAAATGGTAACAACCTCTAACTTCTCCATCCAATCACAAACCACCAATAACACTCCATCCTTCAAGATGTTAACAATTTGATATGTACCCTTCTACACTATTCTCAATGACAATAAACTTTCTAAAACACACACACAGACACACATACACACACACACACATACACATACAAAAGCACGCACGTGCACATGGTTCTCTCTCCTTATCCCTTTGTTCTCTCTCTCTCTCTCTCTCTCTCTCTCTCTCTCTCTCTCTCTCTCTCTCTCTTTTAACAAGAATGAGAGCCTACACTACCTTGCAACTTCACAACATGTATCAATGATCTCTTTCCAGGTGAAATATATAGATATAACTAATTCTAAAATTATTTCCTTAGATTCTTTTGAAAAGAAAAATCAGAATCTGTTAAGTTCTTGAAATTCCATGATGATTATTTAATTTATTAGAAGATGTTGGTCTCTCTCTTCAATGTTTTTTTTAGCTCCCCCTCTCCCTTCCTCTTTCTCTAAAAATATATATAAAACACATTTCAAAAAAGAAGTAAAAAACAGGTTTGTTAAAATTTAGAGAGAAAAATAAATAGAATCCTAAGGATAGAAACTCTCAAAGGAACGTGATACAGATTTTCTGTTTTTAACTCTGTTCTACTTATTTAACAATGATTTAGGTGAAAACATGAAAGACATGCATATAATTTTTGTTGATTAACCCAAATTGGGTAGATTTTTTTAAAATATATAGGTTGACAATATTTTTCCTGGGTATCGTACCCAAGGTTGGAACAAGAAGGGAGTAGAGCTAGGAAAGTGATTTGGACTGAGAGGGTTAGTTCAAAGGAAAGTGTTCCAAGGCCAGAACAGGGTAGAGGAGGAAAATAATAGGTTAGGCATATATTTGGGAGGCAGTGAAACAGATAAGCTGAGATCAAACTAGAGATGTGACTGGAGCTGACAGGAAGCTAGAATGATGAATGATTAGGGGGTTAGGAAAGGGAGGCAGGGGGCAAACTAAATTGGGGCAAAGTAAAAGCACATATTTAAGCCAGTTCTTACTGACTTTTGGCTGCCTTGTTCAAACTGTTGTTTTTGCTTATGGCCCTTTGGCATGGACTATGGCATTAAAGCAGCAGTGCCATTTTGTAGATAATCAGTCTGTGCTAGAGCCTGGAATTATAGGCCTACCCCAACCAGATGACATTTATAGATATAAATGTAAAACTTTGCACCTAAGTTAAAAAAAAAACAACAACACACAAACAATTCCATAAACATAAGAAGAAACTTAACTTTAAAAGAAGGTGAAGGGGTTAGCCAATATATATATATTATATATTAGAGGCCTGGTGCACAAAATTCGTGCACAGGTGAGGTCCCTAGGCCTGGCCATGATCAGGGCTGATAAGGTTCCCTGCCTCCCTGCCTTCCCACCTCCTCCTTCCCTCACTGCCCACGTCCACTGCCACCCACTCCCGGTTCCCTGTTCCAGCCTGGGACTCAGCCCCAATTGGGCGATCGGGACCTGCTGGTTGGGGGGAGGGACTGGGAGGTTGGCCAGCAGTCCCCATCAGTAATTGGGGCCTGTGGCCTGGGGGCAACTCCTGCATTAAGCATCTGTCCCCTGGTGGTCACTGTGCAGTGGTCAGTGTGTGTCATAGTGACAGGTTGTTCCAATCATTCCATCATAAGCATTGCTTAGACTTTTATATATACTAGAGGCGTGTTGCATGATACTAGTGCAAGAATAGGCCTTCCTTCCCCTGGCTTCGCTCCTGGCCACCTGGGAGCTGGAAAGTCCCCACTCTTGGGCAGCCCGGAAGCCGCCAAGTCCTCCTTCTCTTCGACTCTCTAAGAATCAATGGGAAATATTATCAGGTGAGAATTAACAACAAAAAAAATCAATACAAAAAGAATAAAATTCTGGTTTGGAATTTTAGAACATTAAAAGGAAATGCAATTTATAATTTTGCAACTATGAGAAATAAGTATCCTACACATGTGGTAACGAGCCTCCAAGATGGTGCCCAATAATCTCTATCTCCTAGTATTCATAATATCCTTATAAAGTCATTTCCTACATTACATCAGGGTTTTCTGTGTGACCAATACATTATGGCAAAAGTGATGATATGTGACTTCGAGATCAGGGACATAAAAGATATCTGGCTTCTGTCTTGCTCTCCTTCTCAGATCCCTCACTCTGGGGGTGGCCAGCTGCCATGTCATGAAGACACTTAATGAGAAGCCCATGTGGTGAGGAACTGAGTCCTCCTGTCAACAGCCATGTGAGTGAGCCCTCCTGGAAGTAGATCCTCCATCTCCAATTAGGTCTTTGGAGACTGCAGTCTTGCATGAAAACTTGACTGCAACCTGAAGAGAGAACCTGAGTCAGAAGTACCTAGCTTAGCTTCTTCTGGATTCCTGATTCTCAGAAATTGTGTGACATTATCAATGTTTGTTGTTTTAAAGGGCTAAGTTTTGAGGTGATTTGTTATGTAGCAATAGAAAACTAATACAACACATAATTGCTATAAAAATAAAATAAAAGGTGATTTTAATCTAGTATTGCAGTGATATAAGAAAGACCAGTAAAATATATGAACAAAGGACAGTTATTTAATTGCACTCTATTCCAAGACATCTGAAGAGGAGAGATTATTTCAAAGTATTACATTTTAAACACACTAAACAGTTGCCAAACTAAGGAAAGTTGAATAGTGAATAATTTCTAAATCATATAATTTATACGTTTGTGATGTATAGCCTTTTGAAGAGAAGGCTTAGTTGGGGAGACAAAGTAGCTAACTTCATTTATTTTTTATTTTTTTATTTTATTGTTTAAAGTATTACAAATAATAGTACACATATCTCCTTCCTTTTTCCCCCATTGACCTTCCCCCAGCCTCCTCTACCCCCTGGCACATGCCCTCATCCCACCCCCCTCCCAGTGTCTTGTGTCCATTAGTTGTGCTTATACAAGTCCTACGGTTGATCTCTTTCCCCCTCTCCCCAACACTCCCCAGCCTTTATGCTGTAATTTGACAGTCTGTTCGATGCTTCACTGCCTCTGTATCTATCTTTTTATTCATCAGGTTATAATGTTCTTTATTTTCCATAAATGAGTGAGGTTATGTGGTATTTTTCTTTCATTGCCTGGCTTATTTCATTATCTTCATTTATTTTTAATGGGAAGTCATAAAGAAGGATGGGTGAAAGAGGTTTCATAAAGGTAAAACTCATAACAATTAAGGAAGAGCACTCTTATAATTATCACTGCAAAAAAATAGCTGTTGTATAAATGGAAATATTTCAAGTGGAGATGAGATAGTTATCTGCCCTGGTTGTACAAAGAACTCATAGATGTGAAGATAGATTGAAATAAGATAGTTCTAAATCTTTCCAATTCTGAGACCCTTTGCAAATACCATTATTTCTTCCTATATCTTGTGGTCCAACTATTTACCCAGAAAATATGGCTATTCTGTTTCAAACTTAAGGACAAGTCACAACTATGGAATTGCATTTTATATAAAGTAACAGAACAAATGCTATACTTGGTTAAAATGCAAAACTTTTCAATTTAAAAAAATATATTTATTGTTGAGAGTATTAAAGATCCCCCCCAAAAAAAAAAAAACAAAAAAACACCTCCCTTAACCACCAGTGCCTGCCCTACTCCAGGCCTTCACCACCCTATTGTTTGTGTCCATAGATAATGAATATATGCATATGTTTTTGGGTTAATAACTTCTCTACCCCCCTCCCTTCCCTCGGAGATTCATCAGTCTGTTTTATGTTTCCATGCCTTTGGTTCTATTTTATTCATCAGTTTAATTTTTTCATTAGATTCAGTGTTCATTTATTTTGATATTTAGATTCAATTGTTGATATATAAGTATTTATTGCCTCCTCCTCCTCCTCCTTCTCTTCCTCCTCCTCCTTTTTCTTCTGGAATACCCTTCAACATTTCATGTAATACTGTTTTGGTGGTAATGAAATCCATGAAATCCTTTACTTTTTTTTTTTTTTTTTGGTCTGGGAAGCTCTTTATCTCACCCTCAATTCTAAATTTTAGCTTTGCTGGGTAGCATAATCTTGGTTGCAGGTTCTTGCTATTCATCATTTTGAATATTTCTTGCCACTCCCTTCTGGCCTGCAAAGTTTCAAAGTTTGAGGAATCATCTGACAGTCATATGGGTGCTCCCTGGTAGGTAAGTAACTGCTTTTCTCTTGCTGCTTTTAAGATTCTCTCTTTGTCTTTAGCCCTTGGAATTTTAATTATGATGTGTTTTGGTGTAGGCCTCTTTGGTTTCCTCTTGTAGGGACTCTCTGTGCTTCCTGGACTTGTAAGTCTATTTCTTTCACCAGGTAGGGGAGTTTTCTGTCAGTATTTTTTTCAAATAGGTTTTCAGTATCTTGCTCTCTCTCTTCTCCTTCTGGGACACCCATGATGCACATGTTCATATACTTGAAGTTGTCCCAAAGTCTCCTTATACTATCTTCATATTCTTTGTTTCTTTTTTCTTTCTGCTCTTCTGATTGGGTGTTTTTTTTGCTTCTGCATCATTCAAATCATTGATTTGATCCTTTGAATCCCTGTAAATTATTCATTATTTCAGTTAGTGTGCCTTTCATTTCTGACCGGTCCTTTTTCATGTCTTTATGTTCTCACTAATTTCTTTGAAATTCTCACTAAGATTCTTGAAAGTCTCGTTAAGTCCCTTGAATGGTGCCCAATTCCTTGAGATTCCATTAAGATCCTTGAGCATCCTTATAACCATTGTTTTGAACTCTGTATCGAGTAGTTTGCTTACTTTCATTTCATTTATTTCTTTTTCTGAAGATTTATTCTGTTCTTTCATTTGTGTCATGTTTCTTTTTCTCCACATTTTGGCTGCTTTCCTGTTTTTTTTTTTTGTTTTTTTTTTCAGTTTATTAGATAGAGCTGCTATGTCTCCTGGAATTGGTAGAATGGCCTTGTGTAGTAGGTGTTCTGTATGCCCCAGTGGCTCACCCTCCCCAGTCACCTGAGCTGGGTACTCTAGGTGTGCCCCTGTGTAGGTTGTGTAGACAGTCTTGTAGTTGAGCCTTGATTGCTGTTGGTGTCAATGGGAGTAATTGACCCCCAGGCCAATTGGCAGTGAGACCAGCTGTGACTACAGTGGCAGAGATGCTGTGCAGGAGACACCCTTATGGAGCAGGACTTGCTTCAGTGGGGTTTTGAGGAATGGGGCATGCTGAAGGCAGCTGCTGCTTGCTTGAGAGATTTTAAGAAAATCTGAAGCGTGAGCCAGGACAGGCCAAATATAATGAAAAGCTGCTGCAAACAGCTTGGGTGAGGGTGAAAATTGAGTGCGGCAGGATCTTAGGGAATCACCAGAGTGGAGCAAAACAGTGAAAGCCAGTTGATGGAAACTCAGATATAGTTCCTACCAGTCTTCTGTGACAGGAGTGGTCTCAGCATAGGAACAATGACTTCTGCCAGCACTTTTGTCTGGGAAAAAGCTGCCCCTTAGTTCTTACCCCAGTGCCAGATAATCCAGTTCCTCCTCATATGTCCCTGAATCCCCACAAGCTGATGCCTCAGGGCTGGAACTCAGAGGGAGTGAGTCCAAGTCTGTGAGCCAGCCCTTTAAGAGGAACTGCTTGGGATTCCAGCAGCCTCCATGTCACTCAGCCACAATCCCAGTTAGTTTTTACAGCCCAAAGTTATGGAGACTTCTCTTCAGAGCACTGGAACCCTGTGCTGAAGGGTCTGATGTGGGGCTGGGACTGATAGCTCTTCATGGGAGGCCTTTGCAGCCTAGATATACCTCCCAATTAAAAAAACAAAACAAAACAAAACACATGCAGATGTTGGACCAGCCTGTTCTGCACCTTTGCTCCTCCTACCAATCTTGAAGTGCTTTATTCTTGTAAGACTTCCATTTAGCCAGATTTCAGGTGATTGTGAGGGATAGTTGTTCTGTATTTTAGTTGTAATTTGGTGTGGTTGTGGGAGATGGTGAGTACCAGCATTTACATACTCTGCCATCTTGATTCTCTCTAGAATGCAAAGACTTAACTATTTTTATATGTGGGACAAATGCCAAGCAATGCTAGCATTGCCACCACTCCTTTCCTCTCCCTATAACCTCCTCCATATCTTGTGTTACCATGCAGAGTACAGTCTCATTACAATCTGCAGATATCTACTTCCATCTCTTCTGTTTTTCTTGTTGTGGTGTTGAAACATTAAAGAGGACCTTTAAGGTCAGGTAGCGTGTGTGTGTGGTTGGATGGGGTAGTGTGTAACCTCTGGGAATGTGTCTAAATGACTATGCTTTTCATTCACCTATAAGTTATGGAATACATTCAATCAATTAGTCCTTTTCTATGCTTCCAAGGGAAATCTGTGAGAGTGGTGCTTGCCTTACATGAAATATATTCTCATCTAAGGAGGATTCAGAAAACACAATGATGGTATTACTTAAGATTTAAAATTTTATTGTATCTTTTAAAATTATAATAATCATATATACTTGGTGCCACAAGTCAAATCATATAGGGTTGTGTAAAGAAAAATTAATAATTGCCTCTCCATCTCATGCCACTGAGATAATGTTAACAGTCTGGATTTTCTTTCTATAACTTCGTTTTTGCTCATACAAGTCTATGCAAGCATACACAATGATAATATATTTCCTCTATATTTTAGCTAACCAGATAGGATCATATTATTCATATTAATCAGCAACTTGATTTATTTCACTTAATATGTTACAGACATCAACACATATAACTACAACTTACTGTTTTAAGAGCTGTGGGAAAAGACTGATAGGTTGGAACACACACACACACACACACACACACACACCTTAAAAAATTCAATGGACTTGGAAAAATATTTGTAACAAAATGGTAAATTTCACTAATAGATAAGGAGTTCCCACAAATTGATTGAGAAAAAGAAACTCTTTGAAGAAAAAATGAGGGAAAGCTATAAATGGGTAATTCACAACAAATATATAAATAACCAACAAATATGTGAAAACGTGTTCAACTTCATTGTAGTCATGGAAATGTAAATTCAAATCAAGAGCATATTACATATTACATTAAAATTATGAAATAACAAAAGTTCATTGTAAAAACAGGTTAAGAGTAAAACTATATGGAGGTGGATAAAAAGGTACATAATAGACTCACTTCACCCTTGAAGTCTGACTTCTCATTTGTTAACCATATTTACTATTTACCACATAATTCTCCTTACAAACATAAACCAACTCATAACAAAGGCTGTTTTATCTATTTATTTATTCATTTATTTATTTAAACTTTTTTTCTTTATTTTATTTTACTCTTTTCCATTACCATTTATTCCCCCATACCTTCTTCCATCTCAACTCCCGCTTCCCCCTAGCCCCTCAATCACCAAACTGTTGTCAGTGTCCATAAGTTCTTTCTCTTTGTAAGGCTGGGAAAAGAACCCAAGCAGTAAGAGGTGATAGCACATTGTGGTTTCAATTTGTATTTCTCTGATAATAAGTGATGTTGAGCATCTTTTCATTTGTATACTGATCATCTGTATGTCCTCTTTGGAGAAGTGTCTATTGAAGTCCTTTACCCATTTTTCATTGGATTGTTTTTGGCGTTGAGTTTTATAAGTTGTTTAGAAAGTTTGAATATTAACCCTTTATCAGATGTAATGGTGAATATGTTTCCCCATTCAGTGGGATGTCTTTTCATTTTGTTGATGGTTTCCTTTGCTGTGCAAAAAAATTTCAGTATGATGTGGTCCAATTTGTTTATTTTTCTTTTGTCTTCCTTGCTGAGGCAATATATCAGAAAAAATATTGCTACCCAGAAATAACTGAGATTTTACTGCCAATTTCTTCTAGCATTTTTATATTATTGTGTTATTGAGTCTAACATTTTAAGTCTTTAATCCATTTTGAGTTTATTCTTTTTAAAAATATTTTATTGCTTTTTAGAGAAAGAGGAAGGGAGAGGGAGAGAGAAACACCAATGTGAGAGTGAAACATTGATTAGCTGCCTCCAGCACGTACACCACTAGGGATCCAGCCTGCAACCCAGGCATGTGCCACAACTGGGAATCAAACCAGCACCCTTTTCATGCTTGGAATAATGTCCAACCAACTGAACCACACCAGCCAGGGCTTAAGTTTCTTCTTCCTTTTAAACATCTTTATTGTTGAAAGTATTACATATGTCCCCTACTCTCCAATTGACTTCCTCCAGCCTACCCCTGCTCCCAAACCCAGGCCCTATTGTCTGAGTCCATAGGTTATACACATATGCATATAAGTTCTTTGGTTGATCTCATCCCAACCACCCACCCTCCCCAACCTTCCTTCAAAAGTTTGTTCCATGCTTCTATGTCTCTGGATCTACTTTGTTCATCAGTTTATTTTGTTATTAAATTCCACATATGATTGAGATAATGTGATACTTATCTTTTTCTGAATGGCTTATTTCACTTAGCATAGTACTCTCCAGGTCCATCCATGCTGTTACAAATGGTAGGAATTCTTTCTTTTTTATAGCTACACTAGAGGCACGGTGAATGAAATTCGTGCATGATGTGGGGTCCCTCAGCCCTTCCTGCACCCTCTCCAATATGGGACCCCTCAGGGGATGTCCGACTGCTGGTTTATGCCTGATCCCAAAGGCATCGGGCCGGATCGGGCCTAAACCAGTAGTTGGACATTCCTCTCACAATCTGGGACCACTGGCTCCTAACCGCTCACCTGCATGCCTGCCTGATTGCCCCTAATCCCTTTGCCTGCCTGCCTGCCTGATCACGCCTAACCACCTCTGCATACTGACCTGATTGCCCCTAACCACCCTTCCCTGCCTGCCTGATTGCCCTAACCACCCTCCCCTGCTGGCCTGATCGCCCCTAACTGCCATCCCCTGCCTGCCTGCCTGCCCCTAACCGCCTCTGCCTCTGCCCCCACCACCATGTCTTTGCCCGGAAGGAGGATTGGATGACCAGAAGATGTCTGATCGACCTGGTCTAATTAGCATATTACCCTTTTATTAGTATAGATAGTATTCCATTGTGTAAATGTACCATAGCACTCTTCCACTCATCTGCTGATGGACATTTGGGCTGTTTTCATATCTTAGCTATTGTAGATTGCACTGCTATGAACATAGGGGTAGATATATTCTTTCTGATTGGTGTTTCCAATTTTTAGGATATATTCCTACAAATGGGATCACTGGGTCAAATGCAAGTTCTATTTGTAATTTCTTGAGTAAACTTCTTACAGTTTCCACAGTGGCTGCACCAGTCTGCATTCCCACCAGCAATGTACTAGGGTTTTCTCTGCATCCTTGCCAGCACTTGTCATTTGTTGATTTATTGATGATAGCCATTCTGACAGGTGTGAGCTGATACCTCATTGTCATTTTGATTTGCATCTCTCAGATGATTAGTGACTTTGAGCATGTTTTCATATGCCTCTTGGCTTTCTTTGAAGAAGTATCTATTTAGGTCCTTTGTCCATTTTTAAATTGGATTGTTTGTCTTCTTTTTGTTAAGTTGTATGAGTTCCCTATATGTTTTGGAGATTAACACCTTATTGGAAGTATCGTTGGCAAATATGTTCTCCCCTGCAGTGGGCTCTTTTTTTTAATTTTGTTGATGGCTTCTTTTGCTGTGCAGAAGCTTTTTATTTTATATAGTCCCATTTATTTTCTCCTTTGTTTCTATTGTCCTAGGAGATGTATCAGTAAACATGTTGCTATGAGAGATTTCAGAGATTTTGCTCCCTATGGCTTCTTCTAAGATTTTTATTGTTTCATGACTTACATTTAAGTCTTTTATCCATTTTGAGTTTATTCATGTGTATGGTGTAAATTGGTGGTCTAGTTTCATTCTTTTGCATGTCCAATTTTCCCAACACCATTTATTGAAGATGGGACTCCATTCTATGCTCTTGCCTCTTTTGTCAATTATTAATTGAGCATAATGGCTTGAGTCAATTTCTAGGTTCTCTGTTTTGTTCCATCAATCTATATGGCTGTTCTTGGCAAGGACTAGGCTGTTTTGATTACAGTAGCTTTGCAGTATAATTTGAAATCTGGTATTGTGATTCCTCCAACTTTGTTCTTCTTTCTCAATATTTCTGCTGCTATCTGGTGTCTTTCTTGGTTCCAGATGAATTTTTGGAGAGTTTGTTCTAGGTCTATGAAATGTGCCGAGGGTATTTTAATAGGGATTACATTTAATCTATAGGTTGCTTTGGGTACTATGGACATTTTAATGATGTTGATTCTAACAATCCATGAACACAGTATATTCTTTCACTTGTTTATATCTTTCTCTATCTCTTTATTCAATGTCCTGTAGGTTTCTGAGTACAAGTCTTTTTTTAAATCGTTATTGTTCAGATTATTACAGTTGTTCCTCTTTTTTCCCCCTATACCTTCCCTCCACCCAGTTCCCACCCCACCCCATGCCCTTACCCCCACACCCACTGTCCTCATCCATAGGTGTATGTTTTTTGTCCAGTCTCTTCCCCCATCTCCCACAGCCCTTTCCCCTTGAGGATTGTCAGTCCACTCCCTTTCTATACCCCTGATTCTATTATATTCACCAGATTATTCTGTTCATCAGATTTTTTTATTCACTTGATTTTTAGATTCACTTGTTGATAGATATGTATTTGTTGTTCATAATTTTTAACTTTACCTTTTTCTTCTTCTTCCTCTTCTTAAAGAATACCTTTCAGCATTTCCTATAATACTGGTTTGGCGGTGATGAACTCCTTTAGCTTTTTCTTATCTGTGAAGCTCTTTATCTGACCCTCAATTCTGAATGATAGTTTTGCTGGGTAGAGTAATCTGTGTTGTAGGTTCTTGCTATTCATCACTTTGAATATTTCTTGCCACTCACATCTGGCCTGCATAGTTTCTGTTGAGAAATCTGCTGACAGTTGTTTGTATGGGTTCTCCCTTGTAGGTAACTAACTGTTTTTCTCTTGCTGCTTTTAATATTCTCTCTTTGTCTTTTGCTCTTGGCATTTTAATTATGATGTGTCTTGGTGTTGTCCTCTTTGGATTCCTTTTGTTTGGGGTTCTCTGTGTTTCCTGGACTTGTAAGTCTATTTCTTTCACCAGATGGGGGAAGTTTTCTGTCATTATTTCTTCAAATATGTTTTCAATATCTTGCTCTCTCTCTTCTTCTGGCACCCCCATAATTCGGATGTTGGTACACTTGAAGTTGTCTCAGTGGCTCCTTCCACTATCTTCATATTTTTGGATTCTTTTTCCTTTTTGCTTTCCGGTTGGGTATTTTTTGCTTCTTTGTATTTAAAATCTTTGACTTGATTCTTGCAATCTTCTAGTCTGCTGTTGGATCTCTGTATATTATTTTTTATTTCAGTCAGTGTATGATTAATTTCTAGTTGGTCCTTTTTCATATCCTCGAGGGTTTCACTAAGTTTATCGGCCTTTTCTAGAAAAATCTTGAGTAACCTTATAACCGTATAGGTTTTGAACTCTATATCCAGTAGTTTGTTTTTCTTCATTTCTTTCATTTGTGACCTGTTTCTTTGACTCCGCATTTTGGTTGCTTCCCTGAGTTGATATAGTGGCTTTGTGTGCTAGGTGTCCTATAGGGCCCAGTGGCTCAACCTGCCCAGTTACCTGAGGTGGACACTTTTGGTGTACCCTTTTGTGGGCTGTGTGCACAGTCTTGTTGTAGTTAAGCCTTGATTGTTGTTGGTATCACTGGGAGGAATTGACCTCCAGGCCAATTGGCTGTGAGGATCAGCTGTGTCTACGATGGGAGAACTTCTGTGCTGGAGACACGCTTATGGGGCAAGACTTGCTTCAGTGGGGCTTTGGTGCTCACTGAGTCTGCCCCCTCAGTGTGTCCCTTATGGATATGAGGGTTGTAATCTGGATGGTCCTACTCTGACCCCTGGGTACACTGGCTATTGGATCTCCAAGGAGGTGCTAATTTAGCCTCCGCCTGAAGCTTCCCAGCAGCAGCTATGGATAGATCTGCAGATTCCTCTCTTTGGGTTTAGGAGGTGCCCAGATGAGGCTTAGCTGTGAAGCAGTGCAAGTTGCTGTGGGGCTTTGGGCCTTCTTTTGGATGTTCTAGGTCTTTCTGACTCAGCTGCAGTTTGTTAGGTAAGTTTAGTTTTCAAAGGACCAGGCCATTCATATGCAAAAGCCTCTGTGCACAGCTTGGATGGGGCGGAGTCTCAGGGTGGAGCAAACAGCTATGACTTCCCATCAGCCCTGCCCTAAGAGGCCCCTGGTTCTCAGTGTCCCGCGGTAATCGCTGCAAGCACCTCTGAGAGAAAGCCGCCCTCGAGTTCCGCCCACTGCCAGACAGTCCAGTTTCTCCCCGTATGAGTCTGGGTCCCCAGATTCTCACCTGAACTGGAGTTCAGAGAAGTTGGGAGCTTGTGTCTCCCTGCAAATTGAAAAAGCCAGCCACATACTCAGTTGCCAGCCCTCTCTGTGCACGCCTCTGTACCTCTGGACTTTACTTCTGCAGCTCCTCTGAGTCTCAGTGTGCTTTTCCCTTCCCTTCTAGTTGTAGAATTTTCACTTAGCCAGCCATCCTGTGGTTCTGGATGATGCCCGTTTTGTCTTTCAGTTGTAGTTTTGAAGTGGTGGTGCACACCAGCAAGTTCAGGTCTTTACCTATGCTGCCATCTTGGTTTCTCTATCGAGTACATGTCTTTTGCCTCCTTGTTTAAGTTTATTCCTATGTATCTTAATTTTTTTCCTTGCAATGGTAAATGGTATTGTTTTTTAGTTTCTCTTTCTGAGAGTTCATTATTGGTGTATAAAAATGCCATAGATTTATGTGTGTTAATTTTATATACTGCTATGTTTTCCAAATTCATTTTTTAAATCTAGTAGTTTTTTGGTAGAGTCTTTAGGGTTTTCTATGTACAATATCATGTCATCTGTGAATAATGACAGTTTTACTTCTTCTTTTCTAATTTGGATGCCTTTTATTTATTCTTCTTTTCTGATTGCTATGGCTAGGACTTCTAGTACTATGTTAAACAAGTGTGGTAAAAGTGGGCATCCCGGTATTGTTCCTTTTCTTAGAGGAAATGATTTCTCATACATATTTTATTATATTTATACCTAAGTATTTCATGTTTGTGAGTCCTAATGTAAATGATATTGTGTTTTTAAATTTCAAATTCCACTTATTAAATTTCAAATTAACTTTTGTATATTAACCTCATGTTATGCATTCTGTCTATAATTCCTCATTAGTTCTAAGAGTTTTTCTGTTGATCCTTTTGGATTATCTGCTTAGACAATTATGCCATCTGCAAAATAAAGAACAGTTTAATTTCTTTCTTCTCAATCTATATCCTTTTTATTTTCCTGTCTTATTTCATTAACAAGAATTTCCAGTTTGATACTGAAAAAGAGTACTAAGATGGTACATCCTTGCCTCATTCCTGATCTTAGTGTGATGACTTTTTAGATACAATGCTTTTTCTGCATCTATTTATACTTTGATGTGATTTTTATTTTTACCTCCCTCCCTCCCTTAGTTCATATAGGATAATTAGAGTGGACTGAGTTTTGGAAATTTCCCTTCCCCCAGTTCAGTTAAGCTCTGAAGATATCCTGAAAGGTTCAGCTGTGCTTAACTAGATTCACATGAGGGTGGGCCTTGTTAAGAAGAATAGAGAACTCTGGTTTATTTAAAAATGGTTCTTTTTACCCTTCCCCCTGCTGGAAGCACAAGCAGATTTTTTTCTCTAATATTTACTGAACACATATTTAAGATCCTGGAAATAAATGTCACAATCTCATGGGGAACCCATATCACAGAGTCCCTCAGGAGTTTTCAACTCTCAGACTTATCCACCTTAAGCCTCCAACAATTCCTCACTTATACTTCAGTTTTACCTACCCTGGCACTGGATGCCACAGTAGTGTCTACTCATGAGCCTAAGCTTATGTAAGCTACAGTTCTTTGTATGTACCTGTATTTCCAATAATGGAGACAGTGGTTTTCCTTGTGTCTTCCTCTATTTTATGGATCCTAGAAGAGTTATTGATTTTTCAGTCTGCTATCAAAGAGTCAACTGTATTATTATATAAGGCTAGAGGCCAGGTGCATGAAATTCATGCATGGGGGTGTGTGCCCCTTGGCCCAACCTGCACCCTCTCCAATCTGGGACCCCTGAAGTGATGTCTGACTGCCCATTTAGGCCTGATTCAGGTAGGATCAGGCCTAAATGGGCAGTCGGACATCCCTCTCACAATCCAGGACTGCTGGCTCCCAACTTCTTGCCTGCTTGCCTTCCTGATTGCCCCTAACCACTTCTGCCTGCCAGCCTGATCACCCCCTAACTACTCCTCTGCCAGCCTGATTGATGTCTAACTGCTCCCCTGCCATCCTGTTTGCCCCTAACTGCCCTCCCCTGCAGGCCTGCTCACCCCTAACTGCCCTCCCCTGAAGGCCTGGTCACCCCTAACTGCCCTACCCTGCAGGCCTGGGTCCCCCCCAACTGCCATTCCCTGCAGGCCCAGTCAACCCCAACTTCCCTCCTCTGCCGGCCTGGTCACCCCTAACTGCCCTCCCCTGCAGGCTTGATCACCCCCAACTGCCCTCCCTTGCATGCCTGGTCCCTCCCAACTGCCCTCCCCTGCTGGCTATCTTGTTGTGGCCATCTTGTGTCCACATGGGAGCAGCCATCTTTGATCACATTGGGGCAGCCATCTTGTGTGTTGAAGTGATGATCAATTTGCATATTACTCTTATTAGAAATGATATGTATTCTTATAGTACCTGGACAAACTAAGTTGCAGGGAAAGGAAAATTCTCTCCAATTGTATGTCTTTATTTTTCTCTAAGTATATATTTGAAATATTTTCTACAGAAATTCTGATGGAAAAATAGTTATTCCATTTTGTTTTTTTATTTTCAACTTGAATTAAGAGACTTTTAACTTCCTATTCTATTGGCTTTTGTTTTTTTCTGCCAATGTCACTTTCTGTATAAACTATTTTGACTCTTGGCTGTTAGGCATATGAAGGCAGCAATTTTATGAGGAAATGAAGGGTCCTGCTATCCCCCATCATATCTGGGTATCTATAAGTCCTTAGCTAACTCCCTGACTGATTCATCCTTGCTTCAATATCTTGCCCTATGATGAAGAAATATTATCATTGTTATTTCTGTATTTTTAAAACTAGAAACTCATATCATATTTTTTCAGTTAGCTAACCCAAATGATAAGGAAGATATGTACTTGAAAGAAAGATAAGTACTTAGAATATATATATATATATGTTGGTTTGTTTTTTGGAAAAGTAGAGCAAGAAGAATATTGCTCCATTGTTCAGTGTAATTAAGTCTGATCCATGACCTAGAAGCTGTCCACTCATAGTTTCATTCTCCTAGACACTCTTTTTTTTTTTTCTTCTTTCTCTGCAAGTGCCAAAATTGTGTTACTTATATGTGGTGTTGGGGACAGGAGGTGGGAAATGTGTATTATTGGGAGATTTTTCTCTTTCTTGCCTTGGTTAGTATTAAATTTGTAAGTTCTTGACTAATAATACTTTTAACCCTATTATATTATTGTGTTTTTTATAGTGTAGTTTATCAACTTAAAAATGGCCCTGTTTCTTTTCTATTTGTACAATCAATATGTAGGCTTTCATGGTATTAGTTGAAAGATGATAAAATGCCTCCCTTCTTCCCAATGGCTTTTTAGTCAGCATGTACCAGTGTCTGAAATTCCAACCATTGAGCATTCTTTCATCCCTTGGATGAAAACTTTGTTGAAGTCTCCTGCTAAAATGTGTATATACCTGGGGGTTAATAAAGCATCCTGAGCCTGTAATTCCTTAGTCTAAGTGATATTACCAGATTATATCTAGAAGAAAACAGGTTACTAAAGGAATAAGACCTAGGATAAGAAAGAATTGAGGAAGCAAACATCTTGAATATTTCTGGAGATTGGGGAGCAAACTAAGAAGCAAGTTCTCATAATCCAACAATTGTGCCTATTGATCACAATTAAAAGCACACACAAGTGGCCTAACCCTACTTACATGGCAGTATGTTGCATAAACATTGCCTATCTCAATGGTTTCTGCATTGTTGTTGTTATTGTTTATTTGCTCATATTCTAGCTTTATTTAAAATTTTTTTATTGAATGAATTCTATGTGACATATGATATAGTATTAGTTTCAAGTGTACACTGGAATGATTGGACATCACCTTATGATGTGATTACCAGGATAAGTCTAATAAAAATCCTAGTAAACACCAGTCACTACATAAAGTTAATATGATATTATTGACTATTTTTCATATGCTGCACATTACATCCTTATGAATTATATGTTTTCATAACTGGAAGTTTGTATCACTTATTCCGTATTATCTTTTTTACTCATTCTTCTCCTGGAAATCAATACCTTGTTCTCTATATGGGTCTGTGTATGTTTTGTTTTTTCTTATATTCTGCATATAAGTAAAATAATATGGTATTTGTCTTTGTCTGACTTATTTCACTTAACATAATACTCTTTAGGTCCATCCATTTTATTACAAATGACAAGATTTTATTCTCTTTGTATGGTTGAGTAATATCCCATTATACACTGTGTGGCCAGATTATTAGGATCGCTGAATGCATAATAATCTGGCCACTCAGTGTATATCCTATATAATAAAAGGCTAATATGCAAATTGTCCCCTCAACCAGGATTTCGACCAGCAAGCGGGTCAGCCAACAACCCATGTCCCCTCCCCCTGGCCAGGTTGGCTGGACCCCACCCATGCACGAATTCATTCACCAGGCCTCTAATGCACTGGGCCTCTAATATATATACTGAGTGGCCAGATTATTATGCATTCAGAGATCATAATAATCTGGCCACTCAGTGTATATATAATGCTTTATATATAATACTAGAGGCCCGGGACAAAAATTCATGCACAGATGGGGGCCAGCCAGGGGGAAGGGCCACAGGAGGTTGGCCAGCCAGTCCCGCCCCTGCTCGGGCGTGTTGGCTGGCCACAGTGCACATGATAGCGACCGGTTGTTCCAGTTGTTCTGGTCATTCTGATCATTCTGGTCTTTCCAGTCGCTTGGCTTTTATATATAGATATATAACATTAACTATATATAACTATCTATATATGTACATGTACATGTACATGTATATGTATATGTATATGTATATGTATATGTACATGTATATGTATGTGTATGTGTGTGTGTGTGTGTGTGTGTGTATATATATATATATATATATATCTCCTACCTTATAATAGAGAAACATGCAAATTAACCGCACCTCCGCTACGCCCATGATTGGGCCTGCGGGAGGCTGGGGGCGGGACTCCGGGTGGCCTATCCGGCCGTTGAGAAGATCAAGATGGCAGCGCCCAGTCCTCTTAGCTCTGGGGGTCGCTGGGAAGATCGCCACCCTGGGGAAGCGAGGCCTGGCGGCCCAGCCACTCCCGGGGGGTCCGTGGGAAGATCGCTGCCCCAGGGAGGCGAGACCTGGCTGCCCAGCCGCTCCCGGGGGTCCCTGGGAAGATCGGCAACCAAGGGGGGCATGGCTGGGCCCGCCCAGCCGCTCCCGGAGGTCCCTGGGGAGATCGGCACCCCGCGGAGGTGAGGCAGGACTCACTCAGCAGCTCCCGGGGTCCCTGGGAACATTGCAGGCATGTGGTTGCTGAGACCCAGACCAGGCCTCTGGCCACAGATTCATAGCTTTGTGGAGACCTAGGGCAGGGATCTGCCTCATCTGCAGAGAGACAGAGGTTCTTCAGTGCCCCCAAGACGTGGGTGGGCCCAGCCAGGGATCAAGGGGCATGGAAGGACTCCTGGCAGAGGGTCAAGGACCCTCACCCCTGAGGCGGGGGTTAAGGGGTGGTGCCACCTCAGTGGAGGGGTGCTGCACTGCAGGGTACTGGACTGACTGATGTGATTCAGAGAAGCTCCCAGTGCTAACCGGCCACGCTCAGGTGGCCTTCACACTTGAGAGGCAGTGACTCCTGCTCCTGCCTTGACACAAAAGCAATCTCGTGACACCCTGCCCCATGGAAGAGCATGCCTAGGCAGTGAGTGGGAAGCCTTCCACCTGCTTCGGAGAAGGGGGGGCAGTAAAGAATGGGGGGAGAGGAAAGAATGTGGAGCATCTGCAATGAAGAGGTGCTTGAGAAAGAGGCTCAGAAGCCTGACTGGAAGGTTTGTTCTGTTTGCTGGGCCGCTGCCCCTTAGGAAGCGCAAAGAGCATGGCTCTGAGGGCTTCCTGTGTGCTGAGTCAAGTTCCACAGCCAACTGGAATTGGCCTCAGTTTCCTGGTCTGTAAAATCGATGAAGCGTGTCCCAGTGCCTTCACTGAGCTTTGATGGCCAATTGAGATACTATATAAAGAAAATGAGGGAAGAAGTGAGAAAGAAAAGGAAGGACGAGCAACACAAAAGAAAGACTGAAAGGAACCTGTAAACCCATTGTCACTTAAATAGGGAATATAGTCAATAGTGTTGTAATGATGGTATGATGCCAGGTGGGTACTAGAAATATCGGGGAACACTTCGTAAAGTATATGATTGTCTAACCACTATTCTGTAACTAATATAAAACCTAAAACCAATACAAAATAATGTTGAATGTAAAGAAATGAAAATTGGAGTGAAATTTTTATAAATTTCAAAGTTTAAATAAAAGCTGTAAAGGAAGGAAGAGGAGAATAAAAAGTGTTTTTCATTTTACCACTTCATTAAAAAGACAGTTGTCTTTATACGGTGCTTTTATACTTTTCTAAGTCATTATCTCATTTTAATTTCCAGGCAACTTAAAGACAAGATAAGTATTCCATCCACTATTCAAAGAAAGGAAATCTTGGTGTCTGGTCCTAATGATTCAATCGTCAAGCCCTTATTGTAAAGCAGGGTTAGTAAAATTTTCTGTGCAGGATCATATCTATACTAATAAAAGCCTTGGGGGTGATCAGGCCAGCAGTGGAGGGATTTTGGGGGCAATCAGGCCTGCAGAGGAGCAGTTAGGGGGCAATCAGGCCAGCAAGGAAGCAGTTAGGGGGCAATCAGGCAGGTAGGTGAGCGGTTAGGAACCAGTGGTCCCGGATTGTGAGAGGGATGTCCAACTGCAGGTTTAGGCCCGATTCCACAGGGATCGGGCCTAAACCTGCAGTTGGACATCCCCCGAGGGATCCCATATTAGAGAGGGTACAAGCTGGGCTGAGGGACACCCTCCCCAGTGCACGAATTTCGTGCACTGGGCCTCTAGTATATATATATATATATATATATATACACACAAACACACACTAGAGTTCTGATGCCCTCTTGCAATCTGGGACCCCTCGGGGCATATTAGGGAGCAGTTTTGGCCTATTCCCTGCCGGCCAGGCCGAGGGACCACACCATTGCATGAATCCGTGCATGGGGACTCTAGTATGCATATAAGATCTTTGGTTAGTCTCTTCCCAACCTCCCCCCTCCTCCTTTCCCTCTGAGATTCATTAGTCTGTTCCATGTTTCCATGCCTGTGCCTTGAGCATCAGTCCCCTTGTGGTCATTGTGCGCCATAGCTACCGGAAGGTCAGCAGTCGGCTGGTTGGTTGGTCAGCCAGTTGCTTAGGCTTTTATATATATACTAGAGGCCCAGTGCACAAAATTCATGCATGGGGGGGGATTCCCTCAGCCCTGCCTGCACCCTCTCAAATCCAGAACCCCTGAGGGGATAACTGGCATTAGGACATCCCTCTCACAATCCAGGACTACTGGCTCCTAACCGCTCGTCTGCCTGCCTGATTGCTCCTAACCACTCTGTCTGCCAGCCTGATGCCCCTAACTGCTCCCCTGATGGCCTGATTGCCCATAAAACCTCTCTCTTCCAGCTGGCCTGATCACCACATAACTGCTCCCCTGACAGCCTGATTACCCTTAACCCTCTCCCACTGGCCTGATCACCCCTAACTGCCCTCCCCCACCGGCCTGATTGCCTCTAACTGCCCTACCACTGTGGCTTTGTCCAAAAGGACATCTGAAGATAGGGGTGCATATATCTTTTCAAATTCATGTTTTAATTTTTTTTAAATAAATACCCAGATGTGGAATTTCTCGGTCATATGCTGGTTCTCTTAAAATTTTTGAGAAACTTCATACTTTTTCATAAAGGCTGTACCAATTTACAATACCACCAAGACTGCATGAGGATTCCCTTTTCTCTACATCCTTGCATCACTTGTTGTTTGAGACTTTTTTATAATAGCCATTGTAACAGATGTGGTTTTTATTTGCTTTTCCATAATGATTAATGATGTTGAGCATCTTTTGATAAGTATCTTGGCCATATGTATGTGTTGTTATGTCCTCTTCCCATTTTTAAATCAGATTTTTAAAAATATTGAGTTGTATGTGTTCTTTATATTTTGGATATTAATCTCTATATAACTCTTGCTATTTGTTATCATTTGTAAAATTATTCTCTCATTCAGTAGGCTTTTTTATTGTTGATAGTTTACTTTACTGCACTAAAGCTTCTTAATTTGTTGTAGTCCCATTTATGTATTTTTGCTTCTGTTGCCCTTGCCCAAAGAGACACATCCAAAAACTATTACTAAGAATGACATGAAAGAATTCATTGCCTATATTTTCTTCTAGGAGTTTTATAGATTTACATCTTACTAGTCCATTTAAGTCTTTAATCCATTTTGTGTTTATTTTTGTACTAGAGGCCTGGTGCATGAAATTTGTGCATGGGGGAGTAGGGTCCCTTCATCCCAGCCTGCACCCTCTCCAATCTAAGACTCAGGGATCGGGCCTAAACCAGCAGTTGGACATCCCTCCCACAATCCTGGACTGCTGGCTCCTAATCCCTCACCTGCCTTCCTGCCTGGTCACCCCCATCTTCCCCCACCCCTGCTCGCCCTGAACTGCCCCCCCCCCCTTGATGGCCTGGTCGCTCCTCATGCCCCCCCTGCCAACCTGGTTGCCTCACACAGCCTGCTGTTCAGTCATTTGGTCATCCTTCACTAACCCCCCTGCCGGCCTGGTCATCCCACACAGCCTGCTCGTTCAGTCGTTTTGTCATCCCTCACTAACCCCCCTGCCGGCCTAGTCATAGGCAGCCATATTGTGAGGGTGTGATGGTCAATTTGCATATTACCTCTTTATTATATAGGATAGATATATCACTGATTTCTGTATATTAGTTTTGTATTGTACAACTTCACAGAATACATTTATTAGTTATAATAATTTTTGGTTGAGTCTTTAGGGTTTTCTATATATAATGTCATCTGCAAATAGTGAATTGTACTTCTTCCTTTTACCTTCTTTTTCCTTTTCCTACCTTGCAAACGATGTCGGATAGCTTTCTGTCTTTAAACAAAACTCATTTGAATTCTCTTTTGAAGATCATTTAAATCTGTTAAATTACTCTTCTCACCAAATGGTTTCTAACTTTGAATAAAGATTAGTTTAGAACATGATAGGTTAAGATAGTCAGATAAAAACTGATAAAATTTCTATGTTTTAAAAAGCAACCTTTTTGCAATTTTAAAACATTCAAAGAAAATTCAGTGGATTTTGCCTCTCAATCAAGGGAAATTCAATCTGTCTCATATCCTTTTACCTCCCTGAAGTGAAAAGCTACTGGAGATATTTACTATTTCTGCTCTCTGCTCAAAGTTAACATCTTTCCTCCAATTAATAGAATTTATAGTAATCAGGCTCACATTGTAGTTTCTAATTCTTCAACTTTAAGGTCATGGTGGTCTCCTTTACAAGCTTCTTGTGTGGCACTTGTGTTGGAAGTTTTTTGAATACTGCTTCAATTTCCTCCATAATTATTGGCCTATTTAGATTTTTTAATTCTTCCTGGTTGAGTTTTGGAAGGTCGCATTTTTCTAGGAATATGTCCATTTCTTCTAGGTTGACCAGTTTGTTGGAATAGAGTTGCTCATAGTATTTTTTTTTTTAATGATTCTTCATATTTCTGTGAGTTCTGTTATTTTGCTTTTTTTATTTCTGATTTTGTTTATTTGTGTCCTCTATCTTTGCTTCTTGGTGAGCCTGGCTAGAGGTTCATCAATCTTGTTTATCCTTTTAAAGAACCAGCTCTTGGTTTTGTTGATCTTTTGTATTTTTTTTGTCTCTATGTCATTTATTTCCACTCTGATCTTTATTATTTCCTCCCTTCTGCTCACACTGGGCTTTTCTTGTTGTTCTATTTCTAATTCTTCAAGTTGCAGAGGTAGATGGTTTATTACCAGTCTTTCTTTCTTTCTTTCTTTCTTTCTTTCTTTCTTTCTTTCTTTCTTTCTTTCTTTCTTTCTTTCTTTCTTTTTCTTTCTTTCTTTCTTTCTTTCTTTCTTTCTTTCTTTCTTTCTTTCTTTCTCTTTCTTTCTTTCTCTTTTTTTTTTTTTTTGAGGTAGGCCTGTAATGCTATGAAATTCCTTTTCAGGACTTCTTTCACTGTGTCCCATAGATTTTGGATTGTTGTGTTTTAATTGTAATTTGTTTCCAGGATTTTTTAAATTGCTTCTTTGATCGCTTTGGTAACCCAGTCATTTTTTAATAGTATGCTATTCAGCATCCAAGTGTTTGAACTTTTGTGATTGTTTTTATTGTAGCTGATTTCTAATTTTATGCTATTGTGATCTGAGAAGATGCTTGATATTATTACAAGCTTCTTCAATTTGGAGAGACTTTGCCTGTGTCCCAGTATGTGGTTTATCTTTGAAAATGTCCCATATGCTCTTGAGCAGAATGTATATTCTGTAACTTTGGGGTGGAATGTTCTGAAGATGTCAATTAAGTCCATCTCATCTAGTGAGTCATTTAGGATTGCTGTTTCTTTGCTGATTTTTTTTTTTGTCTAGAGGATTTATCCAGTGATGTTAATGGAGTACTAAAATCTCCTACTATGATTGCATTGGTGTCAATCACTCCCTTGATATCTTCCAGAAATGTTTTATTTTAAGTTGGGTGCTCCTGCATTGGGTGCATATACTGTATGTTTACCAGAGTTATATCCTCTTGTTGTATCAATCCCTTTAGAATTATGAAGTGGCCTTCCTTGTCTCTTGTTATGGTCTTCACACCACATAAACATATTGAGAGATAAAAACCATATAATCATATCAATGGATGCAGAAAAAGCATTTGACAAAATCCAACACCTTTTTTGATAAAAACTGTCAGCAAGGTGGAAATAGAAGGATCATATCTCAACATAACAAAAGCTATATATGACAAAACCTACAGCCAACATCATACTCAATGGGCAAAATCTAAAACCATTTCCTCTAAGACCAGGACAAAGACACAGATGCCCACTCAGCACTGCTCTTCCACATAGTAATAGAAGTACGAGCCATGGCAATCAGACAAGAAGAAATAATAAAAGGCATCCAAATTGGAAAATAAAAAATAAAATTGTCATTATTCGCAGATGACATGATACTGTGCACAGAAAACCCTAAATACTCCATAAAAAAAACCCAAAACTACTAGACTTAATAAATGAATTTGGCAATGTTGCAGGACACAAAATTAACACCCAGAAGTCTATGGTTTTTTTATACACCAATAATGAACTCACAGAAAGAGAAACTAAAACAAGAATCCAATTTATCATTGCAACAAAAAAAATAATATGCCTAAGAATAAATTTAACCAAGGAGGTAAAGGACCTGTACTCAGAATATTATAGGACACTGAAAAAAAGGGATAGAAAAAGACATAAACGAATGGAGGAATATACAATGTTCATAGGTTGGTAGAATCAACATCATTAAAATGTCCATACTACCCGCAATCTATAAGTTCAATGCAATCCCCATTAAAATACAAAGTACATACTGCAAAGACCTAGAACAAACTCTCCAAAAATTCATCTGGAATAATAATAATAAAAAAAGACCTCAAATAGCTACTGCAAATCTTGGAAAAGAAGAACAAAGTTGGAGGGGTCACAATACCAGATATCAAGTTATACTACAAAGCCACAGTTCTCAAAATTGCCTGGTACTGGCACAAGAACAGACATATAGACCAGTGGAACAGAACAGAGAACCCAGAAAACGACACAGGCCATTATGCTCAATTAATATTTGACAAAGGAGTCAAGAACATACAGTGGAGTCAAGGCAGTCTCTTCAATAAATGGTGTTGGGAAAATTGGACAGATGCATGCAAAAAAATGAAACTAGATCACCAACTTACACTATACACAAAAATAAACTCAATATGGCTAAAGGACTTAAACATAATATGGGAAACCATAAAAAATCTTAGAAGAAGATGTAGGCAGCAAAATAGCAGACATATGTCGTAGCAATATCTTTACCAATACAGCTCCAAGGGCAACGGAAACTAAGGAGTAAATAAACAAATGGGACTACATCCAATAGAAAGCTTCTGCACAGCAAAAGAAACCATCAACAGAACAACCAGAAAGCCCACTGCATGGGAGAACATATTTGCCAATGTTATCTCAGATAAGGGTTTAATCTCCAAAATTTATAGGGAACTCATACATCTTAACAAAAGGAAGATAAATAATCCAATTAAAAAAATGGGCAAAGGACCTAAATAGACACTTTTGAAGAGAAGACATACAGAAGGCCAAGAGACATGAAAACATGCTCAAAGTCACTAATCATTTGAGAGATGCAAATCAAAACAACAATGAGGTACCATCTCACAGCTGTCTGAATGGCTATCATCAGCAAATCAGCAAGCGAAAAGTGCTGGAGAGGATGTGGAGAAAAAGGAACCCTGGTGCACTGCTTGTGGGAATGCAGACTGGTGCAACCACCATGGAGAACCAGTATGGAGTTTCATAAAAAAACTAAAAATGGAACTCACATTCGACCCAGTGATACCACTTCTAGGTGTATATCCCAAGAAAACAGAAACACCAATGAGAAAGGATATATGCATCATAGAAGCACAATTTACAATAGCTAAAATTTGGAAACAACCTAAGTCCCCAACAGCAGATGAGTGGATTAAAAAACAGTGGTACATCTACACAGTGGAATACTATGCTGCTATAAAAATGAAGGAACTTTTACCATTTGTAACAGCATGGATGGTACTGTTGAGCATTATGCTAAATGAAATAAGCCGGTTAGAGAAAGATAAAAATCACATGATTTCACTCATATGTGGGATATAATGAGAAACATAATTTGATGAACAAGAATAGATCCAGAGACAAATGGCAGGGGAGCGGGTTGTTAGAGAGGAATCAAAGGTTTTGTATGCATGCATATTAGCATAACCAATGAACACAGACACTGGGCGGTGCGGGCTTACCCTGGGTGGGAATGACTGGGGGATGGGGTCAAGGGGGGAAAAAAGAGACATATGTAAAACTTTACACAATAAATAAATAAAAATAAATAAATAAATAAATCTTACCTTATAATAGACAAATATGCAAATTGACCACACCTTCGCTACGCCCAAGCCACGCCCACCAACCAAGCCACGCCCATCAACCATGCCCACCAGGAAACCGTTGAAGGGAAGCACCTGCTCTGATCACAGGAGCCAGCCGAACCCGCTCCTGCGATCGGGTCGCAGGGAAGCTGGGGTGCGGGCGGAGCCCAAGGCCCGGGAAGCCGCCCGGGGCTTTCCGGGCCTTGGGCGCCAGCCGGGTGCGATCGGGTCACAGGGACGCTAGGGTGCAGTTTTCACCTGCACCAGTTTTCTGCCAGCACCGGGACCCTGTAAGAAGGTAGAAGGCGGTGGCCACAGCCAAGGCCTGGGTCCCCGGTGCCGGCAGAAAACTGGTGCAGGCAGCCAGGTGAATGAAGGTCTATTGCACGAATCTTCGTGCAAACGGGCTACTAGTAAATAAATAAAAGAGAAAACTGTGGTGCATCTACACAATGCAAAACTGTGTTGCTGTAAAAAAGAAGGAATTCTTACAATTTGCAACATCATGGATAGAACTGCAGAGCATTATGCTAAGCTAAATAAGCCAGTGAGAGAAAGATAAATATCTCATGATCTCACTCATTTGTGGAATATAAAGAACATCATAAACTGATGAACAGAAATAGATACAGAGACATAGCAGCATCGAACAAACTGTCAAACTACAGCAGGAAGGCAGGGGAGGGTTGCGGGGTTAAGAGATCAACTGAAGGACTTGTATGCATGCATATAAGCATAACCAATGGACAGAAACTGGCGGTGGGTGAGGGCATGTGCTGGGGAGTAGGGGAGGCTGTGGGGAGGTCAATGGGGGAAAAGGGAGACATATGTACTACTATTTGTAATACTTTAAACAATAAAAATAAATTTAAAAAAAGTTATAGGTGGCTAGGGGTTAGTTAGTTAAGGGAAATTTCTCAGAATCTGAGCTCACTAGAGAACCTGAATTCTATTTTCCTTGCGCAATCCAATTTTAAGTCTTAGTTTGGGTTCTTTTGTTATGAAATTATCTCCAAATTTATAAACGACAAGACTCACCTATTATAATCATTTTCAAGTCTAATCCCAGGTATTCACTCAGCTGAGTTTATTGCAGCAGCCATTTGGATAATCAAGGTCATTGTTATTTCACTGTTACTCATTTATTTTCTTTTGTATTGTACTCATCTATAAAATTATCAATGGGTGAATTAAACTATCTTGATCAGCTTAAAGAAAATATACCTCAATGCACTCCAATAAATCTGTGGTGATTACCATCATGTACCTTTGTAAATTAAAAAACACACCACCAACAATTAATATATGCTACTTTAAAGACATTGACAATCCAGTTGGTTTTCTCTTAGTACTGTAGCTTGCAGAATCCCCTTGGTTTTTCAGTTCTTATTGGCTAAGTTATATACCATAATTATATGCCACACTCATAATACCTAAAAACGTCTTGATTTGAGCAAGATCACACACTTCTTTGCATGGAAGCTTAATTCCTATTAAATAAGAAGTTGTGGAATATATGGAAAATGGGAGGTACTTGCCCTCATACAGATCAAAATATTAAGGCAATTTACATTTTTCAAGCAAGGTTGTTCCATCCTTTATCTCCTTTCTTTTTTCCACCCAATATAATTGCTTTTATATTTCTGGAAAAGTTAACAGAGACTGAGCCTTAAAGTCCTCATCTGTATAATGGGGGAAATATTGCTTACCTTACAGTATTATTATGATAACCAATGAGATAACAGGTATAAAATGTATGTGGCACAAACCACAAATTGTTCCCCTATATTCCATACTATCCTTCTCTCATAGTAGTAGAAAGGTTAATTTTATTTTGTCCCAGGACCACCTAGAATAAAGACCTCATGTCCTGGGTGCTTTTAAATCTGAGTGTGGATATGTGACTGAGTTTTCACCAAAGGGATCAGGATGGAGAAAAAGAAACTGGCAAGAAATAGGGGGCAACCTCCAACTAACTGCCAGCAAAAACTGAGTCCTATCAACTTTCCTGTAAGTAAATTTAGAAGCTGATATAAGCCCTGTCGAGCATTCATGTGAAACACAGTCTTAGCCAACCCTTGATTTGAGCCTTATGAAAGAGAGATCATGAAACACAGGATGCAGCTAAGCCATGCCCAAATTCCTGACCCACAGTTGCTTTAAGCTGCTAAATGTTGAGATAATTTATTATGCAGCAATATGTAATTAGCACAGGGATAAATGTGTAAGTGAGATGTGTGAATTTCAAGAAGTGTTCTTAAAAAGAGAAGGCGTGCCCTTCTTCTGCACCTCCCCTTTGATAGCTGAAATAAGAAAATAATGGCTGGAACTCTAGCAGCTATTTTGAACCATTAAGTGAAAACAGAGTAGGGCACTAAGTAAAAAGAAACTTGGATTCCTTAGGTTATGATGTATAATACTAATCTGGATCACATACAACTACCTACACAACAGGAAGAGCAATATGAACTTTTTTGTTTATTTGGGATTTATTTTGCTATTCCTGTCACTTGAAGAAAAAAAACGGTCTTAAATAATAATTATATCTGCCCTCGCTGGGTTGCTCAGTAGGTTGGAGCATATCCTGTACAATAAAAAGGTTGTGGGTTTGATTCCTGGACAGGCAATTTACCTAGGTTGCAGTTTGATTTCTAGTTTGGTTGTGTGCTGGAGGCGGCAGATCAATGTTTCTCTCTCACATCGATGTCTTTCTCTCTCTCTCTCTCTCTCTCTCTCTCTCTCTCTCTCTCTCTCTCTCTCCATTCCTCTTTCTCAAAAATCAATAAAAAGAAACATATCCTCAAGTGAGGATAAACATAATAGTAATTATTATAATAATGCTCTTAGATACTACTCTTAATACATAAGAAAAATTTTAAGGTTTCTTTCTGTGCATTGGATAAGTTAAAATATCCAGAAATAAATTTAACCAAGAAGGTGTTAGACTTGCATACAGAAAACTGTAAGACATTAGTGAAAGAAATGTAAAAATACGCAAATAAATAGGAAGATAGCCTAGGCTCATGTACAGAAAAAAATAATATCATTGAAATATCCATACTACCTGTACCAAACTACAGGTTCAATGAAATATCCATGAAATACCAATGGCATTTTTCACAAAATAAGAGTAAATAACCTTAAAATATACATAAAACACTCCAAGTAGGCAAAGCAATAATGAGAAAGAATAACAAAGGTGGAGGTATTGATTTCAAGCAAAACTATAAAGTTATAGTAATCAAAACAATATGGTACTGGCACAGAAAGAAACACATGAATCAATGGAACAGAATAGAAAACCCAGAAACAAAATCACACTTATATGATCAATTAATCTACAACTAAGAAGGCAAAAAATATGCAATGGGGAAAAGACTGTCTCTTCAATAAAAGGTGTTGGGAAAGATGATAAGACACGTGCAAAAGAATGAAACTGGACCATTACCTTGCAACATGAACAAAAGTTAACTTGAAATGGTGAAAAAAAGGTATAGTGCTTAGTTAAAAATCCCCACAAAGAAACAAAGCAAAAACTCATAGATAGACAACAATATGGTGACTACCAAAGGGAAAGGGGGGTTGGAGAAGGTAGAAGAGGATAAAGGGTGGGGTAAAAGCTAATGGAAGGAGACTTGACATGGGGTGATGTACACACAATACATTATACAGATGATGTATTACAGAATTGTACAACTGATCACTTCATAATTCTACAGGAATTGATCCGACAAGAGGATATAACCCTGGCAAACATATAACCACTCAATATAGAAACACATAAATATTAAAAAAAAAAAAACAACTTCTGGAGAACTTTAAGGGGGAGATCTACAGCAATACAGTTATAGTAGAGGACTTTAATATGCCACTGACTTCAATGGACATATCTTACAGAGAAAAAAAAAATCAACAAGGAAACAGTTACTCTAAGTAACAAACTGGATAAGAGGTATTTAATTAGCATTTACAGAATATTTCACCCCAAAGCTGCGGATTATGCATTCTTTTCAAGTGCACATGGGTCATTCTCAAAGATAGTCCACATATTATGACAAAAAATGTCTACACAAGTTCAAGAAGATGGAAATAATATCAAGCATCTTCTCAGATCACAATTGCATAAAATTAGATATCAACTACAGTAAAAACAATAAAAAATTCAAACACATGGAAGCTAAATAGTATGTTATTAAACAATTAATGGGTTACCAATGAGATTAAGAAAGAAATCAAGAACATCCTGGAGAAGATGCAAATGAACACACAAGAACCAAAAATCTATGGGACATAATGAAAGCAGTCCAGAGATGAAAGATCATAGCACTACAGGAGTACTCAAAAAATAAGAAAAATTATTAGTAAACTATGTAATCCTACAACTTAAAGAATTAAAGGAGAACAACAAGAAAAGCTCAGATAAGTAGAAGGCATGAAATAATAAAGATCAGAGCAGAAATAAATGACATACAGCCTAAAACACACACACACACACACACACACACACACACACACACACACACTCACACACACACACAAAAGATCAATGAAAACAAGAGCTGGTTCTTTGAAAAGATAAACAAGATTGAAGAACCTTCAGACAGACTCATCAAGGAACAAAGAGAAAGGACCCTCAATAAATAAAATCTGAAATGAAAGCAGTGAAGTAACAACTGACACCACAGAAATACAAAGGATTGTAAGAAAATACTGTGAACCACTATATGCCAACAAGTTGGACAATGTGGATGAAATAGACAATTTCCTAGAAATATACAATCTTCCAAAACTGAATCAGGAAGAATCAGAAAACCTGAATAGGCCAATAACAACTGATGAAATGGAAGCAGAAAAAAACAAACAAACAAAAAACAAAAACAAAAACAAAAAATCAAGCAAACAAAAGCCCTGCTCTGGACAGCTTCACAGGAGAGTTTTACCAAACATTCAAAGGATAACCAACACATATACTCCTCAAAATATTCTAAAATATTCAAGAGGAAGGAACACTTCCAAGCTCTTTTTTTTAAATTTCTTTATTGATTAAGGTATCACATATTTGTCCTCATCCCCCCATTCCCATCCCTCACCCCTCCCACGGATGCCCCCACCCCCCTGTTGTCCTTAACCATTGGTTAGGCTCGTATGCATGCACACAAGTCCTTTGGTTGATCTTTCCCCCGTACCCCCACCCTCCCCTCCCCTCCCTCTGAGGCCCGACAGTCCGAGCGATGCCTCCTTGTTTCTGGGTCTGTTCTTGTTCATCAGTCTATGTTGTTCATCATTTCCCCTAGATGAGTGAGATCATGTGTTACTAGAAATATAAGAACCGAATGTGAGACGAGCAATAATAGTTATGCTGACAGGCAAATGAATCAGTCTGTAGTGAGTTTCTTTCTGGACCAACAGTTCTTTTGAGACCCAATTTCAATGTCCACCAGTTCCTTATGTGTACATGTTGGCACTGACTTTTCAGCTCTGGATGGTGGATAAATGGTGGTAATTCAGGTCCGACTCCCTCTGGTTTGGTCTCGCCCGGACCCAGGGGTGTGTGGACTCACCCAGACCAAGGTGCGCGTGGCCTCACCCGGTCCCAGGATGCGGCCTCACCCGGACCCGGGACCCAGCCTCACCCGAATCCAGGGGCGCACGGCCTCACTCGGACCCGGGATCCAGCTTCACCCTGACCCAGGGGCATGAGGCCTCACCCGGACCCAAGGTCGTGCAGCCTCACCTGGACCCGGATCCAGCCTCACCCGGAACCAGGGGCATGGCCTCACCCAGACCCGGGACCCAGCGGGGCTTCGTCTTCTTGATCCCAATTCCTGTCGGTCAATTCCCTCTCAGCAATTCCTTCAGCCATTTTCTCAAAGCTCCGGAGCGGCTGCTGCGGAACTCGCTGGTTGGCGGACTCAGTGAAGCTCCGGTGCTCCCAGTGCATGGAGGCGGGCTGGTCCGAGGTCGCTGTGACAGCGCTCGGGTCTGCAGCTGCAGCCGGTCGCCAGGCGTGTGCACCTGGCCACTTCTGGGGAGCAGAGATTCTTGAATGACTCGGAGGTCAGCAAGCGTGGATTCTCCCACCCCATGACCCCCAGGGGCTCGTCTGTCCATGCTCGGCAGTGAGTGGAGCCATCCCCTCATTCGGAAACCGCCGGGGGAACGATGCCAAGTACGTTCCAGGCTACCATTGTGTCGCCAGAGCCGTAGTTCTTAAAGTGTGATCTTTGGCTCACCGGCATCAGCATCATCCCCTGTCCCCCTCTCTTCTATTCTAACCGTAGAGCATCCGACCAGCCAGCCCTTTGGTGGTTCTGGATGGTGTCTGCTCTGTTCTCCAGCCGCAGTTTCAAAACTGTTGTGGTAGGCAACAATCAGGTGTCTGCCCTATGCTGCCATCTTGGTCCTCCAGAAGATTCTTAAGTAACCTTATAAATGTGGTTCTGAACACTTTGTCGTCCATTAGTTTACTTTCCTTCATCCCTTCTATTCATGACCTGCTTCGGTGTCTCCACCTTTTGGCTGCCTCCCTATGTTGATGGAGTGGCTTTGTGTGGTCAGTGACCTATAGGGGCCAGTAGCTCAGCTTCCCCAGTTTCCCTAGGTCAGTGATGGGCAACCTTTTGAGCTTGGTGTGTCAAACTTCGCCAAAAAACTGAGGATAACTCGGGTAGTGTGTCACTTTGAGGAAAAAACATTATTTCGCGAATGTTTCATCCTCAGGAGCAGAAAATGTTTCATCCTTGGCATGCGGCCGCCTCAGCGGCTGCGTGTCATCAGAAATGGCTACGCGTGTCAGTGCTGACACGCGTGTCATAAGTTTGCCATCACTGCCCTAGGTGGTCTCTCTTGGTACCCCCCTTTGTGGACTGAGTGCAAAGTCTTGGTGTTGTTAAGCCTTGATTGCTGTTGGTACACTGGGAGGATTTGACCTCCAGTCCAATTGGCTGTGAGGATCAGCTGTGTCTACGCCGGGAGACAGCCTTATTCAACTAGACTTCCAAAATTGTAAAAGCCTCTGTGCTCAGTTTGGATGGGGCGGAGTTTCAGGGTGGAGCCTACAGCCTTGGCTTCCCGTCAGCCCCACCCTATGAGGTTCCTCAGTCTCAGTGTCCCTCTGTACTCCCTGCAAACACCTCTGAGAGAAAAGCGCCCTGGAGTTTCGCCCACTGCCAAACAGTCTAGTCTCTCTCCCAATGAATCTGGATTCCCAGATTCTCGCCCGGAACTGGGTTTCAGTGTAGTCGGAACTGGGGCTCAGCGCAGTCTGGTGCTTTTGTCTCCTTCCCACCAGGGCAATTCAGCGGTACAGTCAACAGACTGTCCTCTACACGCATTCCTGTGTGCGCCTCCAGTGCTCTACCTTTCGCCGCTCCTCTGCGTTTCTGCCTTACAGCCCAGATTCCCCCAGTATGAGCCTGGCTTCCCAGGGTCTTGCCCGGAACTGGGGTTCAGTGCAGTCGGAGCTGGGGTTCAGCGCGATCTGGAGCTTTTATCTCCTTCCCGCTAGAGAACGCCGGCCAGGCAGTCAGCCGCCCCGTCCTCTCCAGCTCCGTCCTCCTCACACACATGTGTGCTCATGTCTTTGCCCATGTCTCCATACCTCAGGCTTTTATGGCTCCTCTGATTTTCCTTGTGGTTTTCTCTTTCCTTCTGGTTGTGGGCATTTCAGTCAGCCAGCTTTCCTGTGGTTCTGGATGATGTCTGTTTTGACTTTTAGTTGTATTTTTGAAATTGTTGTGCTAGGCTGTAAGTTAGGTGTTTAACCTATGCCGCCATCTTGGTTTTCCTTGATAGCTTTTAAATTTTAATTTTTTGCACTAAAATATGACTGCTTTAGGTTCATTACATGTTACACAATTTTACCATGAGATGAACTACCAATAAAAATTTAGTTAACACTTTAGGAACAGTACAATTACTTTTTCTAGAATATTTGCTTATTTCAATTAGCCAATTATTTCAATTAGTCAGTCTGAAAACTTGACTACTATGTTACTGTCAAATTTAATACTCTAACAACCATCTTATTTTTACCCTGTAAATATTAGTGGAAAGGATTATTTGCCTTATTGAGTAGGCCCTGAGCATTCCTGGTGCTAGGCTGGATTTAGATATCAAAAACCCACTTCCCCACACCATGGGTATAAGACAACTCAAACAAGTCTGGTTGCAGTGAGAGGGTAGCTGCTGTCGGCCAAGTCTCTGTCTGTTACCTGGGTCTCGATTTGAGCTGGGCATGGGAAGCAAAGCAGCCATGGGTGTAGGAGACCTTCCTCAGAAGGGGTGAGGGTTCAGGCCCCTGCAAAGTTGGGGGGGTGAGGGTCTGTGCCCAACCTCTGTTGACCCCCAAGTTCTCTCCTGATGGCCCCTCTGCAACTGTGCCTGTCTTAGGTTGTTCCTTTCCTGAGGAATCTTACCTGTCTCTGACTAACCAGCCATCCTCCAGGGCCAAGCAGGGTGATGTGAGTTTCAGTTCTGTCTCCTTGGTAGCCTATGCCCCCGTGGCCTCCATGCCCAGCACCTGCCTTGGGATTCCCTCGCCTGCTGGCGGGGCCCTGGCACTGATAACATATCTTGGGGAACCCAGGTTTCTTCTCCAGGGAGTGTCCAGCTGACCCCACTGGGCAAGAGACAGATCCATGGTACCAGCCACCAGGAGGCTTCAACCTCAGCATGAACAGAAAGCTCAGGCAACCAGGCTCTTTTTATGAAGCCAGCGTTATCCTAATTACAAAGCCAGATAAAGACACTACAAAGAAAGAAAATTACACACCAATATACCTGATGAACATAGATGCTAAAATCCTCAAAAAAATTTAGCAAATCAGATTTCAAATTATATTAGAAAGATCATACACCATGACCAAGTGGGATTTATTCCAGTAATGCAAGGCTGGTACAATATTTGCAAATCAGTAAATGAAATATGTCACATAAACAAATTGAAAGACAAAAATCACATGATCATACCGATTGATACAGAAAAACATTTGACAAAATTAAACACTGATTTTTGATAAAAACTCTCAGAAATGGGGGAATAGAGGGATCATTCCATCAATGGGGGAATAGAGGGATCATGTCATAATAAAGGCTATATATGACAAACCTACACCAACATCATACTCAATGGGCAAAAACTAAAACCATTTCCCCTAAGAACAGGAACAAGACAGGGATATCCACTTTCACTACTCTTATTCATCATAGTACTGGAAGTCTTAGGCACAGTGATCAGAAAATAAGAAAATATAAAAGGCAGTCAAATTGGAAGGAAGAAAGTAAAACTGTATTATTATCAGATGACATAATATTGTACAAAGAAAATCCTATTGACTCCACCAAAAAACTATTAGATTTAATAAATGAATTCGGAAATGTAGCAGGATACAAAATTAATACCCAGAAATTGATGACATTTAAAAACAATAATGAATTCTAAGAAAGATAAATAAACAAACAAAAAAACACAATCCCATTGACAACTGCAAAAAAAAAAAATTAAGATACTTAGGAATAAACTTAACCAAGGAGATAAAACACCTGTTTGTACTCAGAAAACTACAGGACATTGAAAAAGGAGATAGAGGAAGATATCAACAAGTGAAAGAATATATAGAATTCATGAATTGGTAGAATAAACATCATTAAAATGCCCATACTACTCAAAGCAATTTACTGTATAGATTCAATGCAATCCTTATTAAAATACCAATGGCATATTTCACAAATCCAGCACAAGTAGTCCAAAATTTTATATGGAACCAAAATAAAAGACCCCAAATAGCCACATAATCTTGAGAAAGTATAACAGAGTTGGAGGAATCACAATACCAGATATCAAGTTATACTACAAAGCCACTGTAATGAAAACATCGTGGTACTGGCATAAGAACAGGCATATAGATCAGAGAACCCAGAAATCAACTGAAGCCATTATGCTCAGTAAATATTTGACAAAGGAGGCAGGATCATAAAATGGAGTCCAGACAGTCTCTTAAATATATGGTTTTGGGAGAATTGGACAGATACATGCAAGAAAATGAAACCGGATCACCAACTTACACCATACGAAAGAATAAACTCAAAGTGGATGAAAGACTTCAATGTAAGATGTGAAACGATAAAAATCCTAAAAGAAACCTTAGGCAGCAAAATTTCATACATCTCTCATAGCAATATGTTTGCCCATACATATCCTAGGGCATGGAAACAAAAGAGAAAATAAACAAATGGGACTACATCCTAATAAAAATGCTTCTGCACAGCAAAAGAAATCATCAACAAAATGAAAAGGGAGCCCACTATATGGGAGAACATATTTGGAAGTGATACATCTGATCATAATTGAATATCCCAAATATATAAGAAACTCATATAAACTAAGAGGAAGACAAACAATCCAAGTAAAAAATGGGCAATAGACCTAAATAGACACTTCTCCAAAGCAGACATATAGATGGCCAAGAGACATATGAAAAAATGCTCAACGTCCCTGATAATCAGAGAGATGCAAATTAAAATAACTATGAGCTATCACCTCACACCTGTCAGAATGACTACTATCAACAAATTAACAAATGACAAGTGCTAGTGAGGATGTGGAGAAAAAGGAATTCTAGTATACTGTTGGTAGGAATGCATATTGATGCAACCATTAACAAAAACAGCACAAATTTTTCTCAAAATATTAAAAATGGAACTTCCTTTTGACCCAGCAATTCCACTTCTTGGAATATATCATAAAACCCCCAAAACACCAATCAGAAAGAATATATATGCACCCCTATGTTCATAGCAGCATTATTTACAATAGTTAAGATTTGGAAACAGCCCAAGTTCTCATCAGTACATGAATGGATAAAAAAGATGTGGGACATTTACACTATGGAATACTATGCAGCTTTAAAAAAGATGATTCTCTTACCCTTTGGGACAGCATAGATGGACTGGGACAATATTATGCTAAGTGAAATAAGCCAAACTGCAAAAGACAAATATCACATGATCTCGCTCATATGTGGATTCTAAAGAACAAAATAAACTCATGAACAAAATCCTGAGACACAGAAATATGGAATAGACTGTCGAATCTCAGAGAGAAGGTGGGGATGGGCTGTTGGGTGGGAAAATACTAAGCAAAGAACTTGTATGCATATATTCATAACCCATTGACACAGACAATAGTGTGGAGAAAGCCTGGGGTGGTGGGAGGGTGCGGGCAAGAAGTTATCAGTGGGGAAAAATATATTTTAGGACAAACCAAGATGGTGGCATAGGTAAACACCTAAACTGCTGCCTTGCACAACAACTTCAAAACTAAAACTAAAAGACAAAACGTCTATCACCCAGAACCATGGGAAAGCTGGCTGAGTGGAAGTTCTACAACTAGAAGGAAAGAGAAAAGAGCATTGAGACGTGCACAAGCGCTGAAAAGGTGAGGTATGGAGGCGCACGAATCGGGCTGCAAGGTGGGTGTCTGGGTGCGCTGCTTTTTTCAAACCAAAAGGAGACAAGATCCAGGTTACTCTGAAATCCCATTTCTGGGGAGGCGCTGGGGACCCAAACTCCTATAGGGAGAAGCTGGACTGTCTGCCATCGGGTCGGAAAGTGAGGGTGACTTTCTTGCAGAGGTGCGCCCAGCAATCATTGTTTACTGCGCTGGGGCGCGGGATGCAGGCACTTGGAAATGCGGAAATGAAGAGAAGGTGACTGGTAGCCATCGCTGTTTGCCACACCCTAGCCTAGTGACTCCCTGAGACCCTGCCCCTCACAATCTACAAACCCACCCAAGCTCCACACAGTGGCTTTTGCATATAAATGGCCTGCCCCATTGCAGCTTAACCAAACAAACTGCAGCTCAGGTCAGACAGCTCCAAAACCTCCAAATCCATAGCAAAGAGGAGAAAACTGTCCTCATCCATAGGTGTAGATTTTTGTCCAGTCTCTTCCTGTACTCCCCACACCCCATTCCCCCTGAGAATTATCAATCCACTCCCATTCTATGCCCCTGATTCTAGCTGTAGCTCCTGTTGGGTGGCTTCAGACAGTAGCTGACCTGCACACCATTGGAGATCCAGAAGTTAGTGTATCTAGTGGTCACTGTGAGACGACACCAGATTTCAACTACTCACATCCATAAGTTACACATTCAAGAGGCAGACTCAGTGAGCACCAAAGACCCACTGAAGCAAGTCCTGCCCCATAAGCGTGTCTCCAGCACAGCAGTTCTTCCATTATAGACACAGCGGGTCCTCACAGCCAATTGGCTTGGAGGTCAATTCCTTCCAGTGACAGCAACAACAATCAAGACTTAACTACAACAAGGCTGTACACACAGTCCACAAAGGGGTGCACCAAGAGTGTCCACCTCAAGTAACTGGGAGGCCGACCCACTGGCCCATATAGGACACCTAGCACACAAAGCCACTCTACCAACTCAGGGAAGCAGCAAAAATGTGGAGACAAAAAAAAAAAAAAAAACAGATCACAAATGAAAGAAATGGAGGAAAACAAATGACTGGATATAGAGTTCAAAACCACAGTTATAAGGTTTTTCAAGAATTTCCTAGAAAAGGGCGATAAATTCAAGACCCTCGAGGATATGAAAAAGGACCAACTAGAAATTAAACATACACTGAATGAAATAAAAAATATTATACAGAGACCTAACAGCAGACTAGAGGAATGCAAGAATCAAGTCTAAGCTTTGAAATACAAAAAAGCAAAAAACACTCAACCAGGAAAGCAAAAAGAAAAAAGAATCCCAAAATTTGAAGATAGTGTAAGAAGCCTCTGGGACAACTTCAAGTGTACCAACATCTGAATTATGGGGGTGCCAGAAGAAGAGAGAGAGAGCAAGATACTGAAAACCTATTTGAAGAAATAATGACTGAAAACTTCCCCTACCTGATGAAAGAAATAGACTTACAAGTCCAGGAAGTGCACAGAACCCCAAAAAAAGGAATCCAAAGAGGACCACACCAAGACACATCATAATTAAAACGACAAGGGCAAAAGACAAAGAGAGAATATTAAAAGCAGCAAGAGAAAAGCAGTTAATTACCTACAAGGGAGCACCCATACGATTGTCAGTTGATTTCTCAACAGAAACTATGCAGGCCAGATGGGAGTGGCAAGAAATATTTAAAGTGATGAACAGCAAGAACCTACAACCAAGATTACTCTACCCAGCGAAGTTATCATTCAGAATTGAAGGTCAGATAAAGAGCTTCACAGACAAGGAAAAGCTAAAGGAGCTCATCACCACCAAACCAGGATTATATGAAATGCTGAAAGGTATTCTTTAAGAGGAAGAAGAAGAAAAAAGTAAAGATAAAAATTATGAACAACAAATACATATCTATCAACAAGTGAATCTAAAAATCAAGTGAATTAAAAATCTGAGGAACAGAATAAACTGGTGAATATAATAGAATCAGGGGCATAGAATGGGAGTGGATTGATAATTCTCAGGGGGAATGGGGTGTGGGGGGTACAGGAAGAGACTGGACAAAAAACATACACCTATGGATGAGGACAGTGTGGGGGAGGTAAGGGCAGAGGATGGGGTGGGAACCGGGTGAAGGGGAGCTATGGGGTTAAAAAGGAGAAACATTTGTAATAATCTGAACAATAAAGATTTATTAAATTTTAAAAAAGAAGTTATCAGTGGGGAATAAAAGGCAACATCTGTAATTCTTTCAACAATAAATATTAAAAAAAACTTGTACAACTGAAACCTATATAATTTTATTAATAAATGTCATCACAATAAATTCAATAAAATTGAAAAATTTAAATTAAAAATAGATGAAAATCTTGACTGTAAGACCTGAAGACTCCTTGAAGGAAATATACATTGTAGGCTCCTTGACTTTGGTCTTGGTGATGATTTTTTTGGATCTAATACCAAAAGCCAAGGCAATTAAAGCAAATATAAAGAAGTGGTGCTACATCAAACTAAAAAGCTTCTGCACAGCAAAGGAGACTATCAACAAAATGAAGAGGCAATTTGCTAAATGAGAGAAAATATTTGCATATCATATATCTGATAAGGAGTTCATAGCAAAAATATATAAAGAACTATTTTTTTTAAAGAACTCATACAACTCAATAGCAAAAAATCAAAGGGAAGGAGGAGGTGGGTGGGTATGTGGGAAGAGATTAACCAAAGAACTTATATACATACTAGAGGCCCAATGCACAAAATTCTTGCAAGAGTAGGCCTTCCTTCCCCCACCTGCTGGCACCAGTTGCCCTCTGGCACCCGAGACCCGGGCTTCCCTCCAGCCACTTGCAGGCACCTGGGACCCGGGCTTCCCTCACAGCCCCAGCTTTGTCCAGAAGGTCGTCCAGAAGGATGTCCAGTCTAATTAGCATATTACACTTTTATTATTATAGATATGCATAACCCATGGACACAGACAATATTGTGGTGAAGGCCTGAGGCAGGGGGCAGGTGTGAGCTAGAAGTTGTCAATGGGAAAGTAAAAGGGGAGATCTTTAATACATTCAACACTAAAGATAATTTTTTAAAAATCAATTAATTTGATTAAAAAGTGGGCAGAAGATCGAAACAGACATTTTACTGAAGATTTTCAAATAGTCAACAGGTACATGAAATGATGCTCAACTTCACTAATAATCAGGGAATTGTAAATAAAAACCACAATGAAATATCACTTCAAAACTTTTAGAATGGCTAGTATCTAAAAAACAAAAATAACAAGTGTTCTAGAGAATGTGGAGAAAACGGAATCTTTGTGAAATATTGATGGGAATGTAAACTGGAGTAGCCAATATGAAAATCAGTATGGAAAATTATCAAAAAATTAAAAATAGAACTAATGATCTAGCACTTCCATTTCTTGGTATTTATCTGAAGAAAATTAAAACATTAATTTGAAAAGATATATGCACTCCTATGTTCATTGAACAATTATTTACAATAAGATATGAAAGTGACCTAGTTCTCCATTAGTAGGTTAATGAGCTCTGGCCAGTGTGATTCAGTTGGTAGGGCATCACCCCATGCACCAAAAGGTAGCCTATTTGTTTCCTGGTCACAGTACATACCTAGGTTGTGGATAGGTTCCCAGTTGGGGGCATATGGGACACAGGCCATTGATGTGCTCTCACATGGATGTTTGTTTCCCCCTCTCCCTTCTTCTCCCTCTCTCTCAAAAAAATCAATAAGAATATATATTTTTTACATTTCTTTATTGATTAAGGTATCACATATTTGTCCTCATCCCCCCATTTCCATTCCACACCCCTCCCCACAGATGCCCCCACCCCCCTGTTGTCCTTAACCGCCGGTTAGGCTCATATGCTTGCACACAAGTCCTTTGGTTGATCTCTCCCCTTTACCCACACCCTCCACTACCCTCCCTCTGAGGACCGACAGTCTGATCCATGCCTCCTTGTTTCTGGGTCTGTTCTTGTTCATCAGTCTATGTTGTTCATTATTTCCCCATAGATGAGTGAGATCATGTGCTATTAGAAATACACTTATAAGAACCGAAAGTGAGACAAGCAATAATGGTTATGGTGACAGGCAAATGAATCAGTCTGTAGTGAGTTTCTTTCTGGGCCAACAGTTCTTTTGAGACCCAATTTCAATGTGCAACAGTTCCTTATGTGTACATGTCAGCACTGACATTACAGTTCTGGATGGTGGACAAATGGTGGTAATGCAGGTCCGACTCTCTCTGGTTTGGTCCTGGGCAACCTGCAGTGATGCACAGCTGCTAACTGCTAGTATGGGAAGGCCTCGTCAGCGTCTTCCATCTCTGGACTGCTTCTCTTCTGTCTTCATGGCTAGAGTAGTCCTGTCAATTCCTCTCTGTTGCTGGAATCCACATGGTCTCGGAATTGTTTTCTGAAAATATACAAACATATTCTCGACCAAAAGTTAATAAAGGAATATTTTCTATAAATTTGACTTGGGATCCTATTTCATTTTTTCCCCAATAAGAATATTTTAAAAAATAGGTGAATGGACATATAATATACATAATGGAATATTACTTAGCCATAAAAAAGATGAAATATTGCCATTTGTGACAACGTGGATGGTTCTTGAAGGCATTATGCTAAGTGAAATCAGACAGAGAAGACAACTAATGCATGATTTTACTTATACATCATATCTAAGAAAAAAACAAAGCTTATAGATACAGAGAACTGATTATTGTTTGCCAGAGGCAAGCAGTTGGGTGTGGGTGAATTGGTTAAAGGGAATCAAAAGATACTAACTTCCATTTATAAAATAAGACATGGTTATATAATGTACAGCCTGGTGACTATAGTGAATAGTCCTACAATGAATATTTGAAAGTAACTAAGAGACTCAGTCCGAAAAGTTCTCATCACAAGAAAAAAAGGTTTAACTAATTAATGTAAGTTATGTTAACTGGACATTGTGGTGATCATTTTGCAATATATGCAAATATTGAATCATGTTGTACACCTGGAACTAATGTAAAGTTATATATAAACTAGAGGCCCAGTGCAAAATTCATGCACAGGAGAAGGGGTACCTCAGTCCGGCCTGCACCCTCTCCAATCTGGGACCCCTTGGCGGATGTCCGACTGCCTCTCGCAATCCGGGACCACTGGCTTCTAACCACTCACCTGCCTGCCTGCCAGATCACCCCTAACCCCTCTGCCTGTCTGCCTGATCACTCCTAACTGCTCCCCTACTGCCCTGATAGCCCATAACTGTTCCCCTGCTGGCCTGATAGCCCCTAACTGCCTCTGCCTTGCCCCGCACCTGGGACCCAGGATTCCCTCCTCCAGCCAGTCGCAGGCATCCAGGACCTGGGCTTCCCTCCCTCTGGTCGGCTGCAGGCACTCAGGACCTGGGCCAGTTTCGCCCAGACTGGCTGTAGTTGCAGGGGATCGTGGGAAGGTGACTTCACCTGGGCTGCAGCTGCAGGTGCCCAGGACCGCAGGGCAGACAGCTTATCCTTCTCCCAGGCCGCAGGTGCAGGCACAGTCACTGGTGCCCAGGACTACATGGCGGATGGTTTGTCTCTCTCCTGAGCTGCACCTTGGCTGGTCCCCATTCCTCTCTCCCCAGTGTTGGGTGTCTGAGCCATTAAGGTGTGACAGTGTGAGGGCATGATGACCATTTGCATATTAGCTCTTTATTATATAGGATTAACCCTCAATAAAAAAATAGTGTTCTCCTTGCCCTGACCTGTTTGGCTTAGTTGGTTAGAGCATCATCCCATACACAGAAAGGTTTTGGGTTCGATCTCAGGTCAGGGCACATATGGGAAGCAACTGATCAATGTTTTTCTCTCACATCAATGTTTATCTCTCTTTCTCTCTTTAAAACCAATGAGCATATCCTCTGGTGAGGATTTAAAAAAAAATAGTGTTGGGGAGAAAAAATGGTGGCCGAATAGGCAGACCAGTCATGCACCTCCCCACAGAGTTAGAAGGGAAATATGACAAATTGGAAAGAATTCACTTGGAATTACCAACTGAGATCCAGCTGAGTAGGAGACTTATTTCAAGGAAGGACATAAAACACTTGGAGACCATGAGGAAGAGCAAGGTCACAAGAGGAGCTGACCTACCTTCCAGGGGCATCAGGCTGACAGGTTGATAGTGAGGAGGGCTCCTGGCTATAGGAGGGTGTGTTCCCTCAGAAGATAGAGGCCCAGAACCCAGGCTGGGCTCCACAGCCCAGAGTAGTAGAGCCAAGACCAGCAGTCCAAGTAATATTCAGCTGTGGAAGGTGGCAGGGCTGCTTGCTATGGACGAGTCTGGAGCCAGTAGACCTGAGCCAGTCAGAAAGAAAGCTGCAGTTTCATTTAAATGATTTTTTATTTGCACAGTTGTTTTCATTTGCAGATACTCACCTGAGGCTTTGATATAGGGAGGGAGATGCAGACTTAAAGTGCCTTAGGAGTGGCTGGGGTGAGAAGCATTGTGGGAAGATGTGGAAAAACATCAGCCAGGAGTATTTGGTTGTAGACCCCCAAACCAAAATGGCCATTTTTTCTGAGAGGAGCTAGCTACTCCCAGTAGCCTCAGGGCAGGCAAATAAAAATATCACCCTAGGTCAGTGATGGGCAACCTTTTGAGCTTGGTGTGTCTAACCTCGCCAAAAAACTGAGCATAACTCAGGTAGTGTGTCACTTTGAGGGAAAAAAAAACATTATTTCGCAAATGTTTCATCCTCAGGAGCAGCAAATGTTTCATCCTTGGCATGCGGCTGCCTCAGCGGCTGCATGTCATTAGAAATGGCTATGTGTGTCAGTGCTGACACGCGTGTCATAGGTTCGCCATCACTGCCCTAGGTGATGCAGCCTGTCCCACCCTCAGGAGCCCTGCATGCCACATCCTACATTTTGACATTCTTTAGAGGAAACAAAAGCAGAGACCAAGATTACAGGTATGAAAAGTCTCAGGAGCATCAGTGACTGGATTGGAGTAGGGGCCATCTGCCCCACTATCCTGAGGAACAGACTGGTACTTTTCCTGCACAGGAGAACTGATAAAAATTCCAGGTTTTCAGCCAACCACACTGGTCTCCATACAGAAATCTCTGCCCAGCCAAGGGCAGAGTAATATTTTAGGTAACTTACAGACGAGTAGCTCTTGGACTGGAAAACATAACCACCACATTTCCTGAAAACTAAATGTCATTAACCTCACCTAAAGCCCTTTAAGAAACATACTTTTGAGTGATTAATATTGACAGCTAGCTAGCAGGCAAAAAGGGCAGAGGCAGAGCCCAGGGAACCAGGGAAAGTTTACTAACAAAACCCTGAGCCCCTTGCTACTAGCAAACCTACTTTAGAAGGCAGATTGGCCCCTCCTACTTGCAGCCAAGTCCTATGGATAGGAACATAAAGGTTAGATAGGTATGGATCATCTGGAGCTTAAAGCAGGTGGCTGAAAGCTAAAGGAGAATTGTACCTGAGAGTAGTTAGTCCACACAGGAAGCCTAGCATTGACAGACAAAACAGAAGAGTAGGATCCAAAGAGAGCTCCCATGGGGCACTAAACTGGACTGAAACAAATAACACTATACTTTTTTTTCTTTTCTTTTTTCTTCCTTTTTTCCTTTCCTTTTAATTTTTTTCTCCTTGCTTTCTTTTTATTTCTCTTATTAAATTTATCTTCTTTATCTACCTGCTTTATGGATTTATCATTCTAGTATCTATTGTTTCATTCATATATCTAATTTTTCTCTTCCCTTTTCCTACTGAATGTTATTTTTTTTTCATTACTCAATTATTTTCCTCTTTTCTTTCTGTCTTTTCTTTTTCTCCTGCTTTCTCATCTTTTTTACTTTTCTTATTTTAGGTCTATCTGTTTTCTCCCCTATTTTCCATTTTGAATTTTTCTTCTTCCTCTCTCTTTTCTTTTATCTAATTATCTCTTCTCTAGAGCTTGCTTTTGTTGGTGCTGTATGGATCTTGTGTATGTTCTATTGTTTGTTTGATGTTTTGTTGTGTTGTGTTTTGTTCTCTTCACTTAGCACCTCCACAACAGCTCACATGACATGGTCAGGCTGAGCCACATAGTCAGTCAGCCTGGGAGGAGACTCCATCCATGAACAGGACAATAACATTCGAAACCTAAATACAGCAGGAGAAACCAAATAACTCTAGTAAGAGGCTTTCCTAGAGCTCTCAGCTCAGGGGATCTAAAAGACTGCACCACTGGGTCCCACAAACCCCTACTACATGAGACTACCCCACAAAATCTGGGAGGCATAGAAGTTTGATGTAGGACATAGGAACTAAAACAAAGGGACAAAAAATTCAGAGACAAAGAAACAACCTCAAAATGAAAGACAAAGAGAAATTGCCAGAAAAGGAATTAATTAAATGGAGTCAAGAAATTTGTCAGATAAAGAATTCAGAGTAATGGCAATAAGGGTGCTAAAACAGTTCAGTGAGAAATACAAGCAACTTAATGTGAATTATAAGGGTCTTAATGAGAGCTACACCAACATGAAAAGAGAGCTTGAAACAATACATAAGAATCAAGTGGAAATGAGGAATGACATAGCTAAAATGAAGAACACTTTGGAAGAATTCAACAGTAGACCAGAAGAAGTTGCAAAACGAATCAGTGAATTAGAACATAAGGTAAAAAAAAAAATCCATTCAGATCAGTAATCAGAAAAAAATTAAAAAGCAGTGAGTATAGTAGGAGAGTATAAAGGGGTTTTGGGAGAACATGAAATGTAACAACATTTGCATTATAGGGGTATCAGAAGGAGCAGAATGTGAGAAAGGAATAGAGAACTTGCTTGATGAAGTAATCACAGAAATTCTTACTAACCTGATGAAGAAAAAAGTCAGTCAAGTTCAGAAAACACAGATAATCTAAATCAAGATGAACCTCTAAAGAACCAAACCTATACACATAATAATTGATATGGCAAATATTAAAGTAAAAAAAATAATCTTAAAGGCTGCAAGAGAGCAACAGAAACTTACCTGCATGGGTACTCCCATTAGACTGTCAGCTGACTTCTTAATAGAAACACATCAGGCCAGAAGGGAATGGTATGAAGTATACAAAGTAATGAAAACAAAGGGACTGGACCTAAGACTAGGTTCAGAAAGGCTGTTATTCAAAATCAAAGATAACATAGAGCTTCACAGACTAACACAGGCTCAAAGAGTTTATTACCACCAAACCAGCACTGTAAGAAATGCTAAGGGACTGTTGTAAAAAGAAGAATTAGAAAATAAGAGAATACAGGCATAAAGAATAAGAATGGCACTAAATAATTACCTATCAATAATAATCGTAAATGTAAATGGTTTAAATGGTCCAATCAAAACACATAGGGTAGCTGGATAGATAAGAAAACGTGACCCATATATAGGCTGCCTATAAGAGACCTACCTGAGAACCAAGTATTCACACAGAATGAAAGTGCAAGGATGGAAAAAATTTTCCAAGAAAATATAAATGAAAAATAAGCTGGGGTAGAAATTCTCATATAAGACAAAATAGAGTTCAAAATGAAGGCCATAACAAGAGACAATGAAGGCCACTTCATAATACTAAAAAGATCAATACAAGAGTCTAGAGTCTATAACTCTGGTAAACATATATGCACCCAATACAGGAGCATCCAAATATATATATATATTATAGGCCCAGTGCATAAAATTCATGCACTCAGGGAGGTCCCTCAGCCCAGCCTGTGTCCTCTCACAGTCCAAGAGCCTTTGGGGGAGCAAGCCTAAGACGTCAATCGGACATCCTTAGCGCTGCCACGGAGGCGGGAATGGCTCCCGCCCCTGCTGCTGTGCTCACCAGCCATGAGCCTGGCTTCTGGCTGAGTGGTGCTCTCCCTGTGGGAGTGCACTAACCACAAGTGGGAAGCTCCTGCATCATTGAGCATCTTCCCCCCGGAGGTCAGTGCACATCATAGCGAGCAGTTGAGCAGCCTTAGCATCTCATTAGCATATTATGCTTTGATTGGTTGAACAGATGACAAGACGACCAGACACTTAGGATATTAGGTTTTTATTATATAGGATATATATATATATATATATATATATATATATATCCTATATATATATACACACACACATACCTTCTGGAGTATTTTAAGGCAGAGATTGACAGCAATACAAATATAGTAGGGGTCTTTAACACTACACAGACAACAATGGATAAATGTAGACAAAAACTAAATAAGGAAACAGCAATCCAAGTGACACACTAGATAAGATGGAATTAATTGACATTTTCAGAATATTTTACCCCAAGGCTACAGGATATACCTTCTTCTCAAGTGCACATGGGATATTTTCCAAGGTAGACCACATGTTAGGAGACAAACAACTAAGTCTCTACAAGTTCAAAAGATTGAAACATATCAAGCAACTTCTCAGATTACAATGGCATGAAATTAGAAACCAACTACAATGAAAATACCCCAAAACATTTAAATGCATGGAGGCCAAATCACATGCTATTAAGTAATGAATGAGTTACCAAAGAGATCAAGGAAGAAACTTAAAAAAACACCCTGGAAACAAATGAAAATTAGCACACAACCCAAAACCTAAGGGACACAGTCATATGAGGGAAGTTTATAGAATTACAGGCCTACCTCAAAGAATAAGAAAAACTTTTAATAAGCTATCTAACCCTATGAATTCAAGAATTAGGAAGAGAACAAAAAAGAAAGCCCAGTGTAAGTATAAAGAAGGAAAAAATAAGTATTAGAGCAAAAATAAATGACATAGAGACTAAAAATATATAAAATATTAATAACACCTAGAGCTGTTCTTTGAAAAAATAAGCAAGATTTTTGGACCACTCATCAAGAAACAAAGAGTGGAGAAGAAGGAAGATGGCTGCCGACAGAAAGGCAGACTGCAAGATAGTGTGTGAGTGAGAGAAAGAAGAGACACTGTGTGGACCCACGGAGAGTGTTTGTTTGTGAGTTGAGAGACAGCTATACTGCTGGGGTCTGTGAGGGATTACTGGATGGGGTTCCCTGACCTGGCAGCCTCCACTGTTGCTGGAATCCCTCCCGGGGCAACTGGCTCTGACTTGGAGACCATACCATCTTGAAGGGGAGATGTTGTCGGAAGCCTGAAATTCTGGGGAATATACAGCAACTGTACCCAGGGAACAGCTGGGAATCCGGGAACACTGGTCCCAAGTCGCGCAAGCACTCAGATTCAGAGGAGCTCTACACCCCCTCACAGAAAGGTCAGATTTCGCCTGGGATAAGGTGAGGTCTGTGGTCAGGGCAGGAGAGGAAAATGTGCACATGGGAGCCAGAGGATAAGGGGAAGTCTCCGCCCAGAAAAGTCCATGGCTGTTGGGGCTGGTGTGATCCACAAATGTGGAAGGGGATCCACAAGGCTGCTAACAGAAGGGAACTCTAAAAAGCAACCTATAGCTGAACTGGGCACAAAAGGCCAACCTAAAAATTTTAACAGTGTGCCGGCTGCTGAGACCCAAGGGGAAAAAAGACTGCACAGACTTGCGCCACAGCACTGAAGAGCACTCGCTTGCTCTGGCTTTTTTACTCCCCTCTTTAAATTCTTGATTTTAATTACTAAGCCCAATACATAGAATCACCCTATTGGGGACACTCTAAGAGACTGCAGGGGAAAGTTGTTTTTCGGAACCTGGGGATCAGAGCGGGGAATAATGATTAGAGAACCAGCTCTGGGCCAGCCCATTCCCCAAAACCGGTAAAACAAAATCTAAACACTAGCTAGAGAGGACCTATAGTCCCGGAGGTCAATCCAGAAACAATGCCACCCAGGGGTTGAATCACAAATTGACTCTTGTGTAAACACAAATAAAGGAGTATAAGAAACAGAGAAGTACTGCAGGCTTGAAAATCAGGACTGTGGCCTACAACACTGAGGAACAGTGGAACGAAGGGAACTTCAATACTGTCCTGACTAGGAAACAGGCGAGCCAAACAGAACAGTAGAGGAAGTGAATGACCTTCACTACTGAAGATTTTTATTTTTATTTTTATTTCATCTTTTATTTAAGAAACTAATTTTTTTCTTTTTTCCTCATTTGATGTTACCTTTTTAAGTATTACATTTATTTTTTAATCTCTATTATTACTAATACTGTTTTACCTTTTTTTTTTTAAAGTGTCATTTTATTTTCTCTTTATTTTATTTTGGGATTAGTGTTCTACATTCTATTTTCATCTTTCCTTTAGCATCACTTTACTCTATCTCAACTTTACCTTTATGCCAATACTCTCTTCATCACTTTTCCCTTTTGGTGTCCTGTTTCTCTTACCCTATTCCTGCTTTAGATGTTCCCTATTCCTTCTTTTTAGCCCTGTTAAAATTTCACCCTACTTATATATCTAACTTCCAGTTCCCTGCTCTATTTCCATACATAGCTCTCACTTCTCTTTCTTCACTATCCAATTTTTTTTCTCTCTGTCCTTTTGTTGTTGTTTGCTTGATTGTTGATTATATTGTTTTTTTTTATGCTTATTTGTGAGACTGTTTCGCTTTTTCTTTTTCTTTTGTTTTGTTTTGTTTTTATTTGTTTCTTCCTTCTGTTTTCTCTCTCCTCACTTGATATTAGTTGTTGTTTGTAGTTTGCATTCATCTCTAGGTATTTGTTGCTGGCATTTGTTGAGATCAGTGGCTGTTCTATTGGAGTTTTCTCAACATAAAATAGTTCTTTCCCCTCTTCTTTTTTATTCTCTTTCTTTTCTCTCCTACTTTTTTTCCTTTTGCCAATTTCATTTTTGCACTCTTTTTTTCCCTTTTTTCTCTTCTTCTTTTTTTCTTATTTCCTAATTCTCTTTTCTCTGGTGGCCACCTTTATTTGGGGTTATTAGTATCGTGAATACATTTGTGTTCAGTGCCTTGTGTGTTGTGCCTTGTTGTGTTGTATTTTGTACCTTTAAATCAACGCAGGAGAGAGAAAACTACATAACAAGACCCCAGAGAAGAGAGATCATGGGGAGACAAAGAAACAGCTCACAGATTAAAGAAAATGAGGCATCACCAGAAAAAGAATTAAACAAAATGGAGGCAAGCAACCTGTCAGAGAAAGAATTCAGAGAAATGGTCATGAGGTGGATGAAAAGAATGGAAGACAAATTCAACAATATGTGTAAGAACCAAGAGGAAATGAAGAACCAAGAAGAAATGAAAAATTACATTGCTACTATAAAGAACTCAATAGAAAGCATCAACAGCAGACTAGAAGAAGCAGAGGACTGCATCAGTGAGCTAGAAGAGAAGGTAGGAAAAAAATCCCAAGAAGAGCAGCTTCTAGAAAAAAAAATTAAAAAAAGGAGGAGAGCCTAAGACAAATTTGGGACAACATGAAATAAAACAACATCTGCATAATAGGGGTGCCAAAAGGAGGGGAAACTGAGTTAGGAATACAAAACCTGTTTGAAGAAATAATGGGAGAAAATTTCCCTGATATAGGGAAGAAATAACTCACACAAATCCAAGAAGCTCACAGAGTCCCAAACAAAATGAACCCCCAGAGACTGATACCAAGGCACAATATAATTAAATTGGCAAACATGAACAACAAAGTAAGAATCATAAAAGTTGCCAGAGAGAGAAAGAAAGTTACCTACAAAGGATCCCCCATCAAACTAGTGACTGATTTCTCAACAGAAACACATTAGGCCAGAAGGGAATGTAATGAAATATACAAAGTCATGCAAAGGAAGGGTCTGAATGCAAGAATACTGTAACCAGCAAAGCTATCAATCAAAATTGAGGGTGAAATCAGGAGCTTCACAGACAAAAAATGACTAAGGGAGTTTATTACAACCAAACCAGCAATGCGAGAAATGCTAAAGGGTCTGCTGTAAAAAGAATAAATAGGAAACAAAGAAGAAACACAAGGGTAAAGAATAAAAATGGTGACAAACAAGTACCTATCAATAATAACTTTAAATGTAAATGGATTAAATGCCCCAATCAAAAGACATAGGGTAACTGAGTGGATAAGAAAACATGAACCATGACCCATATATTTGCAGTCTACAGGAAACCCACCTCAGAAAAAAAGACGCACACAGACTGATGGTGAAGGGATGGAAAAAGGTTTTTCAGGCGAATAGAAATGAAAAAAAAAAGCTGGGGTAGCAATACTTATATCTGACAAATTAGATCTCAAATTGAAGGACATTACAAGAGATAAGGAAGGCCACTTCATAATACTAAAGGGAGCAATCCAACAAGAAGAAATAACTCTGGTAAACATATATGCACCCAAAACAGGAGCACCCAAATTCATAAAAAAAAAACTTCTGGAGGATATCAAGGGAGATATTTACAGTAATACAATCATAGCATGGGACTTTAACCCTTTGCACTCGCTTGCTTTTTTCTCGATTCCTTTATTCTACTCGGGATTTAATTTTTTAAACACCCCAGATTTTACAAAGCACGGCAGTAGAATAAAAAACTGGAGTTTCTTTTCATACAAAGTTATTTATTTGGATTTTTTTATATTTCAAATTGTTGATATATTCAGTAACCATCACACTTGACATCCGAGTGCAAAAGGTTAATATACCACTATAACCATTGGACAAATCCTCTAAACAAAAAATCAGCAAAGAACCATCAATCCTAAATGACTCACTAGATCAGATGGAATTAAATGACATCTTCAGAACATTTCACCCCAAAGCCACAGGATATACATTCCTCTCAAGTGCACATGGGTCATTTTAAAAGATAGACCATATATTGGGTCACAGGCAAAGTCTCTTCAAATTCAAGAAGATAGAAATCATATCAAGCATCTTCTCAGATCACAATGGCATAAAACTGGAAGTCAACTACAATAAAAATAATACAAAAAAAAAAAAACATGGAGACTAAACAGCATGCTATTAAACAATGACTGGGTTACCAGAGAGATCAAAGAAGAAATAAAAAACATCATGCCAACAAATGACAATGAAAACACAATAATCCAAAATCTATGGGTCACAGCGAAAGCAGTTGTGAGAGGGAAGTTCATAGATCTACAAGTCTACTGCAAAAAAAAACACACAAACAAACAAACAAAAAAAACAAACAAAAACAAGAAACAATGGTAATAAATTACCTAACCCTACAACTCAAAGAGTTAGAATGAGAGCAACAAAAAAGCCCAGTGTAAGCAGAAGGAAGGAAATAATAAAAATCAGAGCCGAGATAAATGACATAGAGACAAAAACAAAAAACAAAACATACAAAAGATTGACAAAACCAAGAGCTGGTTCTTTGAAAGGATAAGCAAGATTGATGAACCTCTAGCCAGGCTCACCAAGAAGCAAAGAGAGAGGACCCAAATAAACAAAATCAGAAATGAAAGAGGTGAAATAACAACAGACCCCACCGAAATACAAAGGATTGTTAAAATATACTATGAACAACTCTATTCCAACAAACTGGACAACCTGGAGGAAATGGACATATTCCTAGGAAAATACAACCTTCCAAAACTCAATCAGGAAGAATCTAACAATCTCAATAGGCCGATAACTGTGGAAAAAATTGAAATATTCATCAAAAAGCTTCCAGCAAACAAAAGCCCAGGGTCAGTCAGCTTAACAGGGAAGTTTTACCAAACATTTAATGAAGAACTAAAACCTATCCTCCTCAGACTATTCCAAAAATTTCAAGAGGAAGGAACACTTCCAAGCTCCTTCTATGAAATAAACCCCCAGAGACTGATACCAAGCATCACCCTAACACCCAAACCAGATAAAGAAACACAATGAAAGAGAATTACAGGCCAATATCCCTCATGAACATAGATGCCAAAATCCTCAACAAAATTCTAGCAAATCAGATCCCGCAGTACATAATAAAGATCATATACCCTAACCAAGTAGGATTTATCCCAGGGATGCAAGAATCGAACAATATCCACAAATCAATAAATGTGATACATCACACAAATTGAGAGATAAAAACCACATAGTCATATCAACTGATGCAGGGAAAGCATTTGACAAAATCCAGCACCCTTTCTTGATAAAAACTCTCAACAAGGTGGGAATAGAAGGATCATACATCAACATAATAAAAGCTATATATGATAAACCCACAGCAAACATCATACTCAATGGACAAAAACTAAAACCATTTCCCCTAAGAACAGGAACAAGACAGGGATGCCCACTCTCACCACTCCTCTTTGACATAATACTGGAAGTATTAGCCATTGCAATTAGACAAGAAGAAAAAATAAAAGCCATCCAAATTGGAAAAGAAGAAGTAAAGCTGTCCTTATTCACAGATGACATGATATTGTACATAAGAAACCCTAAAGACTCCATCAAAAAACTATTAGACTTAATAAGTGAATTTGGCAATGTAGTAGGATACAAAATTAAAACACAGAAATCTATGGCATTTCGATACATCAATCATGAACTTACAGAAAGAGAGACTGAAAAAGCAATCCCATTTACCATAGCACCAAAAAAGTAAGATACCTAGGAATAAACTTAACTAAGGAAGTAAAAGACCAATATGCGGAAAACTACAGGACACTGAAAAAAGAGATAGAGGAAGATATAAACAGATGGAAGAACATACCATGTTCATGGATTGGTAGAATCAACATCATTAAAATGTCCATACTACCCAAAGCAATCTATAGATTCAATGCACTGCCCATTAAAATATGAACAGCATATTTCACAGACCTAGAAAGAATTCTCCAAAAACTCATCTGGAATAAAAAAAGACCCTGAATAGCCACAGCAATCCTGAGACAGAAGAACAAAGTATGTGGGATCTCAATACCAGATTTCAAGCTGTATTAAAAAGCCACTGTTCTCAAAACAGCCTGGTACGGGCACAAGAACAGACATATAGACCAATGGAATAGAATAGAGAACCCAGATATCAACCCAAACCACTATTCTCAATTAATATTTGACAAAGGAGGCATGAACATATAATGGAGTCAAGACAGTCTCTTCAATAAATGGTGTTGGGAAAATTGGACACACACATGCAAAAAAATAAAACTAGACCACCAAAGTTACACTATACACAAAAATAAACTCAAAATAGATACAGGACTTAAACATAAGACAGGAAACCATAAAAATACTAGAGGAATCCCCTGGCAGCGAAATCTCAGACATATGCCAAAGCAATTTCTTCACTGATACTGCTCCTAGGGCAATGGAAACTAAAGAGAAAATAAAGAAATGGGACTACATCAAAATAAAAAGCTTTTGCACAACAAAAGAAACCATCAACAAAACAACAAGAAAGCCCATTGCATGGGAGAACATATTAGCAAATGATATCACTGATAAAGGTTTAATCTCCAACATTTACAGGGAACTCATACAACTTAATAAAAGGAAGATAAATGATCCAATAAAAAAAAGTGGGCAACAGACTTAAATAGAAACTTTCCGAAAGAAGACAGAAGGAAGGCCAAGAGACATATGAAAACATGCTCAAAGTCAGTAATTATCTGAGAGATGCAAATCAAAACGACAATGCGGTACCACCTCACACCTGTCATAATGGCAATCATCAACAAATCAACAAAGACAAGTGCTGGCTAGGATGTGGAGAAAAAGGAACCCTCGTGCACTGCTGTTGGGAATGCAGACTGGTGCAGCCTCTGTGGAGAGCAGTATGGAGTTTCCTCAAAAAACTAAAAATGGTACTCCTATTTGAGCCAGTAATCCCACTTCTAGGAATATATCCCAAGAAACTAGACACACCAATCAGAAAGGATATATACACCCCTATGTTCATAGCAGTACAATTCACCATAGCTAAGATTTGGAAACAGCCTAAATGCCCATCAGCAGATGAGTGGATTAGAAAACTATAGTACATCTACACAATGGAATACTGTGCTGATATAAAAAAGAAGGAATTCTTACCATTTGCAGCAGCATGGATGGAACTGGAGAGCATTATGTTAAGTGAATTAAGCCAGGCAATGAAAGAAAAATACCACATGATCTCACTCATTTATGGAAAATAAAGAACATTATATCCTGATGAACAAAAATATAGGTACAGGGGCAGTAAATCATTGAACAGACTGTTAAATTACAGTGGGAAGGCTTGGGAGTGTTGGGGAGGGGGGCAAGGAGATCAACCGAAGGACTTGTATGCATGCATATAAGCACAACCAATGGACACAAGACACTGGGGGTTGGGTGGTGGGATGAGGGCATGCGACAGGGGGTAGGGGAGACTGGGGGAAGGTCAATGGGGGAATAAAAGGAGATATATGTTCTACTATGTGTAATACTTTAAACAATAAAAAAAATACAAAAAGAAAAGAAACAAAGAGTGAAGACCCAAAAAATAAAATTGTAAATGAAAGAGGTGAAGTAACAACTGACCCCAGAGAAAGGACTGTAAAAAATATACTAAGAACCACTATTTTCCAACACACTGAAAAACATGGATGAAATGGACATATTTCTAGAAAAATACAATATTCCCAAACTCACCCAGGAAGAATTACAACAACTGAATAGGATAATAACTGCTAATGAAATTTTTTTTAATTCTTTATTATTGACAACTGGCCTGGTGAATGAAATTTGTGCATGGGGGGGGTGTCCCTCAGCCTGGCCTGCACCCTCCCACAATCCAGGACTGCTGGCTCCTAACCACTCACCTGCCTGCCTGATTGCTCCTAACCCCCCTGCATGCTGGCCTGCTCGCCCCCAACTGCCCCCCACTTGCCTTCTTGCCCCCAACTGCCCCTCCCACTGGCCTTCTTGCCCCCAATTGCCCCCCTTGCTGGCCTGCTCACCCCCAACTGCCCCCCCTGCTGGCCTGCTTGCCCCTTACTGCCCCCCCCACCAGCCTGATCACCCCTAACTGTCCTCCCCTCCTGGCCTGATCACCCTTAACCACCTGTGCCTCAGCCCTGCCGCCAAGGCGTTGTCCAGAAGGATGTCCGGAAGGTCTCCCGGAAGGTCTTCCAGTCTAATTAACATATTACCCTTTTATTAGTATAGTGTAACATATGTCCCCTTTTCCCCCATTATCCTCTCCCAGGTTGCCCCCCCCAGCCCAGCCTTCATCCCCCCCATTGTTTGTGTTTAATAGTTATGTCCATTGGTTAGTTCTTTGGTTAACTTCTTCCCCCAAAGTCTCTCCCTGCCCACCCTCCTCTGACTTCCCTTTAAGGTTTGAAGGTCTGTTTGATGCTTCTATGTCCCTGGATCTATTTTTGTTCATCAGTTAAGGTTGTTCATTATACTCCACCAATGAGTGAGACCATGTGATACTTATCCTTCTCTGACTGGTTTATTTCACTTAGCATAATGCTCTCCAGGTCCATCCATGCTGTAGTAAATGGTAAGAGTTCTTTCTTTTTCACAGCAGCATAGTATTCCATTGTGTAGATGTACCACAGTTTTTTAATCCATTCATCTGCTGATGGTCACTTAGATTGTTTCCAAATCTTAGCTATTGTAAATTGTGCTGCTATGAACATAGGGGTGCATGTATTCTTTCTGATTGGTATTTCTGATTATTTGGGATATATTCCTAGGAGTGGGATTACTGGGTCAAATGGGAGTTCCATTTTTAATTTTTTGAGGAAACTCCATACTATTTTCCACAGTGGCTGCACCAGTCTGCCTTCCCACCAGCAGTGAAGAAGGGTTCCTTTTTCTCCGCATCCTCGCCTGCACTTGTCATTTGTTGATTTGTTTTTGATAGCCATTCTGACAGGTGTGAGAAGTTACCTCATTGTTGTTTTAATTTTCATCTTTCAGATGATTAGTGACTTTGAGCATTTTCTCATATGCCTCTTGGCCTTCTGTATGTCTGCTTTCCAGAAATGTCTATTTAGGTCCTTTGCCTATTTTTAAATTTGATTTTTTTAATCTTCCTTTTGTTAAGTTTTATGAGTTCCCTATAAATTTTAGAGATTAAACCCTTATCAGATGTCACATTGGCAAATATGTTCTACCATGCAGTGGGCTTTCTTGTTATTTTGTTGGTTTCTTTTGCTGTGCAGAAGCTTTCTATTTGGATGTAGTCCCATTTGTTTATTTACTTTTAGTTTCCATTGCCCTTGGAGCTGTATTGGTAAAGATAGTGCTATGACAAATGTCTGGTATTTTTCTGCCTATGGCTTCTTCTAAGATTTTTATGGTTTCCCGTCTTATGTTTAAGTCTTTTATACATTTTGAGTTTATTTTTTTTTTATGGTTTATCTTGGTGGTCTAGTTTTACTTTTTTGCATGTATCTGTCTAATTTTCCCAACACCATTTATTGAAGAGCATACTTGACTCCATTGTATGTTCTTACCTCCTTTGTCAAATATGAATTGAGTATAATGGTTTGGGTTGATTTCTGGGTTCTCTGTTCTGTTTCATTGGTCTATTTGTCTGCCTTGTGCCAGTATCAGGCTGTTTTGAGAACAGTGATTTATAATATAATTTGATGTCTGGTATTGTGCTCCCTCCAACTTTGTTCTTTCTCAGGATTGCTTTGGATCTTTGGGGTCTTTAACTATTCCATATAAATTTTTGGAGAGTTTGATCTAAGTTTGTGAAATATGCTGTTGGTATTTTAATGGAGATTGTGTTGAATCTATAGAGTGCTTTGGATAGTATGGATATTTTAATGATGTTGATTCTACTAATCCATGAACTGGGTATGTTCTTCTACTTGTTTATATCTTCCTCTAACTCTTTTTTTCAATGGCCTGTAGTTTTCAGAGTACAGGTCTTTTACCTCCTTATTTAAGTTTATTCCTTGGTATCTTAATTTTTTTGTTGCAGTGGTAAATGGGATTGTTTAGTTAATTTCTGTTTCTCTGAATTCATTATTGGTGTATAAAAAAGCCATAGATTTCTGGGTGTTAATTTTGTATCCTGATATTCTGCCTAATTCATTTATTAAATCAAGTAGTTCTCTGATGGAGTCTTTCTGGTTTTCTATGTACAATATCATATCATCAGCGAATAATGACAGATTTACTTTTTCTTTTCCAATTCAGATACCCTTAATTTCTTCTTGTCTGATCGCTATGACTAGCACTTCCAGTACTATTTCGAACAGGAATAGTGAAAGTGGGCATCCCTTTCTTGTTACTCTTTTTATGGGAATGGATTTAGTTTTTGCCCATTGAGTATGATGTTGACTGTAGATTTGTCATATATGGCTTTTATTATGTTTAGGTGTCAGGAGCCAAGAGTTGGTTAAAGGATTAACTCTGACCTTACTTCAGCAAGTTACTGAAACAGAAACTCACAGAAACCAGGCCCACCTCCTCTTGTCTGAGAACAAAGCATTCTTTCCATAGTTGCCCTTTAACCGCCAAACTCTTTATCTATAGTCAGCCCCCTTTACAACCTTAGTTTATAGTCAGCCCCCTTTACAACCTTAGTCAATTATCTAAGTCCACATGACCCTTTCAGCCCCCATCTCCCCTAGACATCTCCCCTTTTAGAAATCACATATAAGGAGCGCTGTAAAAATAAAATTTGGAGGCTTGATCAGAAACCCCTTTGTCTTGCCTCCATTCTTTGCGTCCCTTGTCTGTCTCTCATTCTCTTAGGTGCGCCGCCTCGGTACCCCCGTTAGAAGACCCCGCTGGCCGGGGCATTACGGTATGTTCCTTCTATTCTTTTGCTGAAAGATTTTTATCAAGAAATGGTGTTGGATATTGTCAAGTTTTTTTTTTTCTGCATCAATTGATATATCTATGTGATTTTTGTCTCTCAATTTTTTTATGTGATGTATCACATTTATTGATTTGTGGATAACGTACCAGCCTTGCATCCCTGGATTAAATCCCACTTGTTCATGGTGTATGATCTTTTTAATGTATTGTTAGATACAATTTGCTAATATTTTGTTGAATATTTTAGCATCTACATTCATCAACTATTGGCCTGTAATTCTCTTTCTTTATAGTGTAGGGTTAGATAATTTATTACCATATTTATTTATTTATTTTTTTTATTTATTCATTCATTCATTCATTCATTCATTTTTAGATAGGCCTTTAGTTCTATGCCCTTCCCTCCAAGGACTGGTTTGGGGATTAGGGTAACGCTGGCTTTATAGAAAGAGCTTGGAAGTGTTCCTTCCTCTTGAATTTTTTAGAATAGTCTGAGGAGGGTAGGTTTTACTTTTTCTTTGAATTTTTGGTAAAACTCTCCTGCGAAGCTTTCCAGACCAGGGCTTTTTTTTTTTTTTTTTTTTTTTTTTTTTTTTTTTTTTCTGGGAGTTTTTGAATTACTGCTCCAATTTCCTCCATAGTTATTGGACTATTCAGATTTTCTTTTCTTTTTTAATTTCTTTATTGATTAAGGTGTCACATATTTGTCCTCATCCCCCCATTCCCATCCCACACCCCTCCCCACGGATGCCCCAACCCCCTGTTGAACTTAACCATTGGATAGGCTCATATGCATGCACACAAGTCCTTTGGTTGATCTCTCCCCCCTCCCTCCACCCTCCCCTATCCTCCCTCTGAGGCCCGATAGTCCGATCAATGCCTCCTTGTTTCTGGTTCTGTTCTTGTTCATCAGTCTATGTTGTTCATCATTTCCCCTAGATGAGCGAGATCATGTGTCACTAGAGATATACTTATAAGAACTGAATGTGAGACGAGCAATATTAGTTATGCTGACAGGCAAATGAATCAGTCTGTAGTGAGTTTCTTTCTGGACTAACAGTTCTTTTGAGACCCAATTTCAATGTCCACCAGTTCCTTATGTGTACATGTCAGCACTGACCCCTCAGCTCTGGATGGTGGACAAATGGTGGTAACAGAGGTCCGACTCCCTCTGGTTTGATCTCGGCCAGACCCAGGGGCACGGCTTCACCCAGACTCAGGGGCACATGGCCTCACCCAGACCCAGGGGGCGCGTGGCCTCACCCAGGCCTGGGACCCAGCCTTACCCGGATCCAGGGGCACATGGCCTCACCCGGACCCAGGATCCAGCTTCATCCGGATCCAGGGGCACACGGCCTCACCCGGACCCGGGATCCGGCTTCACCTGGAGCCAGAGGAGTGTGGCCTCACCTGGACCCAGGGGCGTGTGGCCTCATCCGGGCCCAGGGACCCAGCCTCACCCGGATCCAGAGACACATGGCCTCACCCGGACCCGGGGGCGCGTGGCCTCTCCCAGACCCAGGGGCATGTGGCCTCACCCGGAGCTAGGTGCGCGAGGCCTCACCTGGACCCGGGACCCAGCCTCACCTGGATCCAGGGACACATGGCCTCACCCAGACCCGGGGGCACATCACCTCTCCCAGACCCAGGGGCGCGTGGCCTCACCCGGACCTAGGTGCGCGAGGCCTCACCCGGATCCAGGGACACATGGCCTCACCCGGATCCAGGGACACATGGACTCACCCAGACCCAGGGGCGCGTGGCTTCTCCCAGACCCAGGGGCGCGTGGCCTCACCCAGACCCGGAACCCAGCCTATCCCGGATCCAGGGACACATGGCCTCACCCGGACCCGGGCTCTAGCTTCACCCAGACTCAGGGGCGCGTGGCCTCACCCGGACCCAGGGGCACATGGCCTCACACGGGCCCAGAACCCAGCCTCACCCGGATCCAGGGGCACACGGCCTCCCCCGGACCCGGGATCTAGCTTCACCTAGACCCAGGGGCACATGGCCTCACCCAGACCCAGGGGCGCGTGACCTCTCCCAGACCCCTGGTCGCATGGCCTCACCCTGATCCAGGGGCGCACGGCCTCACCCAGACACGGGACCCAGCCTTACCCGGATCCAGGGGCACACGGCCTCACCCAGACCCAGGATTCAGCTTCACCCGGACCCAGGGGTGCATGGCCACACCCAAACCCGGATCCGGCTTCACTTGGACCCAGGGGCGTGTGGCCTCACCCAGACCCAGGGGCGTGAGGCCTCACCTAGACCCAAGGATGTGTGACCACACCTGAGCCCAGAGGCTCGCAGCCTCGCCAGGACCCAGGTCTCAGCGGGGTTTCGTCTTCTTGATCCCAATTCCTGTTGGTCAATTCCCTCTCAGCAATTCCTTCGGTAATTTTCTCAGAGCTCCAGGGTGGCTGCCGCAGAACTCATTGGGCGGCGGGCTCAGCGGAGCTCCGGTGTGCCCAGTGCGTGGCGGTGGGCTGGTCCGGTGTCGCTGCGTCTGTCCTTGGGTCTGCAGCGGTGGCCGGTCGCCGAGCATGCGCACCTGGCCGCTTCCAGGGCATTGAGATTCTTGAAGGACTTGGAGGTCAGCAAAGGTGGAGTCTCCCACCTCATGTCTCCCAGGGGCTCGTCTGTCCATGCTCGGCAGTGAGTGGAGCCGTCCCCTCAGCCGGAGACCGCTGGGGGAACTGCGCCGAGCACGTTCCAGGCCGCCATTGTGTCGCCTGAGCCGTAGTTCTTAAAGTGTGGACTTTGGGTCACCGGCATCAGCATCATCCCGCGTACCCCTCTCTTTTATTCTAGTTGTAGAGCATCTGCTCAGCCAGCCCTCCGGTGGTTCTGGCTGGTGTCTGCTCTGCTTTCCTGTCGTAGTCTCAAAATTGTTGTGGTAGGCAACGATCAGGCTTCTGCCCTATGCCTCCATCTTGGTCCTCCTTTGTATAGTTAAGTCTTGATTGATGTTGGTGACACTGGGAGGAATTGTCCTCCAGGCCAATTGGCCGTGAGGACCATCTTTGTCTATATAGGAAGAGTTGCTGTGCAGGAGACATGTTTATGGGCCCGGTCTTGGTGCAGCAATGGTTTGGCGCTCACTAAGTCTGCCTCTTGAATGTATGCGAGTGGTTGAAATCTGGTGTCATCTCACACCGACCACTAGATGCCCTCGTTTCTGGGTCTCCAATGTAGTGTAGGTCAGCTACTGCCTGAGGCACTCAGCAGGGAAAAGCCTCAGCTTGGATGGGGCGGAGCTACAGGGTGGAGCCTACAACCTTGGCTTCCTGTCAGCCCCACCCTTTGAGGTTCCTGTGTCTGTGTCCCTCTGTACTCCTTGCAAACACCTCTGAGAGAAACGCGCCCTGGAGTTTCGCCCACTGCCAAACAGTCTAGTCTCTCCCCTAATGAATCTGGATTCCCAGATTCTCGCCTGGAACTGGGTTTCAGTGTAGTTGGAACTGGGGCTCATTGCAGTCTGGCGCTTTTGTCTCCTTCCCACCAGGGCAATTCAGCGGCACAGGCAACCTTCACTCCTCTGCGCACCTTCCTGTGTGCGCCTCTGGAACTCTGCCTTCTGCTGCTCCTCTGTGCCTGTGCCCCACAGCCCAAATTCATTCCCCCAGTGTGCACCTGGCTTCCCAGGGTTTCGCCCGGAACTGAGGTTCAGTGCAGTCGGAGCTGGTGTTCAGCGCAATCTGGAGCTTTTATCTCCTTTCTGCTAGTGAACACCAGCCAGGCCGTCAGCCGCCCCTTCCTCTCCGGCTCCGTCCTCCCCGCACGCGCGCGTGCTTGTGTCTCCGCCCGTGTCTCCATACCTCAGGCTTTTATGGCTCCTCTGATTATCCTTGTGGTTTTCTCTTTCCTTCTAGTTGTGGGCATTTCAGTCCGCCAGCTTTCCTGTGGTTCTGGATGATGTGCGTTTTGACTTTTAGTTGTATTTTTGAAATTGTTGTGCCCGGCTGTAGGTTAGGTGTTTAACCTATGCCGCCATCTTGGTTTCTCCTCTTCTTTGTTTTTTCGGACTATTCAGATTTTCTGATTCTTCTTTATTGAGGGTCAGAAGATTGTATTTTTTTAGGAATATGTCCATTTAATCTAGGTTCTTCAGTTTGTTGAAATAGAGTTGCTCATAGTATTTTTTTTTTTTTTTTACAATCCTTTGTATTTCTGTGGGGTCAGTTCTTCCTTCACATACTTCATTTCTGATTTTATTTGTGTCCTATCTCTTTGCTTCTTGGTGAGCATGGCTAGTGGTTCATCAATCTTCTTTACCTTTTCAAAGAAAAAGCTATTGGTTCTATTGAACTTTTCTATTTTTTTTGTCTCTATGTCATTTATTTCTGCTCTGATCTTTATTATTTTACTCCTTCTGTTTACTCTTGGCTTATCTTGTTGCTCTCTTTCTAACTATTTAAGTTTTATGGTCAGATAATTTATTACTAGTTTTATTATTTATTTATTTATTTATTTATTTATTTATTTATTTATTAGATAGGCCTTTAGTTCCTTGCCCTTCCCTCCCAGGACTGTTTTCTCTGTGTCCCATAGAGTTTGGATTGCTGTGTTTTCATTGTCATTTCTTTCCAAGATGTTCTTTATTTCTTCTTTTATCTTTTTGGTAACCCAATCATTGTTTAATAGCATGCTATTTAGTTTTTGAATGTTTTTATTGTAGTTGATTTCTAATTTTATGTCATTGTGGTCTGAGAAGATGCTTGGTATGATTTCAATCTTCTTAAATTTGTATATATTTAGCCTGTGTCCTAGTATGTGGTCTATCTTTGAATATGTGTACTTGAGTAGAAAGTATATTCTGTAGGTTTGGGGTGAAATGTTCTGAAGATGTTACTTATATCCATCTGATTTAGTGAGTCTTTTAGGTTTGCTGTTTCTTTTTTTATTTTTATTTTTTGTCTAGAATATTTATCCAGTGATGTCATGGGATATTAAAGTCCCCTACTGTAATTGTGTTGCTGTCAATTGCATGCTTGATATGTTCCATAAGTTTTTTTATGTGTTTAGGTGTCCTGTTTTGGGTACATATATGTTTATGTATATCCTCTTGTTGTATCAATCCCTTTAGTATTATGAAGTGGCCTTCCTTATCTCTTTCCGTGGCCTTCTCTTTGAGGTCTATTTTGTCAGATGTAAATATTGCTACCTCAGCTTTTTTTTTCCTTTCCATTTGACTGAAAAAAATTTTTTTCATCCATTCACTTTCAGTCTTCATGAGTCCTTTGTTCTGAGGTGGGTCTCTTGTATATATGATGTTTTCTTATTCATTCTGCCACTCTATGAGCATATGTCTTTTTATTGGAGCATTTAATCCGTATACATTTAGGGTTATTATTGATAAGTACTTCTTTTTAGCCATTTTTATTCTTTATGCTTATGTTCCTTCTTCCCTTCATATTTCTTCTTTTTACATCAGTCCCTTTAACATTTCTTGCATTGCTGGCTTGGTGATGATACACTCCTTTAACCTTTTATTGTCTGAGAAGCTCCTGATTTCACCATCAATTTTGAAGGACAGCCTTGCTGGATAGAGTATTCTGGGATTCAGTTCCTTGTTTGCATCACTTTTTATATTTCATTCCATTCCCTTCTGGCCTGATGTGTTTTTGTTGAGAAATAATTTGATAGGCTACTGGGAGATCCCTTGTAGGTAACTTTCTATCTTGCAGCCCTTAAGATTCTTTCTTTGTTGTTAATGTTTGCCATTGAAATTACAATGTGTCTTGGTGTGGGTCTTTCTGGATTTATCTTGTTTGGGATTATCTGTGATTTTTTTCTTCCCCAAGTCAGGGATGTTTTCTGTCATTATTTCTTCTCGTAGGTTTTCCATTCCTTTTTCCTCTTCTTCTTCTGGCACCCCTATTATGCATATGTTGTCCCAAAGCTCCCTTATACTCTCCTCCTGGTTTTTATTTTTATTTTTACAATTGATGTTTAGCTTGGGTATTTTTCTACCCTGTCTTTTAACTCACAGATTCGGTTGTCTGCTTCTTATAGTCTACTGTTGATACTATCCATTGTGTTCTTTATTGCCACTATATTAATCTTAATTTCCACTTGATTCTTACATATGTTGATGGATTTCTCATCCAGATGTTTGAGCATCTTTATAACCATTACTCTTGAATTCTTTCTCTGTCATATTGCTTACCACCATTTTGCTTAGTTTATTTTCTGGCGATTTCTCCTTTTGTTGCCTTTGGGGATTGTTTTTTTTTTAAAATATATTTTATTGATTTTTTACAGAGAGGAAGGGGAGGGATAGAGAGCTAGAAACATCGATGAGAGAGAAACATCGACCAGCTGCCTCCTGCACACCCCCCATTAGGGATGTGCCCGCAACCAATGTACATGCCCCCAACCGGAATCGAACCTGGGACCTTTCAGTCCACAGACCGACGCTCTATGCACTGAGCAAAACCGGTTTTGGCTTTTTTTTTTTTGTCTCTCCATTTTTGCTTTCTCTTTCTGACCCTGGGTACCCTGCTTGAGGTCTGAGAGATTGAAGGCCCTAGTGGTCCTGTGGTACAGGACTCATTAGCCTGGATGCTGGGTCTGCCGTGAGTCTCACAACTGTATTGACTTTGTTCTGAACCTCCTTCTCCCACATATCTGGTCACTCCTTTGTCCCCTTTAGATGTTCAGGGTCAGCAGGGGTGAGTGCATATTTCCTCTGGTGTTCAACTTTCTGTGAGGGCCCAGTGCTCTCTTGGGTGCAATTCACTTTGTAGCACTGGAACTGTGTACTTGAAGCAGTGTACTTGAGGTGTGGTCCTGTGACTAGGGCTTTGTGCACCAGGTCACACCAGAAGCATGGTCCCTGGGCCAGGGACGGGTCATGCACCGGATTGTTCCCAGTAACATTGGCAGCAATGACCTTGGGCTGTGGTTGTGAAACTCGCTGGCTGGTTCCAAGTTGGTATGGCAGCAATGTCTTGGGGCCATTGCCGAGCAGCACCCAGTTCCTATGGAAACACTGATATGGGGCTGGGGTGGAGCAGTCACTGAGAAGCTCCAGGTTGCTAAGGCAGCATTGACATGGGGCCTTGAGTTGGGGTGGTCTCTGGGTGTCTTTGTTTTGTTATGGAATCTCTTTCAGCCCAGGATCCTGGGACTCTGGTTCTGGGTGCACAGACAAGAACTTGGTGTGTGGGAGATCTCTCTGGCATGTGCTCCCTGTGAACCTCTCCTGGTGATGAAATAGAAGCAGAAAAAAAAAAATCCCAGCACACAAAAACTTGGCCTGGATGGCTTTACAGGGGAGTTTTACCAAGCATTCAAATAAGAACTAACACCTACCCTTCTCAAACTATTCCAAAAAATCAAGAAGAAGAAACATTTCCAAACTCTTCTTATGAGGCCAGCATTATACTAATTCAAAAACCAGATAAAGACATTACAAAAAAAGAGAATTACAGGCTAATATTCCTGATGAACATAGATGCTAAAATCTTCAAAAAATATTAGCAAATCAGATCCAGCAGTACATTAAAAAGAGTACACACCATGACCAAGTGGAATTTATTCTGGGGATACAAGGCTGCTATAATATCCACAAATAAATAAATGTGCTACGTCACATAAACAGATTGGAAGACAAAAATCACATGATCATACCTATTGATTCAGAAAAAGCATTTGACAAAATACAACACCTATTTTGGATAAAAACTCTCAGAAATGCAGGAATATATGATCATACCTCAACATGATAAAGGTCATATATGACAAACCTATAGCCAACATAATAATCAATGGGAAAAAACTAAAACCATTTACCCTAAGAATAGGAAAAATACAGGTATGTCCACTTTCACCACTCTTATTCAACATAGTATTGGATGTTTGAGCCACAGATATCAATTAGGAAAAAATAAAAGGCATCCAAATTAGACAGGAGGAAGTAAAACTGTATTATTTGCCAATTACATGAAATTGTACATAGCAAATCCTAAAGACTCCACCATAAACTACTATATTTAATAATTTAATTCGGCAATGTAGCAGGATACAAAATTAACAACCAGAAATTGATGAGCTTTTTATATATCAACTAGAGGCCCAGTGCATGTGCACTGGAGGGGTGGGTCCCTCAGCCTGGCCTGCCCCCTCTCACAGTCCAGGAGCCCTCAGGGGAGGGAGGCAACTCAGTGACCAGGGGAAGGAAATGCCCCATCACACCTCTGCTGCTGCCATTACTGGCAGTGCAAGCCTCGGTCAGTCCTGGTTACTTGAGCCTTGGGCCAGCCCTGGGTGGCTGGGCAGCCACCATCGAAGGCTTGCCTGTGTTTTGGGTGTCAGCTGGGAAGCAGCCATCTGAGGCTTGCCTGTGCCTCGGGCTGGCCCTGGGTGGCTGGGGTGCTGAGGGGCCTGGCGGACTCCGGATGCAGGCATGCAGAGCAGCTTGGCCCGCCTGGGGGCAGGCCACGGCCTTGCTGTGTGCCTGCCACCCTGGCAGGGCTGAGGGGACTGGGTGCTGACATCTTGTTGCTGTGGGCACCGCCATATTTAAGGGCATGGCAGTCAATTAGCATATTCCCTCCTTATTGGCTGTGGGTGCTGACACCTTTGAGGGAGGGGCAGTCAATTAGCATATTCCCTCTATTATGTAAGATAATTAATTCTCAGTAAGATTAATGAAAAAACAACAATAATACTATGTACCATTGCAACAAAGAAATTAAGATACTTAAGGAATAAACTTGACCAATGAGGTAAAATATCTGTACTCAGAAAACTACAAGATGTTGAAAGAAAAAAGAGAGGAAGATATAAACAAGTGGAAGAATATCCTGGGTTTATGGATTGTTAGAATCAACACTATTAAAGTGTCTATACTACCCAAAGCAATCTATAGAGTCAATGTAATCCCTATTAAAATACCAATGGAATATTCCACATATCTAGAACAATCTCTCTAAAATTTATATAGAACCATAAAAAAACCCACAAAATAGCCTCCACCATCTTGACAAAGAAGTACTAGTATAACGTTTTAGGAATCACAATACCAGATATCAAGTTATACTACAAAACCACTATAATCAAAAGAGCCTGGTACTGGAAGAAAAATATGCATATAGATTGATGGAACAAAATAGAGAACCCAGAAATTGACCCAAGTCATTAGGCTCAATTAATATTTGACAGAGGAGGCAAGAGCATACATTGGAGTCCAGACAGCTCTTCAGTGCATGGTGTTAGAAAAATTGGACAGGTACATGTAAAAATGAGACTAGACCACCAACTTACACCATACACAAGAATAAACTCAAAATGGATAAAATACTTTAATGTATGTTGTGAAACCATAAAGATCTTAGACGAAAATATAGGCAGCAAAATCTCAGACATCTCTCATAGCAATATGTTTACCAATACATCTCCTAGGACAATGGAAACAAAGGAGAAAATAAACAAATGGGACTACATCGAAATACAAAGCTTCTGCACAACAAAGGTAACCATCAACAAAATAACAAGAGAGCCCACTGCATAGGAGAATATATTTCCCAATGATACATCTGATAAGGCGTTAATTTCCAAAATATATAAGTAACTCATACAACCTAACCAAAGGAAGACAAACAATCCAATAATAAAATGGGCAAAGGACCTAAATAGATAGTTCTCAAATGAATATTCAGATGGCTAAGAAACATATAAAAAATTCTGAAAGCTACTAATCATCCATAAATGCAAATTAAAATGACAATGAGGTATCACCTCACACCTATCTGAACGGCTATCACTAACAAATTACCAAAGTCCAGTGTTAGCTAGGATATGGAGAAAAGAGAACCGTAGTACACTGCTGGTGGGAATGCAGACTGGTGCAGCCACTGAGGAAAACATGGAGTTTCCTCAAAAAATTCAAAATGGCACTTCCATTTGACCCACTAATCCCACTCCTAGGAATATATCCAAAAAAACCAAAAATACCAAACTGAAAGGATATATGCACCCCTATGTTTATAGCAGCATAATTTACAATAGCTAAGATTTGAAACAGCCTAAGTGCCATCAGTAGATGAGTGGATTAAAAACCAGTGGTACATCTATACAATGGAATACTACACTGCTGTAAAAAAAGAAGAAATTCTTACCATTTGCAACATCATGGATGGAACTGGAGATCATTATGCTAAGCAAAATAAGCCAGTCAGAGAGGGATAAATATCACATGATCTCACTGATTTGTGGAATATAATGAACAACATAAAATGATGAACAAAAATAGAACCCGAGTCATAGATGCATTGAATAGACTGTCCAACCTATGAGGGAAGGTGGGAGGGGGGGGGTAAAGGGGTAAGAGATCAATCAAAGGACTTGTATGCATGCATATGAGCATAACCAATGGACACAGACAGGGGAGGGGGGAAGGCATGTGCTGGGGGTGGGGGCCGCCTGGGCAAGGTCAATGCGGGGGGAAAAGAAACATGTAATACTTTAAACAATATATAATTTAACTTTTAAAAAGGTATGTACATAGTGGAATACTATGTAGCACAAATAAAGACAGATTTCTTACCCTTTGCAACAGCATGGATTAATCTATGGAGTATTATGCTGAGTGAAATAAGCAAGTCAGAGAAAGACAAATATCACATTATCTCACTTATAAGTGGAATCTAATGAACATAATAAACTGAGGAACAAAATAGGTCCAGAGACATGGAAGCATGGAACATACTGACATATCTTAGGAGAGAGGGGGCAGTGACAAGAAATTAACCAAAGAAGTCATATACATATATGCATAACGAATGGACACAGACAATAGTGTGGTGAAAGCCTAGGAAGAGGCAGGACTTAGGACCTGTGAAGAAAGGAGTAAAGGGCAGGGGATTGGGGTCATCTGTACTAATATCAACAATACAATACAATAAAATAAAATTAAATTAAAAATTAAAAATGCATATTTACCTATATAATGAATTCTGGTTTTGTCACTGACAAATTGTTTGAACTTGACCATGTCTCTTACAACCTTGGGGCTTTAGTCTCTCCATCGGCAAAAAAGGAATAATATTACCTTCCTTATAATGTAGATTAAATTAGATAGTATCCTAAAATATGTAGCATAGTAATCCACATAAGTAAACACTATATATATTCAAGTATAATGTTATTTAGAAAGTTATCTATACTAATAAAAGAGTAATATGCTAATTAGGCTGGGTAGACCAGACCTCACCTGGACATCTGATTTCCTCCCGGACAAAGCCACTGTGGCAGGGGCTGAGGCAGAGGTGGTTAGGGGCGAGATCAGGCTAGCAGGGGAGGGCAGTTGGGGGTAATCGGGCCGGCAGGGGAGTGGTTAGGGGGTGACCAGGCCAGCAGGCAGAGGCGGTTAGGGTTGATCAGGCAGGCAGGCAGGCGAGCAGTTAGGAGCCAGCGATCCCAGATTGTGAGAGGGATGTCCGACTGTGGGATCGGACCTAAACCAGCAGTCAGACATCCCTTGAGGGGTCCCAGATTGGAGAGGGTGCAGGCCGGGCTGAGGGACACCCCTCCATGCACAAATTTCATGCATCATGCCTCTAGTTCTTAATATATTTCTCAAAAGCAATGATTTTTATGTTGATCTTGTACTTCTTTGTTAATATGTTAGCTCTGAGGTCCCCTGGAAATAAAGCCTAAATCTGAAAGAATTAAACTAATGTTGAAATTCTCAGGTACAAAGGCAGACTAAGAGGGTACATTTTTTGGCCATGGATGGACTTTTCCAAGCATCTATGAAATTCCTCTTCATGCAGGAAGGCACCATCTATTTTTATGTTAGAACAGGCCCTATAAAGACAATGGATAAGTACTTTTTTTTTCTCCTAAAAACTTCAGAGGTGAAAAATTCTCCTCCCTACCTCACCTTTCTTCAGTATTCCATTATAGTTTCTTATGTCTTTGATGTTGAAGAAGCTCTTCCTTAGGTCTTGAGTTATATATCTGGACTCATAGAAAGAACTATATACCTAGAAGTTTCTTCACTAGTTGTCTATTGGTAACATTCACAATTTATACAATGTATATATTTAAGGACAAAATGGGACGCTAAAATTTTGTTTTCTTCTATAGATTTTATGCTGATTTTGGCTGTGGGGCTCATCTGTGGGATAATTAGTTTTGGCAATGTTGCTGGACTAGTGTTCTGGAAGTAAGATATTTTCATATAATTTGGTCCCTGGTTCATATCAATTCCTATATACTGCTCATCCAGCTGCTTTGGCTTGCCACAGGTTGCTCAATAGTAGAATTTTCTATAAAGATCTTTGCTCTCTACCTCACCCAAGAACTTTGTTTCCTCAGGGGTGTGATTAGAAGAGAAATCATTGGAAAATTATTGTAGCTCTTATTGAAGATAAAGAAATCCTGAACTTGCCTCAGGGTTTAGCAGGTTTATATATTTTATAAAAATGAGCTTTTGACTAAATAAATGTCATCTATAGGCTTTAATGTTAATGAAGAAATACATTTTTATAGGGGATAAAGATGTTCTAACTTGTCATCATGAGATTTGAGTATAGTTTTCCTTCTTTATCTTCTTTTGTGGCTATATGTGTTTTTAAATCTATTCTTCTTTTGAATATTTGTGTTAAATATATACATTTTTTCCCAAGAATGAATTAACAGAATATTCTTAAAACAATATTTGTGACTCAGAGAGTATCATGATTTTCAGCAATGTTGCTAACTATCCATATGTTTTAATGCTCTTGGCAGATACCAACCAGTTTCTCCTAATTGATGTGATATACAAAGAGGATTTGAAATAGACTTTCTCTCCCTGTCTTATATTGTCACAAGTTCTATCTTATTCATACCCACAAGGATGGCCAAGGTTAAAAATAGCAAATGTTGTTGAGGGAAATTTGAACCCTCATACATTGCTGGTAGTAATGTAAAATGGTGCAGCTACTGTGGAAACAGTTTAGCAGTTCCTCAAAAAATTTATCATGGAATTGCCATATCAACCAACAACTTCTTTCCTAGGTATACACCCTCAAAGAATTGAGAATAGGTGTTAAAAAATCCTGTACATGAATGTGCATAGCAGCACTATTCACAATAACCATAAGGTGGTAAGAACCCAAACATCCACCAGCTGGTAAGAGGAAAAACAAAATGTGGTATATCCACATCATGGAATGTTATTCAGTCATTAAGAGAAGTGAAGTACTAATACATGCTACAATATTGATGAACCTCACAAATGTAATACTAAGGAAAATATTCCAGATGCAAAAGTACATATATTGAATGGCTCAATTTTTATGAAATATCCACAATAGTCACATACATAGAGACTGGTTGCTCAGGACTGGGGAAGGAGGGAAGAAGAAATGACCACTTTGTGATTATTGGGTTTTCTTTTGGTGTGATGAAAATATTTTGTAACTCGATAAAGGTGTTGGTCACTTGACATTATAAATGTAAAAATGTCACTGAAATGGTTTAAATGGTTAATTTAAACCACTTTAAATGGTTAATTTCCTTTTACATAAAGTTCACCTCAAAAATGTAAGAAAAAAGTTGGAGGGCAGGGGCTGAGTGGAGGTGGGTAAAAGGGAGGAATGGGGAACATTGGTAATAGTGTTAACAATAAATTAAAAAATAAGAATTTCTCTTTCTGCTTTAGCATGGGACTCTACTGACTTCTTTAACAGATGGTAAGCACTCACTATTGATGTTGCTTTTGCAAAAATCTATGTTTTAGCACTGAGGTTACACTATGAAATGAATTGGGTTTAGGGGGCAGAATATACTGAAATATATCTTTTTGAGAAAAAAAATATTTAAAGTGGTGTTTGCCATTTGACAGCCCCAATATCAAATTAAAAGCTTCTTAATGTCATTTAGATCAACCCTCATCCTTAATTATATGAATCTCTTGGGTGTCATAGATCATGGCCATTGAAAATCAATGGATCTGAAACACTAACTTTCTTCTGTTTAACTTGTTATATGTTATGCTCCATTAATAATATCCTGTTTTCACTTCTCCAGATATGCATGTTATTTCATTTATTGATTTCTTTTTAATTTCTGTACCTTTTGCTTGGAATGTTATTCTTCTCATTGGTCACTAAGCAAACTTCTATTCTTCTTTTAAATAGACTCAAATCAAAGTGTTACTTCCTCAAGAAGACTTAGTTTCTTCTTTTTCTGTTCTACCTAATATCTTGCATATATTACTATTAATTTACCGAGGACACAATTGTAATTATTTAGTTGCATTTCTATTTTCCCTACTAGACTGAACTGTGAACTCCTTAAGGATAAAAAAAACCTTATTCATTATGCTCTTTGTTATATTCTTTCTTCTTAGAAAAGTGCAACTCCTATAAGAGGAACTGAAAATAGTATGTTGAGACAATTATACAAAAGACAGTATGGTGTTGCTTTTCCTGGGAGCAGGAGAATAATGAAGAGACCCTTGGAAACCTGATCATATCTGATGATGATTTCAGCTGTCATATAATGGTTTTTGAAAATTTTAGCCCCAAAGAATCCTATCTCAAAGCCTCAATCATCTATCTCCTTACATCTGTCTCTGCTGTTGTATCCCCAGCTTCTTAAATTGAGAAGGATTCCTGATTATTTGTGCTGGCAAGAGTATTTCCTGTAGACACTCTTAATGTAAAATACAGCATTCTGAGACCAAGGGATCTGCACTGAATAACTTTTTTTCTACTTGTATCTCCTGCCATGGCTGAATAGTTCTGAAGACTTGGACACAATTTTTGTGGCTTGATTCTCTCTGAAAAAGACAACTCCCTCATCCCTAGAGCCCTTGAAGGTCTCTAGAAGCTTTAGCAAGGCAGATGAGTCTGCCAACCTCAGCACTGTGTTAGTTTCCATTCTGTACATGTTTTAACCCTCAGGGTAGAGTGAAGGCCTGCAGATATTCTTTCATAACATTTGTTTGGCAAGAAAAATAGAAAATAGATGATAGCAGCCAAGGGTCACAGTTTTCACATTCTGAAAGAATATCTTTAAACATATTCTCCTTTTATTTTTGCAAAGTAAAAAGCTCATAGTTTTGTGACAAGTTCTTTCATTATATATATATTTGTTTTGCTTTGTTTTGTTCCTTGGGATGGGGCTGTCACATTTATAGTTTTAAAATGGTTACATGTTTTGCATTTCTGTTTCACTTGAAAGTGCTATATTATATACCCTACTTTTTCACTTCTTATGCATCTTTCTATGTTCGGTTATCAACTTTTAAAGGAGGTACTCTTAATTTGGGGGCCACTGATAGTTAATGACACCCATAGATGGGCTTCTGGAAATATATGAACCCTCTCAGATTGTGAACTGAGCAAAATTATGTACATTTGTATATGTGTGCATTTATTTTTCTGAGGAATAAGATCCATAAATTCAACCAGATTCTCAACACGGTCTATGAGCCAAAAATATGTTCAGAACTAACATTGTAAATAAACCTAGAAAAATCTGTTTAAGAGACCTCTTTGGAGAATAAAATAAGGGTCTCTGGCCAAAAAAAAATTATTCTCAAGAGGAGTTTTCTCTTTCTTTGGGGAGCTCTCATGAAATGAGACTAGAACTTTCTAAATTGTAAAAACTGTTTTTGGGATTATGCCCTCACACTTTCAGATTGAATCTCCTTATTCAAGCTGCTGGAACTTACAGACTACTAGCTGAGCTGCTGCTATAAGACACATAAAAATCAACAGTTGTAGCTCCTAAGGGAAAAACAGCAAAGGGAATGTCGCTGGATTTATAAATCTTTTTTTTTTCAAATATTTGAGGTTCAGTTGTTATTTGTAGGTTGTTGTTTGAGAAAATGCTCCAGCATATTAATATCTGTGAATTTATATGTATAAACCTGAGTACATTTCTTTATCAATCTGCATTTATTCAGCATTCTAAGATGATTTACATCCTCCCAGCCCGTGAAAACCCTGAGGACAGAGTCTTACACATACTCCCAATTATTTATGCGTAAAAGTATGAGGTTTGGCTATCGGACCCACTGACATAGCTAAACATTTTTGGCCTCCTCACAAAGTAAAGAGTGGAGATGTGGCGGTTTGTGGACTTACATTCCATACTCTGCATTGGTCTGTGGGGGAAGTGAAGAGTAGGGAGAAAAAGAGCTCCTTTAACTTCTTAAGATACTTTCTCAGAAACAGAGTTTCATCCATTGAGGGACAGCATCAGAATTGGGATATCTTCAGGTTTCTTCAACTTGTAGCTTCTATTTCTGCCCTTAAGTCATCTCCTTCCCTAATTCTATTACCTATGCATATTATTTTTTGGTGAGAGAGGGTGGTATTACATGAGAAGTGCTTATATTTTGCACGTGGTACATTTTATTCCTCTCCTAGCATCAAAAAAGCAGTGGCAATTATTTATTATTTGTATGCACAATTCTCAGCATATAATAGGTACTTAATATCTACTGATGGATTTCAATTTTCATGTTGACTAGCAATTTTTAAACATTAGTGACATAAAATAGTATCTCTAACTCCTGGAAATTGGGTGATTGGATTTTCCATTAATGTTTCAAAGAACAGAGCTCACTGGGCAAATGTGGCTTTGGACAGATAAATTTAGCCATTCTGTCCTAGTAGTGGTCAATTTGTTTTGAATCTAATTACACTGAACAAGACTAGAAGCTTTCAGGACATATTATCATTCACACACACAAGGAATATGACCTTTCTAATAGTCATATTAAAACACAAGAAAAATAATCCCATTTCCAAAATTATGTCAAATGGTAAGGTTAGTGTTGTTTAGTTCAAATCATTTGGTAGTGTGCAAGGATGTTTTATAGAAGGGCAAGTCAGATGAACTATTATTTCAAGTCCTTTTTTTTAAGGAGTGTATTGGCCATCTATTAAAATGTAAGTTCTGTGGGGGCATGCATTTGTATTTGTTTTGTGCCCTTTGATAACCCAGTGACTATTCTAGTGCCTGCCAGAGAGGGTGCTCAATAAAACTTTCTAAGCAAACTCAAATAATCAATGAGAGCTTAGTGAACAGGAACTATATGCCTCTGAAGATACAAAGAAAATTTAAAAAAATGGAGTAGTCCTTGTCCTCCATGAGTTTAGAGTTTACCTGAGAAGGTGAAATGAACAAACACAAAAAAATTACATGATAAAGCACCTAAAATAAGAACAGAAAGGTGTGAGTTCTCTTTCTGGCTCTGCAACTAATTTACTGGGTTAGCTTGACCAAGTCTTTTATTTGGGTGCACTATTGTTTCCTCATTTGGAAAACTATGGATTACATACACTTAGATATTGAAAATATGACAGGGCTATATTTACAAATTTAGAGAAACATGAGACACAGTATGCTGTAGTAGCTGAAGAAAGTGTCAGATAAAAAATGGGCTAGAACTTAACCTTCAAAATAGCAATTGCCTTTGTGGAGGAAAGGATTAGGAGAATTTCAGGGAGAAGTACAACACATACAGAGGCATGGAAGGAATATGAGTTTGACATAGCTAGAATGTCTTCAATAGTGGAAAATATATTTTGAAGAAGAGAGAAAAATAATGTCAGCAGAGGGAAGAATCCATGTAGTACAAGGTATAAAGTGTAAGAAAAGATAATTGGACCCAGTGAAGGAGATAAGAAGCAGTCATATTAAAGCAGTGCCTGGCACACAGTGAACTCCATATATGCCTAGTAATTATGTATGCAGCCAGAAAAGAGAAGAGAAGAAATGAGAGAGGAGGGTAGGAAAGGAGGGGAAAGAAAGTGGGAGAGAGGCAGAGTGGGAGAGGGAGAAGGACAGAGGAAAAGGAAAGAGAGATAGAGAGAAAGAGAGAGAGGAGTGATAACTAAAATATGGTAGAAAAGTTAGTCTTACAATAGTGTAATAGTGTTCAGGGTGGAGAAGTTAGATCAGCTAGATGGATATTTCAGCTATCTGAGAATATAGTCATGAGGATACAGTCATATATCTGAGTTGGAAATATCTATAGATATCAACTATTTAAACTCACACTCAAAGTAGAAATCCTTTCTGCATACTCATGGTCTCTGTTAGTTTCCAGTTACAGAGATTACTGTTTTCAAGGCAGCTCATTCCATTCATGGATATTTTGTATCCTTAGATAGAGCTTTCTGATCCTGAGCCTAAATTTGCCTCCTCATGAGTTCTACTCATTATCCTCTATCTCCCCTTGGGCCTACACTGAATATATCTAGTTTTGTTTCCATGTCACTTTCTGGCTAAATCTCCCCCTTTTCAGGAAAAAAAACCCACTCACTTCCAGTTGTTTTTTTAAATTATCCTTTTACAGCATGATTTAAAAAATTTCACCATCTGGACTATCTTCTTCTGAAATCTCTAGATTGGCCAAGTTCCTACTAGAATATGTGTTTCCAGAAATTGACACAACCTATCAGATGTGGTCTAACTAATGCCAAGTTACACCCTTGAACTGGGCATTCTATTTGTATTGATTGCTCTATTATAACATTTGCTTTCTAAGCAGCTACATCACACACTCATTTCAACTTATGATTGCCTAAAAACCACAATTATGCAATTATGAATTCCTGTTTATAATTTTGGCCTTTCAAACCTGTTGAGATAGATCTTTGTGAGTGTAAAATCCAGGGGACTTGGCAGATTGAAAAACAACTTCCTTCTAAAAAATGTCTAGGTTTGTTATCACTGGGGAGAGAGGAAAGTGTTGATATAGAGTCACAACCCGCTAATTCAAAGTACTTGGAGGATCTATTTCCCAAATTAATGAAAAGTCTGAGATGCTTTGTAATTTCAAAAAGAATTATATTTGAAATAAAAATATTAATTGGGATAAAGACTATGATGATATTTTCTTTTTAAATTTTTATTTTAAATGTTTATTGTTGAGAGTATAACAGATGTCCTCCTTGCCCCCCCCCCCCATTGCCCTCCTCCACCAGGTTCCAATCCTGCCCCAGGCCTTCACCACACTACTGTCTGTGTCCATAGGTAAGATGTTTGGTAAATCTCTTCCCGCCTCCCCATCCCCCTTCCCTCTGAGATTCCTCAGTCTGTTCCATGTCTCCATGCCTCTGATTTTATTTTATTCACCAGTTTATTTTGTTCATTACATTTATTGTTCATTTATTTTGATTTTTAGATTTAATTATTGATAGATATGTATTTATTGCCATTTATTGATCATATTTTTAATTTTTTTTCTTCTTCATCTTTTTGAAGAATACCCTTCAACATTTTATGTAATACTAGTTGCCTGGTGCATGGATTCATGAACATAGAAAGGAAATTAATTAGAATAAATATTTTAATATTGCTATTTGCCCTTTCTCTATTCACCCAGCTTGGCAGTAAACCAAATTCAGGGCCAACAGTGCCCCAGCAACAACATAACCCACGGCCGAAGGTGGAATCACATTCACATGGCCCTGCGAGGAATCAGGCTCCCTCTTCTCTAGTTCCGGGATGCATCACCCAAGAACCACCACTGCCAAGTCGCAGCTTGGCAGCTCCTGTGTTGAGCGTCTGTCCCCTATTGGTCAGTGCACATCATACCTACTGGCCGGTCAGACAGTCTGGTGGTTGCTTAGCCTTTTATATATATATATATAAAGATATATAGATAGATATAGACATAGACATAGACATAGACATAGACATAGACATAGACATAGACATAGACATAGATATAGATATAGATATAGATATAGATATAGATATAGATATAGATATAGATATAGATATAGATATATAGACTAGCTGTCCCCGGCCACGGGTTGCTGTGGCTCAGTCTGGTTAAATGGAAAAGAAAGAAAAGAGAAAGTGCACGTTTCTAATAAGTTTAATTTCACAATGCTTGTGGGCATACAATATTTTTTGTTGTTCCATTGTATGTGCAGATATAGAGATTGTTTGTTTTGCTGACTCTAGAACATGCAACATATAATTGTCCATGTGAGAAACAATCCATGTCTAGATCTAAACCACACAATTCTAAAGATTGGCCTTGAGCTTTGTTGATGGTGATTGCAAACGCCAATCGAATTGGGAATTGCAATCTCTTAAATTGAAATGGCATATCCGTTGGAATAGGAGTGTGAGGAAGGAGGACATCTTCACCTTTGAAAGGTCCTGTCAAGATGGTTGCTTCTACCACGTTGCTCATTAATTTTTTTACTGTAAGCCGCGTGCAGTTGCAAAGCTTTGGCTGGTTGATATTTTGAAACATGATAATTTGCAAGCCAATTTTCAATTGCAGTACGTGTGGTGGCATCCCTGGAAGATCGAGTGAATTCAAAAATTCTCTTGGATAATTAACCACTTCATCTGCTTCCATAACAGTGTCGATGGACTTGTATGTGACTGCTTCGCTTTGAATGTTAGACTGAATAATGTTGTTAAGTTCATAGACAGCTTTGTTCTTGGCTGCAAGAATAGCTCATTCACTCCGCCAATCGTGATTCTTATAATTGGTTTGAATATTGGGAAATACTTTTTCAACCAATTCTTCTTTTGACGTCACTAAATTGCAGAAGTTGTGAGGCAATGAAATTCGTCCTGAGGTCAGATCAACCGGCACCTTTCCGTTCCCAATTTCCAGCAATCGATGTGAGAATATTTCAGCTGATTGATCGTTTTGCAGCTGGACACACATATTTGTAGTTAATTTTAACATCTTTACGTGTTGCCACAAAGTAGAGTATTTCAGGCAAGCATTTATTTCGTCTGCTGGTGTCGATCGAGGAATTACAGGTAATGTTTGCCTGAAATCTCCTGCAAGCAATATTAATGTGTTCCCAAATGGTCTGATGTTTCGACGCAAATCTTGCAATGATCTATCAAGAGCCTAGAGTGATTTTTTGTGCGCCATTGTGCATTGACCCCAAACAATAAGTTTGCATTTCTGCAATACTTTTGCCATGCCAGATGGTTTAGAAATGTTGCTTGTGGGAGTTTCAATGAATTGCATATTCAATGGCAATTTCAAAGCAGAATGAGCAGTTCTTCCACCTGGTAGCAATATCGCAGCTATTCCGGACAATGCAAGAGCTAAGGCTATGACATTTTGGGATCGAATTGCTGCCAGAATCAATCTAATTAGGAACATTTTACCAGTTCCTCCTGGTGCATCTAAGAAGGTTTCTCCAGCCCCGTTATTGACAGTTTGCATTATTTGATCATAAATGCCTTTTTGCTCAAGCGTTAGCTTAGGAATATTTGATTGCACATATGACAAAAGATCACCCGTGTTGTAATTTTGTTCACAACGCAATTCTACATCGAATGAAGCAGCAGCAGATCGATTCGGTGATGGCATTCCCAATTGATTGAGAACTTTGTTTGCGATTTCTAAGCACAAATCTTCAATCATTATCAACATTGAAATGGAATCGTAAAATATTTAGTATAGCGTGTGTTGCTTTTACATCCAACAGATGGCGCTATTTTTCAAAAAAGTATGTTTTTATCTGTCACAGGTGTGGCAGCTGTATAATAATAGGTATAAGGTATATAAAAACATGCGCGTATTCTAATGCAACATTGTGTCAAAATTTCAAAGCAATCGGTGAAGAACTTTCGGAGATTTAAGATTTTGAGCAGATGGACATTTACATTTTTTATTTATATAGATTGATTTGGTGATGATGAATTCCTTTAGCTTTTTCTTGTCTGTGAAGCTCTTTATTTGACCTTCAATTATAAATAATAGCTTTGCTTGGTAGAGTAATCTTGGTTGTCAGTCCTTGCTATTCATCACTTTGAATATTTCTTGCCACTCCCTTCTGGCCTATAAAGTTTCTGTTAAGAAATCAGCTGACAGTCATATGGGTGCTCCCTTGTAGGTAACTAACTGCCTTTCTCTTGCTGCTTTGAATTATCTTTCTTTAAACTTTGGCATTTTAATAAGTTGTGTCTTGGTGTGGGCCTCTTTGGGTTCCTCTTGTTTGGGTCTTTTTGTGCTTCCTGGGCTTGTTAGTCTATTTCTTTCACCAGGTAGGGGAAGTTTTCTGTCATTATTTCTTCAAATAGGTTTTTAATATCTTGTTCTCTCTCTTCTCCTTCTGGCACCCCCATAATGCAAATGTTGGTATGCTTGAAGTTGTTCCCAGATGCTCCTAACTCTATTTCCATATTTTTGGATTCTTTTTTCTTTTCTGATTGGGTGTGTTTTATTTGTTTGTTTTGTTTTTTTGTTTGTTTGTTTGTTTTGCTTCCTCATATTCGAAATCATTCATTTGATTCTTGGAATCCTCTATCTACTATTGAATCCCTGTAAATTATTCTTTATTTTAGTTAGAGTATGCTTAATTCTGACTGGTCCTTTTCATGTCTTTGACATTCTCACTAAAATCCTTAAAATCTCACTAAGTCCCTTGAAGCTGTCATGAAGATTCTTGAGTAACTTTATAACCATGGTTCTGAATTTTGTATCCAGTAGTTTGCTTACTTCCATTTCTTTCATATGTGACATGTTTCTTTGTCTGCACATTTTGGCTGCTTCCCTGTGTTTGTTTCTGTCTTAGGTAGAGCTGCTAAACTATGATGATATTTTCAAGGAAATTACATACTCAGCTGACTTTAATAATAGACATGACTAGTAAATTAACAGCACTCTTCCATACGTACATTTCATGGTTCAAATCCATTAAAATAGTCTCTGTTGATGCATAATTTTTAGCATTAATTTGCTGAGTCAACCTCCCCCTCCCCTGTACAACAGAGAAGAAAATACAAGTAACAGCTAACACTATTATAGCCATGTACACTATATGAGACTCTCTTCTAAGCACTTTATGAGATCATTTTGACTTCTAAACATCCCTAGTCAGTGAACTCTATTATTATCAGCACTTCCACGTATCTATTTTACAGCTGATGAATTGGAGGTATTAAGAATTTCACTAACTTCCCCAAAATGAAATAGCCAGTAAATTCAAAAATGGAATTGGAATCCAGATGGCCTGGCCCTAGAGTTGGTGCTCATAGTGCTTCTTATATTCAAACACTCATCTCAATCAAGATAGTAGAACCCAAATAATGCCTTACAATATCTAAAAATTTCCTTTAAATTTTTCTTGGGATAAGAAGGCCAAATTTAAGGGTAAATTAAACTTCCATAATTTGGACTACTATGTCTTCTCTCTTGCAAATAGTGGTGGTGGTTATGGGGGAGGAAGTTTCACATGTGGCTCTGGTTCTTTTGTATATGTAGTATATTTAATTAAACATTTTAGGATATCACAGATGAAGCCATGTGACATAAAAATATTAAGGAAAATATATGAATTGGCAAAACATTTGCTGTTCTCAATCTAAAAAGGTAGATGGATGGATAAATTCTATATGAATCAAGTCTCTGAATTGCAGATAACTTGATTGAAATATTGGAAAGAGAGGTCAATCAAGAATCCTGGATTCTAGTTTTAGCTCTGTCACTAATTAGTTCTCTGGCTTTGGACAAATCACTTAACCTTTCTGAGTCTCAGTTTCTCTGTCATTAAAATAATGTAATTAGATGATTCATCAGGGCTCTTTGAATCCTAATGTTCCATGTTTTAAGACATTCAAGGAAACCAATAGTAGAGAAGACAAAAAGTTTAAAGAACTACCATAAATGAAAGAATAAAGTCTAACTTTAGCTATTCAATTTAAATCATCCTGGATTGTAACTAGAATTGAAAATAAAAAAAAAGAGAGCTCAGTGACCCTCATCCTCCACAATGTGAAGGGACGGGAAGGGGAGAATAATTATTTAAACTCAATGAAGCTAATTTGATGGAACTGGCATTGGTGCAAAATAAATTAGATGAATAGTTTACAGTATTTCTCCCATAATATTCTAGCTTGTCTTGAAATATTAAACTTTTAAAACATATTTTACTGCCTAGTCTATGGCTTTGTGGTTCCATCATGCTCAAGGAAAAATAGTGACAACTTGTTTTCTGTTTCCACTGGCAGCATTACTGTTTTTAAATCGAAATTATAAATGGTGGGGTATAGTGTAATGGTTGGATTCTATACTGATATCCTATATTTATCTTTAATGCATACATTTTTATTACCAAATAGATTTTCACTGTGTTAGACAAAACGACCATAATGTAATCATTGTAACCAGGAAACAATTATATGGATTTTGGTCCTTATACTTGAAAAAAGATATGTCCCAATTTAGGCTGTTCTTCATTATATGTGAGTACTTATGAGAAGACAGGAAACTGAGTAGAATTTCTCTTTGATTTTTCTACTTGGGGAAACCCAGGTGTACAGAATATTTACTAATTTTTTGCATCCATGCTTTTCAAAGCATTGAGAACAGTTAGTTGATTTGTATTTTCTCCACATATATTGCCTAAGATAGTGCTAGAGACCTGGACTCACTTCAATGTGAAGGTAATTGAGCTTAACATGTTCCTATGCAATTGAGCACTACCTGGTAAACAAACCCAACTTCCCAAACCTGAGATTAGTGATTTGATACATAATTTGAATTCTTGGGAAAAGGCTTAAACCTTTATATATTTATTTGTCAAGTGAGCTGATCCAAGTCCAAAACAACGTTATACTTAACTAGGGCCCTGGTGCACGAAATTCATGCACTGTGTGGGGAGTGGTCCCTCAGCCCATCTTGCCCCCTCTCACAGACTGGGAGCCCTCAGTGGATGTCCTACTGACGGCTTAGCACTCCTAAGCCACAGTCTGGCCTCCCTCTGCGGGAGGTGACCAGGCTGATCAGGGGAAGGCGCCAGCCCCATCACCCCGCTGCTGCAGCCACTACCAGCCATCGTAGCCACCAAGGTGTTTTCATCAACACAGACTCCAGTCCCTTCACCGAGAAAAAATGACAACTTTCTTTAGGCATTTTCAAGATGTGTCTTTCATAGGATATGACATTTCTTTCTTTCTTTCTTTCTTTCTTTCTTTCTTTCTTTCTTTTTTTTTTTTTTTATCCTCACCTGAGGATATGTTTGCATTGATTTTAGAGTGCGGAAGAGAGAGGGAAAGACAGAGAGAAACTTCAAATGTGAAAGGGACACTGGGATTGGTTGCTCCTGCATGACCCCTGACCTGGGCCTCAGCCAGGGAGGAGCCTGCAACCTAGCTACATGCCCTTGATCAGAATTGAACCCAGACCCTGGGGTCAGCAGGCTGAGGCTCTATCCACTGAGTCAAACAGGCTAGGGCAGGATATGATATTTCTTAGCCCTCCAGCAGTGGACCTTCGTTTTTTTCCTCCAGGAGTGAGGTGGAAAAACCCTAGATCACCTTTTTGGGTTCTTATTACCCAAGTTACCAAGAACATTACCAGTGTCATACAGGGAGCTTAGCCAATGAGCGGTCAGAAAAGGTGTTTTCTCTGCAGCTCACATGCAGAGGCAGGACTTCTGGCAAGCCAAAGTTTGCACACCACCTCCTCCCTGTCTCCAGGCCTGCTCAAGCCTCTGCCGCGGTTTGGGCAGGGCCCCGCTGCTCCGCTCAATCTTCTGCTGCGGCTTGGGCAGGGCCCCCCAGCTCTGTTCAAGCCTCTGCCGTGGCTTGGGCAGAGCACTCCTGGCTCCGCTCAGGCCCTGCTCAAGCTTCCACTGTGGCTTTGGCAGCCCCCCCCCCACCCGTACCTGCCAACCTCCAATGAAGCCTCTGCTAAGGCTTGAGCAGTGCACCCCTTGGCTCCGCTCAGGCCCTGCTCAAGCCTGTGCCATGGCTTCGGCAGGGCCCTCCCCGCCCCCACTCCACTCAGACCCTACTCAAACATCTGCTGCGGCTTGGGCAGAGCACACCTGGGTCTGCTCAGACCCTGCTCAAGCCTCTGCTGCGGCTTGGGCAGAGCACACCTGGGTCTGCTCAGACCCTGCTCAAGCCTCCGCTGTGGCTTGGGCAGGGCCCCCTGGCTCCGATCAAACCTGTGCCATGGCTTGGGCAGGGCCCCCTCAGCTCTGCTCCGGCCCTGCTCAAGCCTCTGCCACCCTGACCCTGGCCGCTCGGCGCCAAGGCCCTTAGGCTAGAAGTGGCCGGGGGCATTCTGGGACCCCAGCAGCTCAGGGCCTACATGCGGACCTACAGACTCAGAGCGGCCTGGGTCCCAAGGATGTTCCTGGGACCCAGGGCTCTGGGCGCCTGCGTATGCAAATTAACCCACCAATTTTTTATTAATTTGCATACGCACTCCTGATTGGCTGGTGGGCATCATGGAGATAGAGTCAATTTGCATCTTTCTCTTTTATTAATGTAGATGCTTTTTAACTATTTTTGAAGATGGTGTATTTACAAAGGCTGCTATTTGTGTTAAGTAGTGTTGTGTATATTAACAAAATTATTTACAGGTGATGCTTACTCATGTTGGATCTTTTGCTTGATGTCCAACTAACTCCCACTCCCATCTTCAGCATATTTACAGCATTCTTGTGTTTCCAGTGTCTTCACGAGTTCTAGAATCCTTCATACTTTCTGTCTCTGTCTCTTTCCATTGATCAAAACTTACCCAACAATTATCCCATAATTATAGGCTTCTGTAGTCTATGTCACTTGAACAAGTCACATAGTTTATGGGCCTTAGTTTTTCCACAAGTAAAATAAAGGGTTTGAAATATATGACCTTGAAGGTCCCATTCAGTTTTACATTTGCATGAGTTAATACTTGTGTTAACATAGTATCTAGTAAATGTGCTTTACTTTCAGATAGAGAAGTTTGGTGGAGCCATTGTGGTAACATCCTGGGAGCATAATTTAGTCTAGTTAAAATAATTGTAGAATACCAATGATAGGCATTTCAGGGACTTTCTCATGAATTTTTATTTCCTTCAAAGCATATCCACAAATAGCTACCTATTTTGTTTATGCCTATAGCAACTCTCTCTGTTGGTTTCCAGGTAGCAAATATTGAGCATTTCATATGCAGAAGATATTTATATGCGTTATTCTGGATTTAACTCCTTATTCATTTTGTTGAGCTCAGATTCTCTTATGAAATAATATTTCTGAGGAGTGTATTTAGCAAATTCTCCTTTACTGTTTGTATCAGCCCAGCTATACTTTCCAGGATAGTTCATTATAATAAACTTTTCCTAAATATTGTCTCACTCTAAAAGCAATCAGTTCTCACAAATTCTAGTCATGGGTTAGACGTCTTTTTTAAGTAAAAAAGAAAAAAAAAATCCTTTGGAAGCACTGCTCATCTAGTGGTATTTTCAGCAAGCTTTGTAATCAACTTTTAGGCATTTTAAATTTCTATGCAAGAAACTGGCTTGATTTTACCCACGTTAAGGAAACAGACAAATCGTGGAGGAGTTTTCTTTTTTTTTTTTTCTTCTTATTTATTATTATTATTATTTTTGGCTTCTCTTTCTTTTAAAACAAAGAACAAAATGACAAATCCAAATTCGAGACATCTGCATGTTTCCCATCATGTGGCTTAAACATCTGCATTTTCACTTCTCATCCAGATGTTTTGTCTTATGTAAACCTAACTAAAGTGAAGGAGAATATCAAGTAATCATGTGGGGTTGCTAATTAACATGGACAGCAAATCTGAATAATCCATGTTCTGAGAGTCCTGTTTTTTGTCTGGCTCAGAAGAACACATTATTAATAAGGTCAAAGTTACTGTAAGCTTGTCTCTTGTACAGGCCAGTTAATTCTGATCTGTTCCATGACCACAGAATGCACTTCTAGCCTCAGCCAGCTACCTGGAAAGTAAGTGTCCTCAGTCTTACAGGCAGTCATGCAAGAAACTAAATAGCAAATTTCTACCACTAGAGAATTAAAATAAAAATTCATTTACCATAGATGGTGGGTCAGTGGTGCCATTTTGTATAAAAATAATAATTACAATAGTAACCCTTATATAATGCTTATTTTGTGTTAAATACTGTTCTCAGCCTTTTGCATACATTAATTCTCAGTGTTCACAACAACATTATGTGTATTATTACCCCATTTTACAGGTGAAGAAATAGAGGCACAGAAGGTTAAATAATTTCTCCGTGATGAAAATGAATGGTATTCTCATATTTTTCTGTTCATTTTTTCACATTCCCTGTGTCAAGGAGGTGGAGGAAGCTCACAACATATTAGATGAATAGAAAATATGTAAAAATAGGACAGAAACTTGAATATTTCTGCATACTGAACTCACTGGTGGAATTGCTACAGTGGCACACCCTGTGCCTGGTAAAGGAGGTTAATCTAATCCCTATTCTTCCATCCAGTATGGTAATTATAGATAAAAAGTACCCTTTGTATAAGAGAAAGGCATTATTTTTATTGGCAATAAATCATTATGTAAAGTGTATATTTAAGAAAAAGGACTATATGGCTAAGAGCAATAGATTACATTGGGTGGCCTCATAGAACTAAATTATCTAAATGTTCTGAGGAAGAATGATTTGTTTGACTGGCAAAATGCTTAAGGAACTTGTGATCTCCAACCACAAATTGACTTACAATCCTAAAATTCTAGATTTAGATAAGACATCCTATATAATAAAAGCCTAGGTGGTGTCAAGCTCTCGCATGACACCCTGGTGAGACATCATCACAAGATGGCCGCCACAAAATGGCCACGCTCACAGCAGAGGCGGGGCCCAGTTGCTGCTCTGCACGGTGAGGCCTGGGGGTCCTGTGGCTCTGCATGGGACAGAGGAGGCTGGTCCCAGCGTCTTTGCCACCTCATGCAGAGGAGGCAGGTCCTGGCAGAGGAGGCAGGTTGTGGCAAGGGAGGGCAGTTGTGGGTGATCAGGCTGGGAAGGGAGGGAAGTTGGGGGTTATCAGGCCAGCAGGGGAGCAGTTAGGCAATCAAGGTTGCAGGCAGGCAGGCGAGCCATTAGGAACCAGAGGTCCCAGATTGTGAGAGGGATGGCAGACTGCAGGTTTAGGCCCGATCCTACAGGGGTCCCAGATTGGAGAAGGTGCAGGCCTGGTTGAGGGACAGCCCCCCTTTAACAAATTCCATGCACCGGGCCTCTAGTAAAGATATAATCTAAACCATTTTTTTTTTTCTTTCTCAAAAATTTGGAACAAGAATGCTTACTGGAAGAAGCAAATGAAAAAATACTCCTAATATTTTTAAAGGTTACAGATGCTCCTAAATGCACTCCTCTTTTTAATAAAGAAATGTGATGTGAGCACCTCCCTTGTGAACAGCACTGTTATAGGTCCTTGGATTACAGCAAGGAATAAGACGTGACCACTAAGCTTCAGAAACTTGTATCTATTCTGGTGTTTTCTGCTTCCTATAACTTTACTGCTTATTTTTTGTTTGTTTGTTTCATCTTTTGACATTATGGAAAAGAATTGCTCAATGCCTTATTATTGGATAATATGTTCATTGAACACCATTTCTTTTTTCTTCTGGGCAAACAGCTAGACTATATTTCTTAACCCCTCTCCCTACCTCCTAACTTCTTGGAATGTCAGTGTTTTCTGGGCCATTGTGTGTCATCTTCTAAATCCTCCCTCTATCTATTGACTGAATGAAGAAGACTCCTCAGACTTAGAGATCAGAAAAACAAAATAGAAAAATCCTATCTCTGAATGACTTTGAAGTAGAGCCTTTCCCCATAACCCCTTTCAGTCCTCATCATTAGACAATGATGTGAGCAAGCATTACATTTTTGTGTTAAGCTGCAGGATTTGGGTTATTGTCCTTAACAGTAACCTACTCTTACTAATACAGTGTCTCTTACAAGTTTCCATCATAATTTTAAATATTGTAATAATTCTGCCTTCAATTTTGGTGAATATTTGGTTCCTTGGGTTCAGGTCTTATGCAGTTGGTTATCAATTATTTATTGCTCCTCACAGGTGCGCTCTCTCTGCCTCCTCCCACCAAGCCAGCACACTGTAACATATTCCTTTTTGTGAACTTTGTCCAGTTTTTCTATTTTAAAACTTGTAACAAACTCTTGGGATAATTGTCTCCTGAAGTTCCCAATAATTGAATAACTTCAATGCCTCTATTTTAAGAAAACAATTATTTACTCCCAAATAAGACAAGACATTTAAATAGCATTGCAACCAAAGGACTTGTATGCATGCATATAAGCCTAAGCAATGGACACAGACAACAGGAGGGTGAGGGCATGAGTGGGGGGATAGGGGGGTAATGGGGGAATAAGGACACATATGTAACACCTTAATCAAAAAATAAATTTAAAAAATAAATAGCATTAGAATATGAGACCTAAAGGACCAAACACAATCAATTACTTACTTGAGACTATGAGATTTTATTCAGCAGAATAAATGTAATGGTTTGTTTCAGAGCTGATTTGCAGAAGCATTTTGCCTTTCCTTACCATTACTCTCCTGCAAACACTTCAAGGGTTGTTCTAATAGCAAATACACCTACCACTGCATTATCTCTATTCTTGCCCATACAGTGTCAGGATTTTCAGTTAAGAAAGTATGTTAAATACTCTACATTAATTCCTTTGATGCAACTAACTTTCTTAATCATTAGAATCTTTACTGACTAGTTATTTTCTTTCATTTTCCACTTTTTTCAATTTGTTAAATTGATTGGGGTGACATTGGTTAACATGAACATATAGGTTCCCTGTGTGGATTTCTATGTTACAAGAGCTGCACCATATGCCAACCACGCAAAGTCAAATCTCCTGTCACCTCATATTAGGACCCCCTTTTCCCCTCACCCCCTTCCCTCTGACAAGCACCACTCTGGTGTTTGTGTTCATAAGTTTCAGTTTTATATCCCACATATGAATGAAATCATATGATTCTTAGCTTTTTCTGTCTGACTTATTTCACTTAGCATCATGTTCTCAAGGTCCACCCATGTTGTGTTTCATCCTTTCTTATGGCTGAGTAATACTCCATTGTGTATATGTACCACAACTTCTTTTTTCCAATCCTCTATTGCAGGCCACTTTGGTTGTTTCCATGTCTTGGCCACTGTGAATAATGTTGCAATGAACATAGGAGTTCAGATATCTTTGTGAATACATGATTTTGAGTTTTTCAGGTATATACCCAGAAGAGAGGTTGCTGGGTCATATGGTAGTGCTAGACAAAGTTTTGTTTGCCAGACTGATTTTCATAGTGGTTATATCAGTCTACATTCCCACCAGAAGTGTATGAGGATTCCTTTTTTCCCACAACCTCGCCAACACTTTTTATTGCTTGCCTTTTTTAATGGCCATTCTAACAGGTGTGAGGTGCTATCTCAAGGTAGTTTTGGTTTGTATTTTCCTAATGGCTAGTGAGACTGAACATATTTTTATATATGTATTGGCTGTTCATATGTCTTCTTGGGAGAGGTGTATTTTCAGGTCCTCTGCCCATTTTTTGATTGGATTGTTTGTTTGGTGTTGAGTTTTATGAGTTCTTTATATATTTTGGAAATTAAACCTTTGTTGGAGGAGCTACTATTCACAAATATCATCTCCCATCTGGTTGGCTGTCTCTTTGTTTTGTTGTCCATTTCTTTTGCTGTGCAGTAGCTCTTCAGTTTGATATAGTCCCATTCATTTATTTTTGCCTTTACCTCCCTTGCCTCCAGTAAAGTCTATAAAATGTTCTTTATGGCCAAGGTCCATAAGTTTGCTACCTGTATTTTTTTCTATGTGACTTACAGTTTCAGGTTTTATGTTTAGGTCTTTGATCCATGTTGAATTAATTTTTGTACATGGGGACAAACTGTAATTCAGTTTCATTCATTTGCATGTGGCTTTCCAGTTTTTTTCAGCACCATTTACTATGTATTGAAGAACCTATCTTTACTTCAGTGCATTTCTAGCTCCTTTGTTGAAAAAAAGAAAAGAAAATTATCTGTCGATATACCTGTGGTTTTATAGCTGGGGTCTCTATTTTGTTCCATAGATCTGCATGTCTGTTTCTCTACCAATACCATGCTGTTTTCAGTTTCATTCTGGAGTATAATTTGAACTCAGGTAGTGTGATACCTCCAGCTTTGTTCTTTTTTTTTTTTTTTTCAGGATTGCTTTGGCTACTCAGGGTCTTTTGTGGTTCCATACAAATCTGATGATTTCTTGTTCTATTTCTTTAATAAATTACATTGGGATTTTGATGTGGATTGCATTAAATCTGTCTATTGCTTTGGATAATATGGCCATTTTAACTATGCTTATTCTTCCAATCCAAGAGCATGGGATATTTTTCCATTTTATTGTCTTTTTCAATCTCTTTTAATAATGTTTTGTAATTTTCAGTATATAGGTCTTTCACATCCTTTGTTAAGTCATTTTCCACTTTTCACATCAACACATCCTGCATATTTCTCTTCCTCCTCAGATTTGCCTTTTTCCTGAGACCATCCAGGTTGTCATCCTCATCTCTTATCAACTAATACATGTATTGTGAAATAGCCTCTCAAATATTTTACCTGTCACTTTACTCTCCCCTCCCCTGCCTAATTCTTTCTTCATCTGCTACAAGGTGAATGTCCCAGCATCTCTCCCAGCCATATTTATTATACCCTCACACAGCTTTCTCATCTTGGTATCCAGATATGCTTATTTTCAGATAATAGGACTTGCTTAGTTTCTCACCAGTCTTCACATGTGCTATTCTCTGCAATTGGAAAAGCACCATACTTCACCACTATTCCCTCAATTCCAAACTTACCTCTTGTTTAAGAATGAATAATCCCACCTCCCTTATCTACTCTGCATATGTAATATTAATTTTCCTATGCTAGAATGTGTTTTGCAAATACCCCTTTATTAATGTATATGATCTGTAAGCTGTTCAAAAACAGGGACTTCAATTTAAAAAATAATTATACTGTGCTTTATGTAGTGGACATTATACAGTGCTACTCAATAAATATTCATCATTGACATTAGTATCATCTGGAGAAAATGTGTTTGATCAAACAATAGTGAGCACGTGAGAAGACAACTTTAGATGGATATAGGTAACTTTACAAGTTCTGATCTCACAGGAATTATATAGAGTGATGAATAACCTTCTTAAATTGCCTATGATTGATTTCAGTTCTAAAAAATATAACCTTGAAGTGAAAGTATTTGAAGCAAATGATTATTGTTTACCAAGCATCCCCGTACATTCATCAGAGGGCATTAATGTCCAACACTGTGACGTCCTATCAAACATCTTAGAACAAAAATGCATGAGTAATAGAGGAATTTGAGCCAGACTGTTTTCAACATTAAATTCTCTCTCAGAAAACAGCAACAAAAATTACAAGTTTTCAAACTTTACTGGTCACTAAGGAACTATTTTCTGTCTTAACATCACTTTGGTTTTATTAATTCACTACCACACCTTGGGAAATGAATATAGGAGTGTAAAGATTTATATGCACAATTTTATGGATATTTTCTTTGGTCATTGCTTGATTTTTTAGGAAACAACCAATTTATTTAAAAGCCAAAGGATAGTGAATGCTTGAAACTGGTAGTTCTTTAATCTTGTAAGGCCTTTAATCATCAAGTGTGTCAGGGAGTCTCTTTCCTTCTCTTGGAAGAATTTCATTATTTCTCACTCCTGCCATTTTTCTACTTGTTACAGAATTAATTTATAGGATACTACTTATTTGCATGTGCTTTTGAAACTCTTCCATAAACTTATCTTTTACAACTTAACTGTTTTTCCTCTCATTGCAGCCTGGTTCCTGCTTTTAATCCCCACAGTGCTATACACCAATCCTCAAACAAAATATTGTCTGTTCACATGATGCTACCCTAGATTCAAGCTTTATGAGAGTTCCTCAACTGCCTTTGTACCCATTTGTTAAGTTAAAGCGATTGAAAGCTAAACAGCTTTGTATATAATCGAATTATGGCTTAGAGTGGGTGAGGAGAGATGTCTTCTTACTTCTATTTAAGAACTAACCAGCTACATATGAGTCTCAATAGTTAGATTGGAGCCCCATAGATTACCATACTTGCCAGATTTTGTATTTTGCCAAATTAAAACCATATACATGTTGCCCATCTCCCTGAGCATTGAGTTGTGAATTTCTCATTTGTCTCTTAATTTCAGATATTTTTAGAAAATTTCACCATAAAATAGCCTAAATTTTAAATTATGTATGCTGTTGGTGGATGAGCTAAATCAATTTGTTATGAATGTATGAGAACTAATTGTGTCGGTATTTTTCTAAATTTCCATGATCCATTTCAATGAAAAATTGAGAAGAAAAATTTTCTCACTATGGAAGAAACTGGTAGAGTACACCACGTCCTATACTAAATACTTATTACACCATTATGGACTATATGTTTTAAAAATCTCAGATGAAAATCAAATTTTGAATTACTATATAGAAATAAACTTTTATAGATAGTGTATACACTGGTTTCTGAATATGATAGAAAAGGTTTCTTGTCAAGTTCACCAGCACAAGTGTGAATGTTCTGTTTTTTTTAGTACACACGAGTTGTGAAAGGACACATTGTGGCCAGCCAACTCAAATTGCTAACCATGTTTAATCATTGTAAATAAAGGAAGCAGAGAGACCCATGTTATATTTTCAGAACTGGCATGCTCAATACAGAAATATTAGTTTAAAAATACTACTTACCATTCTATTTGAATTTATCTAGACTTCTGTGTAAAACAAAATAATAAAAAGTACAATTGTTCACTTAAACACATAGTACTCATTCCATGCAAGTTATCAACTTAGTAATTATACATATCATTAAAGAACAATGAGAGCAAATACAACTTGATAACACTTGGGAAACAGTTAAGTACTAATAAATTTCCATTTTGAAAAACCTATAATTTGTACAGAAGCAAAATCACCTTTCTCAGTATGAAACACCTGTATGTGTTGAATAGGACATTTCAAAGGAACAACTAATTGTCTCACTGTGAAATGAATATGTAGCACTGCTAAGTGTTCACATACTCTTGGTGCATAATGTATTTCTTAAACAGCTTGATATAGTAAAGCAACAGATAAGCAAGTACTTTGAACAAAACCCATGGACCACAGGAGTCGATGATATAAAGATATTGAAAAAATAATCAAAACATTATCTAATATTCTCTTATACATTTGAGTTTCAGTTAAAATGGCTGGGCAAATTAATTTTTACACACTGTGTACATTTGTCCTTGCTTATATTTTTCCAAAACATGATTTAAAAAATATTTCCAAAATGCCAGAATCAACCTTGTTTAACAATTGACTCTCATGGGCATCTTGGTGGAGAACATACCAAAATGGATTAATTGGAAAGAATATAAAGTAGTAATCCACAACAAATGTGAAAATTGAGGAACATTCCTTACAGAAAATTTATAATATTTTAGATTATTCACAGGAATTTTCTGGTAGAGTACAGTCACAGTCACAATGTGAGAATGGAGAAGTTTATCTACAAAATATACTCTTTGAAGCACCAGGATAGAGATAATTCTACAGGAACCTTGCACATATCACCAAGCAGATATTGTATATGTACAGAATAGTGTATTTCACAACTACATTTTAGATGAGAATCACTGCAATTGCTACTCTACCACCAGTAAACTTGAATTATTTAGCACTTCATCAGTGTTTATTTTTGTTTTACTTATTTTGTATTGCTGATACATGCAGTCAATATTTATTTAAATTCAAACTCCAATGACACTGATAAAAGTAGGAATATACTCACATCTTCTTATAAAGCTTATAGAAGGTTGAGAGATTATTTTGGAGAAATCCAAATGTGAATTTGTCAGCAAACAATAAAATACACACTTTAAAATATGTTTCAAATTTTTAAAACTTTAAAAATAGGCTAGAAAGTCATAAGGTTGTTCAAAATCGTTCTAAAAGAGCTGACAGCCTGTCTATTCAGTTGCTTAAGAAATGCAGGTTGTTTACCTACCAGTTTGCCTACCGAATATGTGCTTGCCTAATAAAACTATGTCACATTTGTTTATTTTCTCCTTAGTCTCCATTGCCCTAGGAGCTGTGTCTGTAAAGATATTGCTGAGACATATGTCTATTTTGCTGCCTATGGAGTCTTGCAGGATTTTTATGGTTTCCTGTCTTACATTCAAGTCCTTTAGCCATTTTGAGTTTGTTTTTGTGTATGGTGTAAGTTGGTGATCTAGTTTCTTTTCTTTTTTTTTTTTTTGCATGTATCTGTCCAAATTTCCTAACACCATTTATTAAAGAGACTATGTTGACTCCATTGTATGCTCTTGCCTCCTTTGTCAAATATTAATTGAGCATAATGGCTTGGGTCAATTTCTGTATTCTCTGTTCTGTTCCATCGGTCTATGTGTCTGTTCGTCTGTTCTTGTGCCAGTACCAGGCAGTTCTGAGAACTGTGGCTTGGTAATATAGCTTGATATCTGGTATTGTGATCCCTCCAACTTTGTTCTTCTTTCTCAGGATAGCTGTGGCTATTCAGGGTCTTTTTTTATTCCAGATGAATTTTTGGAGAGTTTGTTCTAGATCTTTGAAATAAACCATTGGTATTTTAATGGAGATTGCATTGAATTTGTAGATTGCTTTGGGTAGTATGGACATTTTAATGATGTTGATTCTACCAATCCATGAACATGGTATGTTCTTCCATTTGTTTGTGTCTTCCTCTATCTCTTTTCTCAATATCCTGAAGTTTTCTGAGTATAGGTCTTTTATGTCCTTAGTTAAGTTTATTCCTCCTAGGACTATATCCCAAGAAAGCAGAAACACCAATAAGAAAGGGTATATGCACTCCTATGCACATAGCAGCACAATTTATAACAGCTAATATTTGGAAACAGCCTAAGTGCCTGTCAGCAGATGAGTGGATTAAAAAACTGTGGTACATCTAAACAATGGAATACTATGCCACTATAAAAAAGAAGGAACTTTTATCATTTGTAATAACATGGATGGAACTTGAGAACATTATGCTAAGTGAAATAAATCAGTTGGAGAAAGATAAATATCACATGATCTCACTCAGATGTGGGATATAATGATCAACATAATTTGATGAACAAGAATAGATTGATCTAGAGACAAATTGTAGGGGAGGGGGGTTAGAGAGCAACCAAAGGACTTTTATGCATGCATATTAGCATAACCAATGGATACAGACACTGGTGCGGTGGGGGCTTGCCCAGGGTGGGAATGGCTGGGAGGCGGTGAATTGGGGAAAAAGGAGACATATTTAAAACTTTAGACAATAAAAGAAACTATGTCACAATTGTCTTTATGATCTATTGATTTAGTCTACAGAAATTGTCCATTACATTGAAGAAGTTCTAATTGCTTCTATCACATTTTTCATTAACTGACTTTCCTCTCCAGTCTTCCAATTTGGGTGCCTCAACACTTCTTTCTTGATAGTTACTGATTTGCAGATACTCTATAGAAATTCTTCTTTCATCTTAAAGGTAGTTCAGAATTTTAAAATTCAGTAAAAGTCTTTAAATTTTCACTGTTTCAAATACCACATAGATAGTGAAATATTCATATACTGTATATGTCAAAGGTAGCTCATCTACGAAGCTTGCAGTTCAAGTGGTATCATAAAACCTACTCTAAAACAATGGGAGTAACATTTTCCAGGAGAAATTAAAACTGTACATTGGAACAAGGTACTATACTACAAAAGCAGGTCTTTCTTCCCCCAGTGTTCTGGGAATGTAGACAAAAAAAAAAATTTGAAGTACAAAAGCAATTTCTGTGCCTTTTTCTTCCAACACTTTTTCAGCACCTTAGTGTTAGGTGTACTTTATGCTTGTTATAACAAATTTTCCATGGCTTTTCTCAGTATGTCAGATTCTTCACTACCAAATATCACTGGTGAAGCTAAGCTCTTTGGATGATAGAGGTAGCATGGAACTGTTTCTATGAAATTCCTGGGTATCTTTCAGGGGATTATTAAGGGGTAGTTTTCCATTGAGTAGCTTTAGAGGCAGGTTACAGTAAGTGTGGTGGTTGTTTAAGGAAGGTACAGGCAAGGTGCTGGTTGGCATCTCGTGTTTATAACTTCTGCAACAGTGCCTCATTTGCATCGAATCTGAATGGTGGAAATCATGGAGATCAGCTTGAGATGATACCAGTGAGGCTGAGGTACTGGTCATGGCAATAGAGGGTATAGGTTGGAGTTCTCCAAAAAGTCCTTGTTCTGCAGAGTCCATAATGTGGCATCGAGAAAGCACTTCCTTTTTCCTGATGGGCATTTCATATACTAAGTGCTTCCAAAACTTAGAATTTAATTTGCTGCTTTTGGGTCCCTTCCACTTGATTAATGACAGAAGTTTGATGCTTTGCTTTAGTGATTCCACTTCCTGGCAATTCACCCTCCTTTTTAATTCTGTACACTCAATCAAAATCACTTTGATTTCTCCACTGACCAGCATGTTATGGAGTCTGCTTTCCAATTCAAAAATACTCCATCCTCGTCTGAGAATATAGTTTGATGTTAGCACAATAACAAGTCTTCTGCTTTGCTCAACACATCTTGTGAGATCTTCAATGTATGCTACAAATCACAGAAAGAGAGAAAGAGTAAAACAAAGACATTTCCAGTCTTTAAAGCATTAGGTTTGCACTTTAGTATAGTAAATGCTATACTAAATGCTATTCAATCTTTCACTACTGTACATCATATTTTCTTTTGTTGTATTGCACACTCAGAAATCCCATTTCCTTAAAAAGAAAAATGAAAAACAAACAAAAACAAACGCCTGCTTAGACCTGGCCAGTGTTGTTCCATTTCAGCATTTTCCTGTACACCAAAAGGTGGCAGGTTTCATTCCCAGTCAGGGCACATAACCATGTTGTGGGTTTGATTCCTGGTTGGGACATGTATGGTAGGAAACTGATCAATGTTTCTCTCTCACAGCAATGTTTCTCTCTCTCCCTTCTTCTCTCAATTAAAAAAAAAAACTGTTTACAATACTCCTTTTTTTTGCCCTTCATTACTTATGGTGTTTTATTGGTGAATATTAAATCTGACTTCTTCGGAGCTTAGGCATATTTCAGTTATTTTTATTTATTTGATCGTTTAATTTAAAGCAGGCTTCCAGGCTTATACTCTAAGTAAACAAGCAATCAATCAGTTGATGAAAAGAAAAATGGAAATTTGTAAAGACTGAAGGGTCACTGTATTTATGGGCTTTGTTTGCTTTTCCCCCTATATTTCAACTGCAAAACAAGTAAGCGGGGGGGGGGGGACCTATGTATATGAACTACTTCAAACATACTGTGACAGAAATGGTGGAAAATCTAGAATCATAGCTTGTTTCTCCAAATACTTTCTGTTACTTGCAACTTTAGGTTCTCCATTTTGCCCTTAAAATACAGAGATAGGGAATTGGTATGTATGTGCCCATGAATTTTGAACCAGCTGATCTTTTTTCAGAGAAAGAGAGAGTGTTGGAGTTGAAAGCGGGGGGGTGGTGTGGAATGAGCAGAAATGGAGGAAGAGTCTATCAACTGAGAAGGAAGTTTTAGTGCTAGTTCTTGGAGCAATTCTGAGAGTGAGGTGAATATGTTATGGCCTTTCCATGGTAGAAAAACACTCAAATTGAAGTTTATCTATACCATGGAATAATCCTTTTGCAAGCAATCCTTCCCAAAGTTTTATCCGCCAAAATGGGAAACACACACACATGTGTTAACAAATGGAGACTTGGACAGAGGTGCTACAACAGAGAGTTATCTTTACTAAGCAGAGCACAAGGTCTTGTCTAATGGGCAGTGTCCTCTAGCAGAAACAGTGCTTACAGAAGCATAGCAACATTTGTCACTGTAAATCTGTCCAAGGTTACAGACTGCTTTCAAAGACTCACATCCAGTACATAGTGTGGGACCAATACACAGTCCAGTATAAGCCATTTGAAAAGAGAAACTTATTTTATAGATGCATACTTTGCAGATGATCTCTCTTTCCCAGTGTTTACTTCCACCACTTGGCAGCAAAAACACTTTCACAAGTGAAAATGAGCAAACTTTTTACACACCCTACTGATAAACAAGGAACTTTTAAAGAGGTACACATAGAATTGCCCATTTTTAACTAATTGTTACTGTTGTTTTGATTTTTTACTTAATACATTTTGCACTTTCTTATGCAGTAGTTACAATGACTGTTTCTGAGAAGATAAAGCAATTACTAAGTGGGAAAAGAACCTCTTAAGAATTATAAACATTTTATTTAAGCATTTTATTTTAGAGATTATGTATTCATGGAGAAATCAGCATTAAAATCTGCAAATAGTAAAAAGAAAACAAAAGAACAAAACAAAAAACACCACGCAAGTAGCAACAGGGAAGTTATCACTCGGTAATTATCATTTAGAGAACTGGTGAAACAGAATGGAAGGCAAGGTAGAAAGTTTCACTAAAGTGGAAAAATATTATCCCAATGCATCAACATCTCTGACTCTTCATTTTATTCCTTTCTTTCATCTCCCCAAAATAAAGATGTTATGTGGGAAGCTTCATCATTAGAAGTTGGATCTGTAAGATACAGTAAAATAAACTATCATGCATCTTTCCCATTATTCTTTTCACCTTTCCTCCAAACAACAACAAAAAGAAAACACAAAACCAAAACCAGAATTATGGTATAAGTGCTGGAGTCCATGAAAACACAGTTTTACCAGGTACATTATGAGCTAATGGTTAATTTTATAGAAGAATCTTTTAAAAATAATTTACCAAGGAGTTATTCTGAATAGTGTTCTTCCATCATTAATTGCAGTTTTTCATTTAATTTTTTAAAAATTGTCTGTACAAACCTCTGTAACATAAATTATACCTCTATGAAGCACATCTCCTCGCCTCCAAGAAAAGCACTATTTCTATATGTTGAGATGTAGATTAATTTACTTTTTAACTATACTTTTAAAAACAAAAGATATACCTATACATATATCTATCACTTAAAGAAAAAATACAACCCAGGTATTCACAGTAATTAGAGAAAATATCCTCATATATACTAATTAATTTTATTGGTAAATAATTAACTTTGGCTTTGTTATCCTCTTTCTCAAATAGGAAATTGAACAGAGTATAATTTCCCCCAATTAATATGGTTATTCCCTTACCTGTCTATTATATTTTTCCATTTGATAGTTAAGGATAATGCAACATTTAGGATTTTTTTGTGTGTGTGGTTGGGGGGGGTGGGCTTTTTGAGACTCGTTAGACAGAAATTGCTTTTGCCCCAAGAATGAATGCCTGTGAGGACAGATCCCACTATGCTCAGCTGCACAGGGTGTGGGTGTTGAAGGAAACCTTGGAGAGAGGGAGTGGTCCCTGTCTCCTGCACACTACTCTTGCTGTGCTTATCCTGGCAAAGCCTAGTGGAGAGTTGAGGCAACCATCCAGATTATTCCGGCTGCAAACCTCCTGTGGAAGAAAAAAGGTTTGAATTATCCTGGTTTGCCCTATATGTACATTAATCATATGCACTGGAATCAGTCAGTTAGTACCTCAAAATTTTCCCTGAGTAGACACAGCCAAAATGTCCCAAAGAAAACATGAACCATTTGCTTGGGCCCCGAATTTCATGTTCCATTTCACTTGGTGAAAAACCAAGTGGAAGTTTTCAGATGTGAAACCCACATTTCACTTCTTGGGATGGTGATCAGTGGCTGGGCAACAATCTCAGTGTTTGAAAGCAGCTGGGGAGGTGCTTCTAAGATCTGCCTGGCTCTAAGGAAAAGAAGAGACTGTACCCTAGCTTCCATATTCTGGCTCTCCCTCTGTTTTTCACTTTATGCTTTCTTTCTCACTATTTCTTTCAGTCTTTCCATCTTTACTCTCTTTTTCTCTCTTGCCTATCTCCCTTTGCCCCCTTCCTCCTTCTGTTCCTTCCTAAGTCTTTCTTTCCTTCTCTTTATCTTTCTAAAAAACAACTCAGCCAGAATGGAAAATAAAAAGTAAATTAGCAAGAGACCAAAGAGGTAGAGTTAATATTTTTCTTTTTTTTTAAATATATTTTATTGATTTTTTACAGAGAGGAAGAGAGAGGGATAGAGAGTCAGAAACATCGATGAGAGAGAAACATCGATCAGCTGCCTCCTGCACACCCCCTACTGGGGATGTGCCCGCAACCAAGGTACATGCCCTTGACCGGAATCGAACCCGGGACCCTTCAGTCCGCAGGCCGACGCTCTATCCACTGAGCCAAACCGGTCTCGGAAAAGAGTTAATATTTTTCACTTGCTAATCTTTAGCCAAGGATTTGTTGCTGGCTTCTACTTAGCAAGTGCCCAAAATAATTTCCTCCTTACCTTGGGGTTGCATGTCTGCTTCCAATGACCAAATTGGAGCCTAATCCATTAGGATTATGTACTGCTTTTGTATGGCTTGTGAGCTAAGAATGATTTTTAAACATGTTTAAAGTGTTGTAAAAGAAGAAAAATAAGAATATGATGTAACAGAAGCCATATATAAACCACAAAGCCTAAAATACTTATTATCTGGATCTTTACAGAGAAAGTTTGCTGTTCCTGAATTAGCGATCAAGTGTAAGCTTAGAAAAGTTCCAAATAAACTGAGAAAAAAGGCATATTGAGTTAAGAAATTGCTCGTCCATGGCTAGTGTGGTCTCTGACAGGCAATGGTGTTACCCATGGGCTGTGGCTTTGTTAGAGATGTTTTAGAAACCTCCAGAGACCATTTTAGAAAGCTTATTATCATGAAGAAATCATAAAGAAATGCCTCCTCCTAAATTACTAAATCCACAGCACATATGAATATTCGCTATACCTTGCCCTGAGTTATTCAGGCAAATTTAGCAAATGCGTAACAGGAATCTCTTAAAATACTCTTTTTTTTCTACAAAAATATAAAATATCCCTTAAATTAAAGGTCATTAAAGTAACTTACAATGACAGAATAAACTAAAGGGAATTGTGTCTGATAGCCTCCTGCTTCTCTAGACAAGGCTATGAAACCACATCAGATTATCAGACATTAAACAAAGGTAATTACACTTAACCTATTTGTGATCTTAATAATTTGGTAAAGAAAAAAATTCCCTTTGATAAGTTTTATTAAGTTGGTATAAATTCATTTTTCACATTTAAGTGCACCTGTAAAGAATATTTTCCTTTTATCTATACTGTTCCTTTTGACAGGAAGTTAGAAAAAATATTTTAGAAAAAATGCAGTCACTATGCATTGTCCTTAGGATGTATATCTATCTATTAGAGAAGTGAAGAAATATCATGTCAGTAGCACCAGTGTTTGTAAGAAACAAGGAAAGTGACTACCTAAAACCGTATCAAAAGCAAATTCAATTTTAAAATCACTTCCAGGGATAGTTGAATAAAATTCCAGTGCATTTAGAAAAGTAGGATTAGATATATAAAAGTGAGTTGAAAATAGGATACTTATTAACAAAGCAAAAAACATACTCTATGAAGAAATACAGAAACAAAATTGAAGCAGACATAATGGCAGGCCCAATAATTTTTTTCTAATGGGACGTATCTAGTACTTTTCCAAAAGAACTCAGTATACCCCTAAATCTCAGGCTCTGAATCTGCTGCAGATATAGGCAGAAGGACAAGGGAGAAAAACACTGTATAGCATGAATTTCCATGTGGTCTTGCTACTTCCTACCAACCATTTGATTCATCAAACTAATCATTTAGCAACTTTGTAAATTATGTTTTGTGTTAACAATTTTATTTATGTCAGGGTCATTATTAGGGGCAGTTAGCACATTAAAAATGTTAAAAGACTGTAGACAAAGACATAATTTATTAATTTGCCAGACTCATATAATAGTAGCTCTATATGCCTATACCTGCAGTTATGTATATCACTATCAGTTAAACAGACAAATCAGTAGAGTGAGACAGGATGCATCAAAACAGATAACACTCCATTAATTTTTGGTGAACATTAGTTAATTGATAAGCTATCAATAATGATACTTATAAAACCTATGGGTTAATATGCCAAGACTTAAAACCAAGACAATTTCTGACAGTAGCTGAGAATGGCTACCCTCCTATACCTGCGTGAAGAAACCAACAAAATAATATAGGTTTTCAATGTATCAAAGAAAAATGTATGATTTAGCACTATATATTTGGGGAAAAATAGATCTCTGGTATAACTAGAGGATTACAGTGAGGTACTTTATAATGTAGTTTCACTAAAAATACTATCTGCATTTTCAATAATGATTTTAATACTAAGCTACTGAAAGACTTACACAGGGTGACAACCTGAATCTTTATCTTGGCTGATGTTGCTAAACCTTTGGGGTTGTCATTCTCCCTTTGGTAAGATTCTGTCTGTGTTGTCGGCCACAGAGATTGAGGCTACAGAATTTTTACTTAGCTAGGTGTGTGTGAGGTGAGGAGGGGACTTTCTAAACATTGTGTGACATTACTAACCCTACAAAAACCTTCTAAGTCCCCTCCCTCGCCAAGTCCTTGGCTTGATAAGTCACAGATAGTTTGCTGGGATAAATATTTTGGCAGGTGTTTTGTTTCCGATTAATAGGTTAATCAACAGTTAATATGGATTTGTTGAGACCTTGTGACTGTAGGGAATTATATTTCTTTACAGTTTTTACTTTGGAGGCTACATTTCTGGAAGTGAATCCTTTACTTTTGCTATTGTATTTAAAGAGTGGGTGGGTGGGAGAGCATATTAGTGGACAGAATCTACTCTGGAATGTTGCCACTTCTCTAAATTATTTCTCTTCCCTCTTGACTTCCTCACCAAGAGTAGAGGTAGGAAAAGGAACAAATTTGGAGAATATTGAAAGAAAAAGAATGTTGAGAGTAGCAAAGAGAGTTTGTAAAATGTCTTTACCCTTCTCTTTTCTCCATTACTTTCATATCCTAGAAAGTTGTAGATATGCTAATTCCAATGAGTGCAATCTTAGTAAGTATGAACAAGACAACTTGCTCCTTATACAGTTTCTTTCTGTGGTTCCTTTCGTAGTTAAGACACAGTTAGCCTGTTCTCCTACACTTTTTTGTTCAAAGGTGCCTGTTCTTTGTGCTACCTAAACAGTAGGTTTCCTGATTGAAATTCTAAACAATGGATTCTTCCTTTACTTCAAACTTTGATGACACATCTTAGTCCACTAACCTCAGTACATTCCTATGTACAATGGAGTACAGTTTCCTCTCTTTTTACTCTAACATAAAGGGAATGGTGGACATAGTTCATTTTATTTCAAGTGAGTAAACTGCACACAATGTGTTAAATGATTGTACATGTTACCCTTGTCCCACAGTTTTTAGGTCACAGATGTCAGATTGTCTGGAAAAGGATTTTATTACTCCCTGAGCACAATTTACTTGAATGGTGTCCAATATGTCCAGCTATTAGAGGAACTATTGGCAACGAGTACTACAGGACCATGCACAATTTTTTTTTTTTGCATGCTTCACTTCAGAAGTGACTGGGGATGATCTGACACCAGATACATTCTCCAGTCATTTGTCATTTAATTGTCAGCACAATCACATAGCTAGTGCTAAGCATTAAAGAACTGAAGATTGGACTAGTGAGGAAAGTCTAGCAAAATAAAGAATATAATCAGACATTATTTATGTTTTCCTTAAATTACTGAAGGAGTAATAATATTCTTGAGAGAAACTCTCAGAAAAATTGAACATGAAAACAAATGGAAAGACAATTTCAATTTCAAAACAAACTTGAAGCCAAATTCATAAATATAATTTCAACAGACATAGCTGATAAACCATATGTATGATAATATATTATTTCACTAGTATATTTTTCAGATGCAATAATTTATGAATAACTCACATAGAGCTCCCCATACTCTTCTTATGAATAAAAGGAGAAATTGAGGTTAAAACCTTTGAAGGATTTTTTTCCATTCAATGTCCACTTGGACATCTTTAGATTTTCCCAAAATATTCAGCCAGAACTCGCTCAATTTATAATTGTTAAATTATTGAATATGTACATTTAAGCACTCAACTTGTTTTTCTTAAAGGCCAACAAAAGTTATAGATTTGGGTTGGTTTTATTCTCAGTCTTAGAATGCTATTTCTCCATCTAATTAGTAACCCTCAGCCCAATTTAATAAACTTTTGTATTTTCATGTTCTTAAATCTTTGCAGAAACACTGAGATATTATGGGCTCAAGAGCTTAAATGGTACTCATCCAAAAATGTCCCTAATCTCAGGATCTCAGTTGCACAGCTGGGTTCTGTTGGTCACATGTCAACTTCAGAGCACATCTGTTCATTCCTCTAGGATCCACTAGGCCCCATGAACACAATGTGCTCTGTGTAGAATACTTTACACCACAAAACCCAGCAGCTGCAGGGGTGAAAAAAAAATCTCTACTTCTCAAGTTTGTGTCTCTAGGCAGTTTTGAGTAGGCTGTGTTTTTTTTTTAAATAGGCTGTCTTTTGGTTGCCTGTCATTTCTGACATTCAGATGCCTGTTGGCAACAAAGTTGCTTTTGCTATTCTCAGGACAGATGTTTCTAGCCTGGGAAGAGACAGACCAAACTTTTACTGGAAAGTAGGAATTCTTGCCACTTTCAGGCACCAAACCCGAGAAAACATAAGAAAGATCCTGGCCACAGGCCCATGAATGGAAAGGTTGGTTACTGCCAGGAAAATAATGTCCAGATCTGAAGACTTTTAGTTTTAGCATTAAGAGAAAATATTTATGTCAAATCTTCCCATCTCTGCTGGTTCATGATGACCAAAGGACACTTCCCTAATAGGCCATGTGAGAAAGATACAGACACCTGCACCTCACCTTGGAAAGTGTCATGATTTTTTGAAGCATTTTGAGAACTCTTGGGAGAGAAAGAGGGAGAGAGAGAGAGAAAGAGAGAGAGAGAGAGAGAGAGAGAGAGAGAGAGAGAGAGAGAGAGAGAGAGAGAGAGAGAGGTGGAGGGAGACCCATTCACCATTCATGTGTTTTTAAAACTATATACATTGGAAAGGTTAATGATTTTTGGTGTTAATGATTTTGAGTTGGAATACTATGAGAGTGGTACAAAGGAAACTAAAGGCATTAAATATGAATGGGTTTATTTCATAGACTTCAATAATTTGATTCATAGAAAATTATTGTCATAGGTCAAGAATATTATAAAATTTGCTGTTACAATCCTCAAAGGCCTCATTGATAGTTTTTGGAGGAAGGAGTAGTCTTGGATCAACATGTTTTAAATGATATGTGAGGGACAAACATAGCTTATAATATTATAACTAGTTCCCCCCCACACACACACAGGAATGTGTCTATATTTATATAGCATAACCTGTTAAATCTGTACCAATTACTGCAAGTACAGACCACAGAAGCTTCTTTAATAACATACATACACCAAGTCCAAAATGTTCTACTCTGTCATTCATGTGTAAATCAAATATATTATTCATATACTTCATCGACTTCCTGAATGCATGCTAAAAATGCCAAGGAAAAACTCGTTAATCGTGACATGATGACTGCTCAGCCAGCTCTGAAATGTTGATGGAAAAGAAAAATTGTCAAAGAACCTTTTTAAAAACTTCTGCAGGTTACACTCCAAAATTGGAATTCAGAGAACATGAATTTCCCTGTTCAGGAAGGAAGGATTAAAGTCAAACACCCTCCAGTGGTTGTATCTAAAAATTGCATGGTTGTCTCAATGGCTTACTTGTAAAAGGAGTCTCCCTGTCCACCACTGAGTATACAGGATCCAAGACCCTGCTCAGTCTGATGATTGCGTAATCTCAAAAAGCTAAAATTATTGTTATGGAATATAAAATATCTGCTTATTCTGATGGCATCTTCTTGGGTGTTTCTATGTTAAATTATTTAAATGCCAATTAATAGTAGGTGATAGCCTCCTATCTTGTTTTTTTTTTTTTTTAATCTTCACCTGAGGCTGCTTTTTTGTTTTATTGATTTTTTACAAAGAGAGGAAGGAAGAGAGAAAGAGAGAGAGACACATCCATGTGAAAGAGAAACATCAATTGGTCACCTCTGACTGGGGATTGAACCCACAACCTTTTGGTATGGGATGATGCTCCAACCAACTGAGCCAACCAGCCATGGCAACCTCCTCTAATCTTTTAGATAGTTTGTTAATGTTCTCAACTATTGTAGTTTTGAGATAGGGAATACAGCTTATATTAGCCTCACACCCTATGGTCAAGAAGAATGTTCAGGCCTGTCTATGATATGGCAAAAATACTAATTAATTTCAATCAATTCAGCCAAACAATTAGCTGAATCAATGAAGTGTAAAATATTCTACCACCTATTTGGCTAAATTAACATAGCAGGTTGATTCAATTGACTTGTCAAGTCATCAAAATAGACTATCTCGGAGCACTAAGAGGACATAACTTTGAGATGCATTTCTCTTCCCATCATGCTCTCTGGTCTCATTCTCAGCCATGTACAAATAGGTGCTTCTTTACACAATAAGCAAGTGTCATCTACTGAGTCTCAGATAAAGTGGATCGCCTGTGTTCCACGTTGTACTCATTTCCCTTTCTAACATACTAGCTTTCCCGTTGCAGGAAAAATCCTGCAATAGGATTTCCTGCTGCACTCTACCCCGCCTCCGTTCCTCCCTTGTCCCCTGCCTCACCTTCTCCTCCAGCCCCCCTGCTTTTCCCTTCGCCCCCGGCTCCACCTCCACTCCGCCATTGTCACCCGCCCCACCTTCTCCTCCAGCCCCCCTGCTTTTCCGTTCACCCCCAGCCCTGACTTCGCTCCTCCCTTCTCCTCCCCTCCCCCCTTTCGACGCTGTCTTGATATGCAAATTAGCCTCCATCTTTGTTGGGGTAATTTGCATACTCGTCCTGATTGGTTGGTGGGCGTGGCTTGGTTAGTGGGTGTGGCTTAGGTGTAGCGAAGGTGCGGTCAATTTGCATATTTGTCTATTATTAGATTAGATAATGGTGAAGCATTGTTTTCTAGTTCAGAATAAAGATGATGATGAAATGTTCAGACATAAAGACTGCCATTTTTATTCACTTGGTGGGGTTGATAAACACTGGCTATTGTGGGGCTAACAATTTTGGAATGCAAGAAGGCAGAAAGACTGGCATCACATCGAGTTCTACTGAAGATGACTTGACATTGAAGGTAAATTCTGCTTGGTAATGATGTTATTTTAACGTAATTTAAGCTATATCACTCTAAAATAGATTTTACCAAATTTCTGCATTTAATATGTTTCTCTTGCAAAAAAAAAACCTACATAGTAATCTAATAAATTAAGCAAAAAATAGTAAAGAAGTATTTAAAATTTTATCAGTGATTAATCAACCCCTTGTAGATAATTTTATAAATATCTGAAAAAATTAAAATAATATATTCATCAGTCTGTTTTAAGGACTGATGCCATCCTTATGAATTATTCACAATATTTTTCTTTCAGTAGAAAGCCCCTTTGTAGCTTTCATATTCACTTTGTTAAAAAAAAATGTCTTTCACATACTGACATGCACAAATCTATGCTGTACACCTCAAACTAATATAGGTTATTATTGAAATTGAAAACTAAATATAAAACAATGAAAAAATGTAAACCCTTACATATTTTATTCTTATTATTTCCTCCTGTCTTAAACCAACACTGTTCAAATAAAATCAATAAGCATCTATGAAGCATCCAATGGGCTCAACTGATCTGCTAGATGAAGACAGGGGCATGAGGATAAATGAGATAGAGTCCCTGCCCTCATGGAGCTTGCCATCTTGCTGACATAAATAGATGGAAATGTACATAAAATAACATAAAATATCACAAGAGTACAAAATTTATAGTCAAACAAGTGATCATACATCACGAAGGGCTAGAGAAATTATTATTGACTTTTCACAGAGGCAGTTATATGGAGAAGGATTAGTAGGATTTATAAAGGTATAAAAGACTAACATGAACAAAAGCATTGCAGAGACACATAATGTATATCAAAGGCACAGTTTGACTACAGTGGAAGATATAAGTAGGAGAAATGGTAGGAGATAATTTTGGAAAATAAATCTGAGTTCACAGCAGACTATAGAAGTACTTAGATAAAAGTTACAAATTTTATTCTATAGGAAATGGTGAACAATATAGATTGTTAAATTGGGGAGTGATGTGATCAAGGGGATATACATATTAGTGGGACTAGGTGGATGAAAGGACAAATAGGGAAGGTAGAGAGTAACCAACATTACAAAAATTAGGTAAATAAGGCCAATGCTAGAATGGTAGAAGTGAGAATGGAAAAAAAAATGCAACAGACACCGGATTTGAGAGAGAGATACAGAAAAATAAAAAATGACTGAGGTATCAGCATGTTCATCAAGGCTTGATCAGTATAGAAGTGGTATGTCAAATCATCAAAATGAAGAAAATTACAGAAAGACAAAAGCAAAGGGCCATGTGAAGAAGTTTGGGGAATTCTTTCATTTGTGGTACAGGAAAGTAATGGACTGGTAAATACTGTTTTCTTTATTCTTTTCTATGAACATGTAAATGTGCATACTCACATACACATGCACATATACATAGACACATTTGCGCTCTCAGAAAATAGATGAATGACCAGAACTCAGTTGTTTCCATTTGTCTCCTGTCAGTTTAGTGACCACTGTGGACTGCTGATAATCTGAATAATTGTTGTTGAGTAATAGCATGATCTAGTGAAGTGAGAACCAGAGGCAAATATACTGAGGCTCTAATTCCAGCTCTAACGTTTACCAGTTACCTAATCTGAAAATTCTTTGGGGCCTTATTTTCTCATCTGTAAGAGGACAGTACCTGCTTTCTATCTACATAGAGTTATTGTAACAATGAAATAAAATTATGTATGTGACAATATTTTATATACTGTGAAGTACTGAAAATATAACCTTTTTAGTTATGTTATCACAAGTGTATAAATGGTCCAGCTGGTGTTGCTCAGTGGTTGAGCATCGATCTATGAAACAGGAGGTCATGGTTCCATTCACAGTCAGGGCATATGCCGGGTTGTGGGCTCCATCCCCAGTAGGGGACATATAGGAGGCAGCTGATTAATGATTCTATCTCATCATTGATGTTTCTATTTCTCCCTTCCTCTCTGAAATCAATAAAAATATATTAAAGAATAAAAACAAGTATATAACTAACCATATTCTGATTTGTGGTTACATTTCAGTTTTCCCCACTCAAGGATATTAACATTAGCTCACATGCAAATTAATTCTAGCACTTTTATTTCCCTTAATGGCATTTTAATATCTTTGAGGGCTAGGACCATATCTTAGGCTTTTCTGTATTTCCCATACACTTTACCCTGTAAACATTCTGAATACTAACAGGAACAAAGTATATATTTTTACTTGGACCTGAATTTATTCTGAAAGCTCAAAATAGTTTTCAATATGTAACATAATTTTAAAGTATCATTCAAGCCCACAGAATCCACAACTTCTTAAAAATAATTTAAATATACAGTGAAAGTACAATTCCCAGTGGTCTCACATACCTATTTAAGTGGATTTTCTATAAATCTGAAAATGAATAACAAGGCATAAATTCAGAGTTATTAGTGACAATGATTGTATGTATATGTAGAAGTACAATGACAAAAGACCAGCTTTGGAATAAAAATACATTGAAAATATTTTAGCTGACTTATACAGACTATTTTTTAAGGAGTATCATTTTCTCAGAACACAAAGGCAATATAATAAAATATATTATTAAGGCACAACTTAAAACTATATCTGAAATATAAGTGAGTGCCTTTGAAAATGTGGATGTTGGAAAGTCAGAACACAATCACTGGGGAGAAATTTGAATTTAATAAAATTTCCTGTGAGAAACAACTATCTAAATACTTGGCTGTAATGTTTGAAGCCTCTGTATAACTACCTAAAGAAACCAAACTTTTAAAATACAAAACTTGATAGTACTTACTTCCACTTGGAATCAGGTCTCTTTCTGGGATGAATAGTTTATATCCATAATGTTTTTCTAGGACATCTGGCAGTATTTCAAGAGCAAACTGCTCTTCTTCAGGATTGTCACAGTCTAAAGTATCTTGATCCACTTTTGTGTAAGAGAGATAGGCATCATATTCCTTGTTGTCTTAAATATAAAGAACAACAAAAGGGTTGTACATATTATCAGGTTCTCTTCTAAAAATCTATAACCATGAACAGGCTGGAATAAGCACTATAATCAGCGACTATTGTTAGTAGTTGGAAAAATAAGTCACTGGCCATGTTATATAAATCCAGTACATATCAGCATAACCTAGTCATATGATGATATGACCTGAAACTTTATGCAATGGGCAGTAGTCAAGACAGAATAATAGAGGGAATTATTATTTGTGACTCTTGGTAACTATACATATTTGTGATGTTCAGTGATGTGTGAAAGATTAGCTCAGTGTATTTGAATGCAAGACTAAATAGACCAAAGACATGGATTTGAACTTTCTCTACCAGTTGTTTTGACTCGGTTACTTGGTCACAGACTATATCGAGTTTATACAAATATGTGCAAGAGATCCAAGGGGGGGCAGCGGGGGCTGGGCCCTAGAGTGTGGAAGATCAAAATAATCCAGCCTCACTCCTGCAGACACATACTCACAGCACATGCCATTCTTCCAGTTGGTTAGTGTCGTCATCTTCATATACAAAAAGCAGTTCATTACCAAATATTAGAGACAGCAGCTGGGTTTTATACAAGTGAAGTCCCTATTATTCTGTTCAATCCATGGTCAACTAATTTGACACAGCTTCCAAAAGAAGCATTTGTTTCAAAATATATATCCTTACAATATGGGAAAATTAGGTTTTCCCTTCACACATTTAGCCAGAGAGTGAACTGTGCTTTGAGAATGTATATTTCTCTGTCTTTGCTGTATTGGCCCAGAGCTGACCTCTTCATATATATTTTTCCTGAAAAAATTAATTAATATAATTACCGAGGGTATTAGTCCCCATTGGTTTTAGAAGGGTCACACTGGAAAAGTTACAGTGTTTTTCAAAATTCCCTTATTTATAGAAAAAAAATTAAAGTTAATGTAGTGAGCATAGACTCATATAGAACTATTAGTATTCATTAAACCTAGATACTTGCAAATAATGCTTTTAAAAAACAGGCAAACATTTCAAGATTTGTTTTTAAAACACATCAATCTTTTACCATTAAAAACAGATCTGATTAGAATATGGTTAAAACCTGACCAAAAGGTAATTTACAGAATGAAGCAGCCACTTACCTATACCATTAATGATTTGGTTCTACCTGCTGAAGGAGGAACAAAGGATAACATCTATATATATATCAAAGCCTAAGCAATTGAACTACCAAATGACTGAATGACCGGTTGACCAGTCACTATGATGCACACTGGCCACCAGGAGCCAGATGCTTAATGCAGGAGCTGGCCCCTGGTGGTCAGTGTGCTCCCACAGCCAACCTCTCGCAGACCCTCCCCTGGGCCAGCCAACCTCCGGCAGCCCTTCTCTCCAGTCAGCCCCATAGGCCCCAATCAGGGAGACTGGCCAACCTCCTGTGGCCCCTCCCCGCCGGCTGGCTGGCCCAATGGCCCTGATCAGGGTGGCCAACTTCCCACAGCTCCTCCCCCCTCTGGCCAGCCAACCTCCCACAGCCCTTCCCCACACCTGCCAACCACCCACGTTCCCTCCTCCTGGCCAACCTCCCACCACGCTGATTGCCCGCCAGGCCGAGGGACCCCACCCATGCATGATTTCGTGCACTGGGCCTCTAGTATCTCTATATATAAACTAGAGGCCCAATGCACAAAAAATGTGCAAGGGTCTCAGCCCTCGCAGCTGTGGTGGCTTGCCTCAGCCCGAGGCAACCATGGTAGCTGCTTTGGCCCTTGCAGCCCAGGCTTCAACTGGAAGGTAGTTAGAAGGATGTCTGGTCTAATTAGCATATTATGCTTTTATTATTATAGAAGCCTAAGCAACTGAATGACCAAAATGACTGGTTGCTATGACATGCACTGACCACCAGAGGGCAGATGCTCAACACAGGAGCTGCCCCCTGGTGGTTAGTGCACTCCCACAGTGGGAGTGCCACTCAGCTGACAGACACATCCTGTGGCCCACCAGCCCGGCAGTAGCCACTCCTTCAGTAGTCCTACAGTCCAATCTCCAGAGAATGGGCCAGGCACTGACGAACCAGCACCACCAGCACAATCCTGACAGTGCCGCCAGCCTCCTGGAAGTCAGCCTTGGGCACCGTGACCGCTTCCCCTCCCTAGGTGCTCCACAAGGAACAAAGGATATAAAAGCGGCCGCCAGGTGACTCCCAACAAAAGGCACAAACATCAGTGGTGTAGATCAGGATCCTGGGCCAGCAAGGGCATCCCACTGCCCGGCAAGAGGGCCGATTGTGTCCCTGGCACCAGCACCCTCAGGACCCCACCTGTGCACAAATTCATACACCAGGCCTCTAGTAAAGATATAAATACCCTATGATAGGAGTATGTGGGACCCTCTGACTATCTAGAGATATCTGAGGCAGGATTATGTTCTAATTCCAGCCTTCACCACCCTCACATGAAAGGAACTCTGGTTACTTATTGTTTAGATGGCACCTGAAGCCAGGAGCTTCACTTTAGTATATCCCCTAGCTAGAAAAGGCTTCCATAAACCTTGGTTGGGTTATCTTATTGCCTAGAAGCAGATGCACATGATGGGCTTCCCTGGATAGTTGAGATCATTTGGCTAACAAATGGGACATATTCCACTGTTATACATAAAACACCACTGGGAAGTGAGAATGTTCACATGCAATGATAATGTAAGAACCCCCCCATAATCCTAACACCTCTGCCCCTGTTCCAATGGAGCTCAGGATGCACCTGCAGGCCTTTGACTTTCTCCAGCTATAATTATTCACCTGGGACTTAGAGCTGCCAATGATACACAGCTGGAAGAATAAAATAGGCCAAAGGACAAACAGATCCATTCCTATGAGCAGAATGCATTTCATTTTTCCTGGAGGATGGCCATGCTGCCTCAAATTCCATAATGTTCATAATATCAGACCAAACCTTTTTGCCTTTTACTTTGATAACTTCTCTATCTCACAAACTTGGTTAAATTCAACTACTTATTAATTAATTCAACAATGATTTGTTGAACATATACTGTGAGCTAGGCATCTGCAATTACTACCCAACTCTTGCACCTGACCAGGGCTTCTAGACCCTTGTCCCATTGCTTGTCCTGACTATGACTTTTGGCCTCCAGCCATGCCTACACTCACATATTCTTGGTCCTATCCTTACTTGTTTCACCTGTATCTTAGTATAGATGATGCTACAAAGATATTCCTCTAGAAAAATATCGCTATATTTGCATATCCCAAATCAAGTTATGACAAAGAACAAGAATGTCTTTGGTATATGTTAATATCCAATATGTCTGGATAATAAATTTTACCTAATATTATAGAAGCACATTATTCATTGGAAAATGGTTGCTTCCAATTTCAGTTATTTCCTTTCAAGATCAACTAAAAGTAAAGAACTTATGATGGATGGACAAAGCAGGAAGAGATGTCTGAAAGCTACCATGTCAGATGCCCCAGAAGCTCTAGGATGCCAGATAGCAAGCAAACAGCAGTGATGCAGATGCCACAGTTTAAAAAATGCACTTCAGATTTATGTATACAGCCAAGAAAACCTTATGAATAGCCACAGCTGTTGCTCACAAAGAAGAGCAAAATGGGTAGAGCAAAATCAACATGATGCAAATAAGATTAACAGTAAGGCCTAAAAATTATTTTAAAACTAAATAGCAATTCAGCAACACCACTTTGCTAGGCAAGGTTAATGAGCCTTTTTCTGTGTTAAATTATGCTTACTAAGCTCATCCGAGGAACCAGAAAATAGAGCACAATGCAGACAGAGCATTATAAAGAAGAGGGCTCACACAGCAGTCACCATAGGTATGCAGGTCCCAATGAAAAGAGAAGTTATGAAGAACGGAACCAAACTGTCTATGGAAGAATTTTCCTGTTGTCAAACCTGTCCATTCTTATTTTAAAACCTCATTTTAATGCAGTTCACCATCAGGAAGACATTCCAGTGTACGATCCAGTTCTTCTGGTGCTATGCCAAACACAGTGCTAAATCCTTAGCTTCAAGAGTGACAAGACTATGTCACTTTGTTTATTATTATAAACCTAGTGATTGCTATAGTACCTGCATGTGAGTGTGTGTGTGTGTGTGTGTGTGTGTAGTGCTGATTCAGATGAAGACTATAAGTAAATAATATATCATGCATAGTGCCTGCTACATAGTAGACACTTAAATATTTAACGACTGAATAACTTAAATGTCAAATAAAGCAATCATTGCTTGGTAAATTGAAATGAAATGAATTATAAAGAAGTGAGTTTGTTTATAGATTTTATTTAATGAAAAATAAGGCATTTTAATTTCAAGTGAAATGAAACTTTTTTTCATATTTTTATTTTATCATTTTTTATGACATGTCATGCCTCTTCATGTCCTTTTGTCCATTTATTTATTGGAGTCAGTGTTTTTTCATTAGTTCAACTATATATTTAAATAGAAATACAATTAAAAATTGCAACATTTTTAAAAAGGCATTTTGAGGTAAAATTGGAATTATAACTAAATTATGGAAAAAACAACTGCAGATTAGCTGAACAGGTCTTACAACCAAGGATTTAAAGAAGCCACATTGAGACTGGTAGGAAGGGAAGAGACATGAAAAGGCCAGACCCTGCTCCCACAGGCAGCAGCTGAGAATCTGGAGGGATAGTTCAGCTGTAAAGGCTCTCCCTGAGGAGTGAGGGGTTTCAATGCAATGATTGAGCCCCATCCCAGAGCACCATAGCCATGAAGAGGCATCCACGAAACATCTGTCTGTAAAAATCATCACGGAAGCAGGGATTCTGTCCACCAGTGAGTGATAAGAAACTGCTAGAGAACCAGTCACCTTCTTAAAAGATCATTGCACAAAATCTCATTTGCAACAACTCACCCTGGGCTCTGACAGAAGGAGGGTGGAGCAGACTAAAGTACTATGAGGAGAGATTGGGGTTTATGGCTCTGGGGAGAGAGCTGAAGAGACAGCCACCAGGAGTGGCTGTTGCAAAGAGCAGACACTATCTTCCTTGGGTAGGGCACTCCCCTCTCCACAGCATTAGCCTGGTGAAATGCAATAGCCCACTCTCTGGACTCAATGTAACCCCACCCTGCAGAGCTCACACCCCGTGGAGGAGGAAGCTGCCTGAGCCTAGGGTGTACAGGTCTGGGCAGACTCAGAGGGTATCAGTGACTGAGTTGTATATTCTGAGATGGGGAACATTTCCCCATTTTTCACATGAACTTAACCAGTGCCTCCCCCACACTGAGATCCACTAGCCCCACCCTCCAAACTCTCAGCTCACTAACTTTCCGGACTGCTGGTGGCCCCACCCTGTGAACCTGGGCTACTCCACGAGTTCTGGGAAGAATTAAGGAATAGACTGAGTTGTATGGTTCTAGGAAAGGGGACATTTTCCCCTAGTGCACTTGACCAGTGTAGAGCCCTTCCTTCACAGAGCCTAAATATTGGTCAGTTTGGTCCTGATAAACTCTGCTGCCTTCACCCTGATGACTCCCTAAGATCCTAACTAACAACAAATGTCTGGGGACACCTAATTGGTGGAAGCTAGCCTTGGTGTACCCTGGAACTTTTGCTGAGTGGCCTCAAACCCAAGTTTGAACCAAGTGTGAACTTGTATCAGTCTGGTGAACACCACTCGCACCTACCTGGTGACTCACTGAAAACCTACCTCTTGCAACTCCAGTACCACCAAGGGCTCTTTCAGGTACTGAAACTAACAGGCAGTCTGGGAGCAAAGGCAGGCAGAGGCTGATATCAGAGTGCCTTCGGCCTTTTGCTGACTTGTCCCAGGCTTGGTGCTAGTGGTAGCCCACATTGCTATTCAGCTTGGTACTTCCAACACACACCCAGGCCCAGTAGAGACAGCCAGAAACTGCAGATCACTTTGTATCTCTAAAGAGGTTGTGCAGGGCCAGTGCAGGCAGCGTCTGACATTGACTTGCATCTTAATCCCTCCCAAGAGGCCCTACTATGAACACACCCAGTGGTGAGCTTCAGAAAACATCATAGCAGGATCCAGTTAGTTCCACAAGTGGCACATCCAAAGGGAGATCTCAGCAGGCAAGACGCCTGTTGAGGCTTTGTGTAGTTAGCACCTGCACAGCAGGTTGTACACTATGGTTGGGGTGAATCCTCAAAGTCAACTTGCTAGAAGGTTGACACTGTGTATGAATGGGCCAACAGTAATCAAGGTTCAATTGCAACAAGAGGACTCATATAACCCACAAAAAGGACATTCTTGGAGATCCCAGCTCAAGTGATCAAAAAGACTACATTGGGTCCCACAGAACATCTACTACATAAAGCCATCCTACCACACCTAATATACAGAAACAAACACAAAGAAGTAGCCAAAATGGAGAGACAATGAAAAATGTTCCAAATGAAACAATAAGAGAAATCTCCAGAACAAGAGCTAAATAAAATGGAGGCAAGCAATCTACCAGATATAGAGTTTAAAAAATTATAAGGATGCTCAAGGAACTTAGTGGGAACATCAAAAGTATGAAAAATGGAATAGAAACCATAAAAAAGAAACAGTCATAAAAGAAGAATACAATACTGAATGAAGAACTCACTAAAAGGAATAAACAGTAGGTTATGTAAAGAAAAAGATCAAATCAGTGATTTGGAAGACAATGTAACATAAAACACCCAATCAGAGCTGCAAAAAGAAAAAAAAGTATTTTTAATAATAAGGATAGTTTAAGGGACTTTTGGGACAACATGAAGCACAATAACATCTGCATCACAGGGATACAAATAGGAAAAGAGAGAGAACAAGGGATTGAGAACCTATTTGAAGAAATGATGTCTGAAAACTTCCCTAAACTAGTGAAGGAAATACACACAAGTCCAGGAAGTGCAGAGAGTCCAAAACAAGATGAACTCAAAGAGGTCAACACCAAGACACATTATAACTAAAATGCTGAAGCTTAAAGACAAAGAGATAATCTTAAAAGCAGCACGAAAAAGACAGTTTGTTACATGCAAGCAAGCTCCAAAAAAACCTGTCAGCTGATTTATCAACAGAAACATTTCAGGCCAAAGGGATTGGTACAGATTATTCAAAGTGATGAAAAGTAAGGACCTAAAACCAAGACTAATTAAACCAGCAAGGGTATTATTTAAAATTGAAGAAGAAATAGAGTTTTCCAAAGTAGAAAAAGTTAATAGTTTGTTACCACAAACCAGTATTACAAGAAATGTTAAAGAGTGCTCCTTAAGAAGAAGAAAGAGGGGGTGGGGGAGAGGAATATAGTTATAAAAAGTAAAATGGCAATAAAACATACTTATTAATAGTCATTTTAAATGGTTTAAATGCACCAATCAAAAAACATAGGGTAGCTGAGTGGATAAGAGAATAGCCATATATATGCTACCTCCAAGAGGTCCACCTCAGAACAGAAGACATACACACAGACTGAAAGTAAAGGGATGAAAAAAGATATTTCATGTAAATGTAAATGTAAACAAAGCTGGGGTGGCAATACTTACATCAGAAAAAAATAGACTATTCACTTTTAATATTTTATTTTATTTTTTCCATCACCATTTATCCCCTCTATGCACTATTCCACCTTTACCAACCCCCACTCCTGCACAATCACCACACTGTTGTCCATGTCCATGTATATAATGAGACAAAGAAGGGCACTACATAATGATAAATGGAACAATCCAACAAGAGGATGTAACACTTTTAAACATTTAGACACCCAAAATAGGAGAACATAAATATATAAAGCATATCTTGATGGACATAAAGAAAGAGATCAACAGTACTACAGTCATAGTAGGGAATTTTAAAACCCCATTAAAATCAATGGACAGATCTTCTATACAGAAAATCAACAATAAAACAGTGGCCTTAAGTGACATACTAGATCAGATGGTGTTAATTGACATATTAAGAGCACTTCACCCTAAAGCAGCAGAATATACATTCTTTTCAAGTGCACTTGGAACATTTTTTATGATAGACCACATGTTAGGGCACAAAACAAGTCTCAACGAATGTAAAGAGATTGAAATAACATAAAGCATATTCTATGACCATAATGGTATTAAACTAGAAAGCAATAAAAAAAATTGAAAAGCAAACAAACATATGGAGGCAAAAAAAATGTGTCACTAACAATGAACAGGTTAACTATGAGAACAAGGAAGAAATCAAAATATACCTTGAAACAAATGAAAATGAGAAAACAACAACCCATAGCCTATAGGACATTGCAAAAGCTGTCCTAAGAGGGAAGTTCATATTACTACAGACCTATCTCAAGATATAAGAAAAATATTGCCCAGCTGATGTGGGTCAGTGGTTGAGCATTAACCTATAAACCAGGAGGTCAAGGTTCAATTTCTGGTAAAGGCACATGCCTGGTTGCAGGCTCAATCCCTAGTAGAGGGAGTGCAGGAGGATGCTGATCAATGATTCTCTCTCAGCATTGATGCTTCTATCTTACTCTCTCTCCCTTCCTCTCTGAAATCAATACAAATATATTTAAAAATAAAAAATAAAAATCTAAAATTTCATATAAATAAACTAGAAAAAGGACAACAAGAAAAGATAAAAGTAGGTAGAAAGAAGGTAATAATAAAAATCACAGCAGAAATAAACAAAATAGAATCTAAAAAAACAATTTAAAAGATCAATAAAACCAAGAGCTGTTCCTTTGAAAAGATAAACACGATTGATAAACCTTTAACCAGACTCATAGAAAAAAAAAAGAGTCAGGACCCAAATAAATAAAATCAGAAATGAAAGAGGAGAAGTACTAGTAAATACTGATACCACAGGAATCCAAAGGGTTATAAAAATATTTTAGGAACAAGTATATTCAAAACAAACAGGACAAGCTGAAAGAAATGGATAAATTCCTAGAAACATACAATCTCCCAAAACTAAATCAAGAAGAAACAGAAAATCTGAGAAGACCAATTACAAATAATGAAATTGAAGCAATAATTAAAAAAAAAACCTTCAATAAAAACAGTCCTGGACAAGATCACTTCAAGGGGGAGTTTTTTAAAATACGTTTTATGATTTTTTTTTTTTTTTACAGAGAGTAAGGGAGAGCAATAGAGAGTTAGAAACATCAATGAGAGAGAATCATCGATCAGCTGCCTCCTGCACACCCCCTACTGGGGATGTGCCTGCAACCAAGGTACATGCCTTTGACAGGAATTGAACCTGGGATCCTTCAGTCCACAGGCTGGCGCTCTATCAACTGAGACAAACCAGTTAGGGCAAGGGGGAGTTTTAACAAACAAGAAGTAACGTCTATCCTTCTCAAACTTTTACTAAAAATTCAGTAAGAGGGAAAACTGCCAAGCTAATTTATGAAGCCAGCATTATCCTAATTCATAAATCAGACAAAGATACTACAAAAAAAAAAAGCATAGGCCAATATCCCTGATGAACATAGGTGCTAAAATCCTCAAAAAAATATTAGCAAATCAAATCCAGCATTACATTAAAAAGATCATACACCGTGATGAAGTGGGATTTATACCTGGGATGCAAGATTGGTACAATATACACAAATCAATTAACATGATACACCACATAAATAAAGTGAAGGATGAAAATCATATGATCATAACAATAGATGTAGAAAAAGCATTTGAGATAATCTAGCACTCATCCTATCTAATAATAGACAAATATGCAAATTGACCATACCGCCGACACACCCACAAGCCACGCCCACCAGCCACACCCACCATCAAATCAGAGCGAGCATGCAAATTAACCCATACCAAGATGGCTACAGTCACAGAGAGCAAGGTTTCCTAGGTAACAGAGGAAGCCAAGCTTTCTGCCTGCCCTGGCCAGGCCTAAGCCTCCACTCAAGCTACAAAGTTTCAATTATAGAAGGTAAACAAATTCAAACAAATGGCAGCAGAATGGAGCTTGAGAGAGCAGGCCAGGGTTGCCGCCGGCAAGAGGGGTAGCAAAGCTTTCTGCACACCCTGGCCGGGCCCACCCGCTTAAGGCAACAAAGTTTCAATTATAACCCCAACACAAATGGCTGCCGGCCTCGGAGGGTGCCCCAGGCTTGGCTCTGCTCCAGGCTACAAAGTTTCAATTGTAGAATGTAAATAAATTCCAGATACCAGGGCCTCCACTTGCGTTGCCAGGGGGCGTGGCCAGCCTGCAAACCACCACAGGCCCCTTGCTCAGGCCACTCCACACCCCAAGAGAACCCCCACCTGATCCGGGACACCCTTCAGGGCAAACCAGCTGGCCCCAACCCCGGTACCAGGCCTCTATCCTATCTAATGAAAGAGTAATCTGCAGATTGATCATCACTGCAACACACAATATCGCTGCCCCCATGTGGTCAAAGATCCTGCCCCCATGTGGACACAATATGGCCACCACAAGATGGCCAGCAGTAGAGGGCAGATGGGAGGCACCTGGCCTGCAAGGGAGGGCAGTTGGAGGTGATCAACCTTGCAGGGGAGGGTAGTTAGGGGTGACAAGGCCAGCAGAGGAGGGAAGTTGGGGGCAAACAGGCTGGCAGGGTAGGAGTTAGACATCAATCAGGCTGGCATGGGAGTGGTTAGGGGGTGATCAGGCTAGCAAGCAGGCGAGCAGTTGGGATCCAGCAGTCCTGGATTGTAAGAGGGAGGTCTGACTGCCTAAAGACTTCCCTCAAGGGGTCCCAGATTGGAGAGGGTGCAGGCTGGGCTGAAGGACACCCCCCCAGCCCCGTGCAAGAATTTCATGCACCGGGCCTCTAGTGAAAACATAAAAGTCAATTAAAGCCCACTCATATCATTGTTTTCATTAATAGTAGCAATAAAATCAAAATTAAGGATTCCTAAAAAATTTTGATGTTACAGTCACCACTCTTCCCTTATTCTATCACTATAAAATAAAACAAAATAATAAACCCATCTATTTTGATGTAAGACTCTGATCTTAAAATAATAAAAGCTCTAACCTTCATAATTTAAATATAATTAAAAGCTAAGAATTAAATCTGCCTTTTAAAGTGATGACTTACAGTTGGACTTTTTTTTTTATCTTGACTTACCTAAGGCATTTCACACACATGTTCCAAGGCTTACAATAGGTTTTGGGTGAGGATTTTATGCACATGGAGTAACATGCTGTAATTTTTTATTGGTATTGAATGAAAATATCAATTTGTTCTCTTGAAAAAATTAAATCATTTTTACATTTTCAAAGAAACAAGGCTCAATAAAATGCTTTATTGATATTAAATAGCCATAATATTTCTAATGGTCTTAAATGGAAAACATAAGAAAATTATAGGCCACATTCTGAATTTCTATCCTTTTAATTCACCTTTGATAATGGTGATGTATTCATCAAAAATATGTGGGACTTTTCTTACCAGTTTGGCTCAGTGGATAGAGCATCAGCCTGCAGACTGAAGGGTCCCAGGTTTGCTTCCAGTCAAGGCCATGTACCTTGGTTGTGGGCACATCCCCAGTAGGGGGTGTGCAGGGGGCAGCTGATCGATGTTTCTCTCTCATTGATGTTTCTAATTCTCATCCCTCTCCCTTCTTCTCTGTAAAAAATCAATAAAATATATTTAAAAAATAAAATGACAATGTGTATAAAAATATGTGGGATAGATGTACCTTGAGCTTTAAAAATAATATTTTCATGTTTTTTTAAATCAGTTTCTCCAATGAATTGCTTTTTTTCTAGATGTCAATAATGGCTAAGCTAGAGAAGCTGGGGAAGATGGTGGTGTAGGTAAACACTGGTACTAGCCACCTCCCACACCACATCAAAATTTCAACTAAAATACAGAATAACCATCATCCAGAAACACTGGAAAGCTGGCTGAATGGAAGTCCTACAACTAGAGAAATAAAGAAGAAAGCACACTGAGATTGGTAGGAGGTGCAGAGGTGCAGAACAAGCTGGTCTAGTACCCATTGTGCTGCTTTTTTAATCAGGAGGGAGATCATCCTGCAAAGGACACCTCGAGAAGCAAGGGGTTCCAGTCCCACATGAGACCCCCAGGCCATAGTCCCAGAGCTGGGAAAATAAGTCCCTATGGGCAGTAAGAACAATGGGCTGTAAAAACCAGTGTGGATTGGGGCTCAGTGACACAGGAGCTGCTGGAGACCAAGCTGTTCCTTTTAAAAGGCCAGCACCACAAACTGAACTTACAAGGTCTCACTTCCTCTGAGTTCCAGCAGCAGGGCAAGGCTCTGGGGAAAACAGACACATATGAGGAAAACTGGATTGTCTGGCATCGGGCAGGAACTCCAGAGCAGCTTTCTCACAGACAAAGGTTCTCACAAGGATCATTGTTCCTATGCTAGGACCAACACAGTCATAGAGCTGACTGGCAGCCATTTCTGTTTGCTCCACCCTGGTGATTTCCTAAGATCCCATCTAATCCAATTTACAACCCCACTCAATCTGTGTGCAGCAGCTTTTGCATATTAATGGCTTGTCTTTGCTCAGGCTAAAACCTCTCAAACAAGCTGCAGCTGGGTCAGGGAGCCCCAAACCTATCAATAAAAGGCCCAAGACCCAGCATCAGAACCAGCTTGCCTTGATTCATAGCTGGGCCTCCTCTGGGAATTTCCAAATCTGATACAAAGAGGAGGAATCTGCAGATCTCTCTGTAGCTCTTGCTGGGTGGCCCCAGGAAGTGGTTGACTTTGAACCTCCCCAGAGACCCAAGAGCCAGTGTACCCAGTGGTCAGTGTCAGACCATACCAGATTACAACTCTACACATCCATAGGGACACACTCAAGGGGCAGACTCAGTGAGCACCAAAGCCCCATTGAAGCAAGTCCTACTCCATAGGGATGTCTCCTGCACAGCAGCTCTCACAGTAGTCACAGTGGGTCCTCACAGCCAATTGGCCTGGAGGCCAATTCCTCCCAGTAGCACCAACAGCAATCAAGTCTCAACTACAACCAGCCTGTGCTCACAGCTCACAAAGGGGTGCACCTAGAACTCCCAGCTCAGCTGACTGGGGATGCTCAGCCAGTAGACCCTATAGAACACCTATTATACAAGGCCACTCTATCAACTCAAGGATACATAGCAGCTCTACCCAATACATAGAAACAAACACAGGGAAGCTGCCAAAATGTGGAGACAAAGAAACATGTCACAATTGGAAGAAATGGAAGAAAACTATAGAATTCAAACCATGGTTATGAGGTTACTCAAGAATCTTCTAGAAACCTTCAAAAAATGGAAAAGGACCAGCCAGAAATTAAGCATACACTGACTGAAATAGATAATAATATACAAGGATTCAATAGTAGACTAGAGGATTCTGAGAATCAAATCAACAATTTGAAATATGAGGAAGCAAAAAACAAATAAACACCCAACCAGAAGAGCAAAAAGAAAAAAAAAAATCCAACAATATGAATATATTGTAAGGAGCCTCTGGGACAACTTCAAGTGTACGAACATTTGCATTATGGGGGTGCCAGAAGGAGAAGAAAGAGCAAGAAATTGAAAACCTATTTGAAGAAATAATGACAGAAAACTTTCCCTGCCTGGTGAAAGAAATAGACTTACAAGTCCAGGAAGCACAGAGTGTCCCAAACAGGAGGAACCCAAAGAGGATCACACCAAGACACATCATAAGTAAAATGCCAAGGGCAAAAGACAAAGAGAGAATCTTAAAAGCAGCAAGAGAAGAGCTCTTAGTTACCTACAAGGGAATACCCATAGGACTGTCAGCTGATTTCTCAACAGAAACTATGCAGGCCAGAAGGGAGTGGCAAGAAATATTCAAAGTAATGAATAGCTAAGACCTATAATCAAGATTACTCTACCCAGCAAAGCTACCATTTAGAATAGAAAGTCAGATAAAGAGCTTCAGAGACAAAAAGAGGCTAAAGGGACTCATTACCACTAAACCAGTATTATATGAAATTTGGAAGGGTATTCTTTAAGAAAAGGAAGAAGGAAAAGATAAAGATAAAAAATATGAACAACAAAATGGCAACAAATGCATACCTGTCAACATTTTAATCTAAAAATCAAAATAAATGAATAAGAAGTCTAATGAACAAAATGAACTGGTGAATAAAATAGAATCAGAGGCATGGAAATGGAACAGACTGATGATTCTCAGAGGAAAGGAGGGTGGGGGGACAGAAACAGATGAGACAAAGATCTTATATGCATGTATGCATTACCTATGTACACAGACAATAGGTTGGTGAAGGCCTGGGATAGGGCGGGAACCTTGTGAAGGGGGACAATGGGGGAAAAAAGAGGGACATCTGTAATAATCTAAACAACAAAGATTAAAAATAAAAAAAATGGCCAAACAACTCCATCCTGTTTTCCATGGCTGTACCAGTTTACATTCCCACCAGCAGTGAATGAGGGTCTTTTTCCTCCACAGCATCTTCAACACTCGTTATTACTTGTCTTGTTGATAATAGCCATTCTAAGAGGTGTAAGGTGGTATTGATGCCATTGTAATATCTTGGTTATTATTTAACAGGAAAGGAGGAAAGGGAAGACTATATAAAGTCATGCCATTTACTAGTATACAGCTTTGCTAAAAAGGCTGCATTTAACATCCTCCAAATCTGTTCCCCAATTTTCGATGGGGGAAGGGACTGGACAAAAGCAGTATAGACACATGCCCAGTAAAATATGAGTGACATGAGAAGGTGATTACCCATCAATCTCACCTGGATGCTGAACCGCACCTGACTGCAACATGGAATTGAAGCTCTGGTCACTGGCCTTGCTTCTAAATTTGCTGTAACCTCAACTAGGACAGGCTTTAGGGCCAGTGGACTTTGGAACCTGAGAAATGTAACTTCACACAAATAAAGCCTTTGTTCACATCTCATCTTTTTGCGGTGGCTTCTGAAATATGTTATTTTAGCAGTACCCCAAGAATCTCATTCCCACTCCTGTCTGGAAAATCTGGCCCATTAATTCCTTCTACAACAGTATCTCATTTTCTTCTTTTTTTATTGAATTTATTGGGGTGATATTGGTTAATAACATTATTTAGTTTCCAGGTATACATTTCTAAAATATGTCATTTGTATATCATATTGTGTGTTCTGATGTGTGGAATCTAATGGAGCAAATAAACTAACAAAATGGGAACAGACTCATAGAACAGACTGGTAGTTATCAGAGGGGAGGTGGGTTGTGGGACTGGGTGAAAAAGGTGAAGGTATTAAGCATAAACAAACAACATCAAAGACACAGACAACAGAATGGTGATTAATGGAGAAGAAGGGTGGTATAGGGAGGATAAATGTGTGATGAAAGGAATCTTGTTGTTTTGATTTGCATGTCCCTAATAACTAGTGAAGTTGAGCATCTTTTCATATATCTGTTGGCCATTTGTATGTCTTCTTGGGAGAAGTGTCTGTTCAAGTCCTCTCAATTTTCAACTAGAGTGTTTGTTCATTTGATAATGAGATGTAGAGTTCTTTATATCTTTTGGATATTAATCCATTGTTGAATCTGTTGTTTGCAAACATCTCCCAATCAGTTCTTTGCTTTTTTGCTGTCAATTTCTTTGGCTGTGCAGAAGCTTCTTAGTTTGATATAATCCCACTCATTTATTTTTGCCTTTTAAAATTTAGTTTTATTGTTGACTGTATTACAGATGTCTCCCATTTCCACCTACCTTTGCCACCCACCATGCAGCCCCAGCCCCACCCCAGGCCTCCACCACGCTATTGTCTGTGTCCTTGGGCTATGCATGTATGCATATAATTTCTTTGCTTATCTCTTCCTGCCCACGCCCTCCTCCCCCCCCCAAACCGAATCCCTCCCTTCTGAGATCAGTCAGTCTGTCCCATGCATCCATGCCTCTGGACCTATTTTGTTTGTCAGTTATTTTGTTCATTCGATTCCACGTGTGAGGTCATGTGATTGGCTTGTTGTCTTTTTCTGATTGGCTTATTTCCCTTAACATAATAATCTCTTTCTTCCCTTGCCTTTTAGGTCAAATTCATGAAATCTGCTCTGAGACCAAGGTTTATGAGTTATGTTTTTAAAAATATATATATTTTTATTGATTTCAGAGAGAAAGGGAGAGAGAGAGAGAGAGAGAGAGAGAGAGAGAGAGAGAGAGAGAGAGATGATGAGAGAGAATCATTGATTGGCTGCCTCCTGCATGCCCTGCACTGGGGATCGAGCCTGCAACCTGGGCATATGCCCTGACCAGGAATTGAAACGATGACCTCTTGGTTCCTGGGTCAACGCTCAACTGCTGAGCTACACCCAGCTGGGCTATATAAGTTATGTTTTATTCTATGTGATTTATTGTTTCAGATGTTATATTTAGGGTTTCAATCCATTTTGAGTTAATTTTTGTATGTGGGGACAAATTGTAATCTAGTTTCATTATTTTGCATGTGGCTTTCCAATTTTCCCCGCACCATTTATTAAAGAGGCTTTCCTTTCTCCATTACAGGTTTTAGGCTCCTGGCATAGCCACTGTGGAAAAGAGTATGGATGGAGGTTCCTAAAAAAGTTAAGAATAGAGTTACCATGTAACCCAGCAACCCATCCTCTGGTTATCAACTTGAAAAATTTTAAAACATTTTTCCCAAAGACATGTGCACCCTTATGTTCATTGCAGCATTATTTTCAGTGGCCAAAATATTTTTAAAAACTGGTGTCCTTTGATAGGTGATTGCATAAAGAAGATTTGGTACATATATAGAAGGGAATACTACTCAGCCATAAGAAAAAATGAAATACTACCATTTGTCACAACATGGATGGACCTTGAAAATATGCTAAACAAAATAAGTCAGACAGAAAAAGTTAAGAACCATATAATTTCACTTATATGTGGGATTTAAAACTTAAAGCAACAAATGAGCAAACAAGAAATACAAAGGAACAAAACCTCAGACACAGACAACAGTATGGTAGTTACCAGAGAGAAGGGAGTGGGGATTAGAGCCAATAATGGGGGTCAAATATATGGTGACAAAAGATGATTTGGCTTTGAGTGGTGGGCACATAATTCAATATACAGAACATGTATCATAGAAACATATACTTGAAACCTACATAATCTTATTAAACAATGTCAACCAATAAAATTAATAAAAAGAAGAATGGCTAAAATTATCTATATCTAAATTTGAATTTCCTATGGGAAAATGAAATTGTGTTATTTTATAGAGAGTGGAACAGAGGGGGAGATACACAGAGAGAAACATTGATGTGAGAGGGAGACTGATTGATTGGTTGCCTCTGGTACATGCCCTAAGAGGGGCTGAGCCTGCAACCGAGGTACCTGCCCTTGACCGGAATTGAACCTGAGAACCTTCAGTCTGTGGGCTGATGATCTATCCACTGAGCCAAACGAGCTAGGGCTGGAATTGATTTTTAATTTGTTTCTTAGCAAGGTAAAGAGCTTTGACAGCAATTTTTTTTTATACTGACCAACTAATGTCTCCTTGTTAAACTGTTTTAATTGGAAATAATTTCAAACGTATAGGAACATTACAAAAATAAAACTATTTCAAAGAACTATCCTTTACCCAGATTCATCTACTGTTAATATTTTCTACCCTTTGCTCTCTTTCTTGATAGATAAGTAAATTTTTTTTCTGAAAAATTTGAGAATAGGTTCCAATAGTCATAGTCCTTTAACTGTAAATGTTTCTTCATGTATTTCCTAAGAATAGGGATATTCTCTTACATAATCACAGACTTTTTGTTGAGGTTTTTCTTTTTCTTTTTTCTTTTTTTTTTTTTGAGAGAGGGAGAAAGGGAGATGGAGGGAGAGATAGAAACATTGATGCATCAACATCCATAGGCGGCCTCCTGCATGCCCCCTGCTGGGGATCGAGCCTGCAACCCGGGTATGCCTGACCTGGAATGGAATCAGTGATCTTCTGGTGCATGGGTCTATGCTCAACCACTGAGCAACACTGACTGGGCACACCTTCAGGCCTTTTAATTGAACTTGAACAATAGGAAACAGCTTACCATCAGTAGTTTCATCATCTCCAAAATGCTGTCTGTAGAAGAGCATCAGTTCAATATTGTAGCATTTGTAGATGATCACGGACAGTACAAAGAGAAGGAGGATTGCTCCTACACCTCCTGCAAGCTCAATTTTATAGATTAAATCTGGAAGAAACATAATAAACAGGAAAAGGTAATGAAATCAGTAATGCTTGAGATCGTGACATAAATCTGGTCTGTAAAATATACAACACATTCTCTTTCTCTTTTCAGAAGACTCTTTTTTAATGCAGTAAGTAACTTTGTTTTTATTACGTTTGTGTAAATCAAATATTGGAAAAATTTACTCTCCTCTAAAGATTGGAGTAAGTTTACTCTTGAAAGTGATAAGTCTATATGCAAAGGAATAGTCACTCCCAATTTGCTTTGAACATGGGTGAATCTCACATATATACTTTTGATTTAGTTGTGTTTCAGGAAACTATCAGAGCTGCCTTTTTTTCTGGGTCCAGGGCCAAGATTTTGTCTTTTCTGTTAAATTCTATTACTGGCTTAGAAAGATTAAAATCTAGTACTTTTCAAGCCACAGACCCTATTCTCCTATAGAACAGCACCATAAAATTATTCACAGAATCAAATAAAATTTAACAAGCTTGCAGGATTTAACTGTTTAATTTAACCCTAGGAGAACATAATTCAATAGATGGTAAGCAGAGGGAATTAGCTTATCCATTTTCCCTACTTATTTGAATAAGTGGCTATAATATGTATTTGATATAATATGCCCAGAGAGGCTAAAAGAGAATGAAAATGAAATATCCAGGTTAATCACTTGGTGTATTCAGCTAACACCAGGCTACTTGATAGCAGCCTCAGGCTGCTCCAGTGGGGCACCCCTGGACCTCTTGGAGTTCCAACAATTAAATCAACCTGTAATGTAAGGACACATGATGTACATCAGGCTCAGGGAAAATGACTTACCTGTGACTTAATTCATGATATTAAGAAATCTAGGGTATATAATAAAAAGAGGGTATAGTATCATGGAATTAAGAGAAATGGGAAATCATATGAGAATTCACAATGTGAATTCAGCAATGTTCAGAGTAGAAATCCTGAATCTGAAAGACACCAGACTACATACATATTTTCCACTGTGAGACAGGGACATTCATTGGTCTCAAGATACTATAGATAAAATCGACTAAAAGATTACCCCTTAATCTAATTGCATAATTACCAAGTGACTCTTTTATTACTAATTCAGTTTACCATATAACTAGAAACTGGAAAAGGAAGTGGCATTCTAGTATATACATCAGTTGCTTAAGAGTTTGGTTGGCATCAATCAGCCTCCCTGGATGGATCAATTCTGGGGAACTTTCAAAATAAAATTTATGACCATAACTGACTGCCACTTTTTAAGGTTTTGTGACAACCATATCATCAACCTTCCCCTGGGAATGTCCCTTGTTTCTATAAAGGCTTATTATTTAAGAGAAATTAGAAGCATCAAACAGACCATCCAACCTCAGAGGGAAGGTGAGTGAGTGTGTGTGTGTGTGTGTGTGTGTGTGTGTGTGTGAGAGTGAGAGAGAGAGAGAGAGAGAGAGAGAGAGAGAGAGAGATCAACCAAAAGACTTGTATGCATGCATATAAGCATAACCCATGGACACAGACATTAGGGGGTATGAGGGCATGTGTGTGTGTGGAAGGGGGGGTGGGAATGATCAGGGAGGGGCCAATGGGGAAAAGGGAAACATATGTAACACTTTAAACAATAAAGAATTTTTTAAAAGAGAGAAATTAGTCATGCTCAACATAACCATTTAAGATTCAGAAGAAAAAAACATAAACATATAGTATACAATATAAGTAATGCATAATTATAGATTAAATTTTTTTCAACTACTCTATTCTTTAAGTAAACCTTGAGGGTAAAAATTGTTGGTCCAAATTCATAGGTGAAGAATCTGAGACTCAGTAGTTTAATTCACTTACCCAAAATCATACACTTAAGAAATGACCAAGATGGGACTTGAGCCAGATATGCTAAGTTCAAATTCAAGTCTTTTTTGGCTTACACTACAGCTTTATAAGCTCCATCCTAGAAAGTGACAACTAAATTCTTCTCCCTGTTCCTCCATATTGTTAATGCTTCTCACGAACACATGACTTACAGGAATTTTGGCTCCTCTGTCATTTTGATTTTAAAGAAAGCAGCTGAACTACATACAATTCACCAGTACAATCACAGGACTGAGTAGATGTCAGACACTTCATTAGAGGCTACTGAAGAAACCTGTAGCTGTACCACAGAGGAAGGAGTGGCTTCCTAGCATTCAAAATATTAAGGAAAGTTTTAGGGTTTATGAGGAGAGATGGAATTTGGTCTTAGAAAAGAGGTGGAGTGAGAGAGAAGACAGTGGTGGGCAGAGATAGATAGCATGGGTATTAAAGAAAGTCACTGAATAGAAATGTAAGAAACATAAATAAATATCACTCTTTTATAGTAAGGTGAGAGGGAAAAGGGAGGTAAAAGGAAAGGAGTGAAGTTGCTGTGAGAAACAAAATATGTTAATAAGGAACATTATGAAGGGACACATAATGAGTAAGGATAGGAAACTGAAATCTATCTTTCTACTGCCTGCTGTGAAATGTGGTCATTTTGAAAATTAAGTCACAAAATTTTAGGTAAAAAAAGTCCTAGCCCATATTAGCTCTGCCTCCTGCCCTCTCTTTAGAAAGTGATTCCCCAGGAACCACTGCCTACCTTTATGTGGGTGGTAAGACAGACTTGGGGCTGCAATGCCACAATCTGCTTGTTTTTCTCACCACCTTACATGTATTATGCATTCTTTTTAAATTAAACTTATTGGGGTGACATTGGTCAGCCTGAACATATAGGTTTCAGGTGTGAGTTTCTATATTATGCATTTAAAAATATATTTGTATTTATTTCAGAGAGGAAGGGAAAGGGAGAGAGAAGTAGAGACATCAATGATGAGCGAGGATCATTGGTCAGCTGCCTCCTGCACACCCCACACTGGGGATCAAGGCCACAACCAGGGCATTTGCCCTTGACTAGAATCAAACCCGGGACCCTTCAGTCCATAGACTGATGCTCTATCCACTGAGCAAAACCAGCTAGGGCTATATTATGCATTCTTAACAGCCAGTATTAAATTGACAGAGCAATGGGATTCTTTTTTGTTGCTGTTACTCTAAAACTGACTTCTCTTTGATCTTAGGACTTTGATTGACTTGATTAAAAATATTTTCCTGCTACAAAATATTCATTTTATGTTTTTAAAAATGTGGGGCTCTCCCTCTCTCTCTCTCTCTCTCTCTCTCTCTCTCTCTCTCTCTCTCTCTCTCTCCTCTCTCGTTTTTGTATCTCTTTCATCAGACAACTTTTAACTGTTTTCAGTCACTGAATGAGAAATTTTCAGCATTTTCTACATTATTTACAGATTAAAGTTACTATTGGTAGATTGAAAACTTTAGGAGCAGGAATAATTTGTGCTCCCAAGTAACATACATCTTTTTCACTTTTTTCAGCAGTAAATTTATGGAAGAAAACTGTGGTGTGAAAAGCACCTTTGTGGATTTGGGGTCCATTTTATAAAAATGTTTTTGAAAGATATTACCTAATGAAGGCTGTTTATGTTGAAAACTGTAGATCTAGTTCCTGAGACTCAACCAGTATTCTTTGATTCAGCCCAGGCAGTCACATTAAAAAATAAACATTTATCCTATAATCAGAGGGCAGAAGTGCCATCACCTAGATGACATCTGGATTTTCTTCTGTCTTCTGTTTTCAACTTCCATTTTCCATCTCAGACGGGTCTATACTTCTAGGTATATTTCCTGACTGAGAAAGTGAAAGCCATTTTATTTGCACTGTGCCTTGCACACACTTCACAAAAATAACTACAGCCAGAAAAGCAAATACTTATGGGATTGTAACTCTTTCTAGACACATTAAGTACAATTATAGTTCTTTTTAATCTTCTTAGTTTGAAATTAAATTTTTTTTTTTTACTTTGATTAGAAAGATCAGACATTATAGACTGGGAAAAACAGCAGATGAAGCCAAGGGACTGGAGAGAGGGAAGGTTAGAAATATTTTGAGCTTGCTCATGAATTGGGAATCAGGTTAGGAGATTCCACCTGAGGGTTTCTTGAGAGTGGTTGGGATTTCAAACTGGAACAATAACACTGGGAATGAAGATAGAGAGGTGCAAAAGAGAGGGGGAGAAAGAAAGATTCGGTGTTCAGTGATATGCTTAACTTTTTGGAAAGAGTGTATGCACAAAGAAGAAATAGTTATCAGAATTTCTTTAACATCAGTTCAGAGTCTTTGTTCAATTCCCCGCCCCCCGCCCCCGAAAAAATTAGAATGACCATCTTAGTGAAATGTTAGCTGTACTTATTGTCAAATAATTTATCAGAGAGTGATGAAGTGATAGTACAGGTAAAAGATGCATAGGTAAAACCTCTTGTTAGAGAAAGCCTGACCTTGTTAACTGGATATATTAGACTTCAGTTTTTATTTGAGGAAAGACCTTTTCAGTTTATGAAAGGATTCATCAAATTCTTCTTCTTCATAATGATCACTTAGGGTATTTTTTATACTTGACTCATAGCTCATCAGGAAGTTATTGCTCTGTGAAACAAGCCATATTCATATTGCAGGTGGAAAAACTACAGCCACTGAGGCTAGGCTATGATGTGAGAAACCCTGTGTTCATCTCCAAATAAACTATCTGAAGTTTTACAAGACCAGCCAGATCTTTGTCTGATTTAAAATTTGACCCAGTGATCCCACTTCTAGGAATATATCCCAAGAAACCAGAAACAGCAATCAGAAAGGATATATGCACCCCTATGTTCACAGCAGCACGATTTACCATAGCTAAGATTTGGAAACAGCCTAAATGCCCATCAGCAGATGAGTGGATTAGAAAACTATGGTACATCTACACAATGGAATATTACGCTGCTATAAAAAAGAATGAAGTCTTACCATTTGCAGCAGCATGGATGGATCTGGAGAGTATTATGTTAAGTGAAATAAGCCAGGCAATGAAAGAAAAATACCACATGATCTCACTCATTTATGGAAAACAAAGAACATTATAACCTGATGAACAAAAAGATAGATACAGAGGCAGTAAAGCATGGAACAGACTGTCAAATTAAAGCAGGAAGGCTGGGGAGTGTTTGGGAGGGGGTTAAATAGATCAACCAAAGGACTTGTATGCATGCATATAAGCACAACCAATGGACACAAGACACTGGTACGGGGGGGATGAGGGCATGTGACAGTGGGTAGAGGAGGCAGGGGAAAGGTCAATGGGGAAAAAAAGGAGATATATGTATTATTATATGTAATACTTTAAACAATAACAATAAAAATAAAATAAAAAATAAAATAAAGAGAAGATTTTGGTTAACTTCTTTGAAATTAAAAATAAGTAAATAAATAAAATGTCAGAGGCCAGCTGGCATGGCTCAGTGGTTGAGCATCGACCTATAACCCAGAAGGTCGGTCATAGTTCTATTCCTGGTCAGGGCACATGCCTAGGTTGCAGGCTCCAGATCCGGTGTGGACCATGTAGGAGGTAGCTGATCAATGATTTTCTCTTATCATCTATGTTTCTACCTCTCTCTTCCTCTACCTTCATCTCTGAAATCAACAAAAATATTTTCTAAAAAATATTGGCGCATAGCCATGGTATTTTTGTGTTGTTGTGTTTTTTTTTGTTTTTGGTTTTTTTTTTCTGGAGCTCCACCATATTGTAGTGAGCCCCTAAGGTAAATGGAGCAAGAGAAGATGAACTTTATCTTTCTAGAAAGCACAGTAAAAAAATTTAACTGCTACCTAGAACAGAGTGAAAACTGGTATACTGTGAGTAAAAATTAAGTTTTTGACTTATATAATGTTTCAGAAAGGTAGAGATAAATATTTTAAAAAATGATTTTATATTCAATCTTTTACTTCAATTGAAAACTTTGAAGTTCTCATATCCATGTGTTCACATTCCAGCAAGCATGGCAATAATCTTCTAGAAAAGAGTAGAGGCTTCCTCTTTAAAGCAAGGAATATATTCTGTGACCTGTGTTTTGTTATTTATACTATCCAGCCCTCATTTTTTAAAAGTTTAAATATTGGCCTAGCCCCTGAGGTCTTTAATTTGCAATCCCTAATCTGGAAAGTGAATGTATTTGGAAACAGAACACATTTAGATAACACAGAGCAAACACTAATCAAGCAAGATCACAGATAAATTCTCTTTTTACCAATCCCTGTTATCCATCTACCCACCTTATTGTACTGGTCCTCTAGGAGGAGAATTTTTACCTAACAAATATTTCTGAGCACTTACTATGTTCTATGCAGTAGGTATATAGCAGTAAATAAGGCAGAGCAAGTCCCTGTTTTCATGGAGTTTGCATTCTAGTGGTGGAGGGAAACAAAAAGCAAACAAGTAATGTGACACCAAATAAGTAATGAACATAATAAATATAAGTAAGTTAGAGAAAAAAGAAAGCATGATGATCAGTCCCTCAACAAATGAGTGGATCAAGAAAGTTTCGTGTATCCGTGCACTCAGGGGGGGGTCCCTCAGCCTGGCCTGCACCCTCCTGCAGGCAGGAAGCCCTGGGGTGATATCTGACTGATGGCTTAGGCTTGTTCCCCATGGAACAACATTCAGACATCCTTAGAGCTGCCGTGGAAGTGGGAGAGGTTCCCACCACCACTGCTGTGCTCCCTAGACATGAGCCCAGCTTCTGGCTGAGCTGCACTTCCCCTATGGGAGCACACTGACCACCATGGGACAGCTCCTGCATTGAGCATCTTCCCCCTGGTGCTTAGTGTGTGTCATGGCGACCGGTCATTCTGCCGTTCAGTCTATTTGCATATACCCTTTTATTATATAGGAGATATATACATTGAGTGGCCACATTATTATGATTTCTGAACGCATAATAATCTGACCACTCAGTGTGTGTGTGTGTGTATACATATACATATATATATATATATATATATATATATATATATATATATGTGTGTGTGTGTGTGTGTATGTGTGTGTGTGTGTGTGTGTGTGTATTAGAGGCCCGGTGCATGAATTCGTGCATGGATGGGGTCCGGCCAGCCTGGCCAGGGGAGGGGACATGGCAGTTGGCCGGCCTGCCTGCTGGTAGAACTCCTGGTCGAGGGGACAATTTGGATATTAGCCTTTTATTATATAGGATATACACTGAGTGGCCAGATTATTATGCGTTCAGAGATCATAATAATCTGGCCACTCAGTGTATATATACTAGAGGCCCGGTGCATGAAAATTCATGCACTGGAGGGGGGTCCCTCAGCCTGGCCTGCCCCCTCTCATAGTTTGGGAGCCCTCAGGGATGAGAGGACACCTGGTGATCAGGGGAAGGTGACGCCCCCATCACACCTGCTGCTGCCACTGCTGGCAGCACAAGTCTCGGCCGGCCTTGGTTACCTGAGCCTCAGGCGGCCGACATCTGAGGCTTACCTGTGCCTCGGGGTGGCCCAGGGTGGCTGGGGGGGCTGAGGGAAGGTCTGGCCACACTGTGCACTTGCCGCAACCCCCGCCTGGCTGGGCTGAAAGGACTCTGTGACTCAGGTGGCAGGCACAAGGAGCGGCCGGACCGTGTGCCTGCCACCCTCCCCCCGGTGGAGCTGAAAGGACTGGGGGATTATGGGGGGCGGCTAAGGGGACTGCCCACTCCCATCTTGTGGCTATGGGCACCACCATCTTTGTGATGTGTGATGGTCAATTTGCATATTCCCTCTTTATTAGATAGGATAATGAAATATTGTTGAGTCTTAAGAAAGAAGGAAATTCTGTCATTTACTATAACATGGAGTAGCCTGGAGGCTATTATGCTAAATGAAATAAGTAAGAAAAATATAAATACTATACAGCATAATATCACTTATATGTGGAATCTAAAATAATGCTGAAGTCATATAAACAAACAGTAGAAAAGTGGTTGTCAGGAGCTAGGTGGTCACGAAGGAAATAGGGGAATGTTGGCAAAAAGATACACACTTTCAGGTATAAGATGAATAAGGTCTGGAGATCTAATATATAACATGATGACAATAGTTTATAACACTGTATTGTATAATTAAAATTTGCTCAGAGTCTAGAAAATAAATGTGGTTACAAAAATGTAAATATGTGAGTTATGGATGTGTTAATTACCTCAATGGGGGAAATCATGTCACAATGTATATGTATATCAAGTCATTACATTGTACACTTTAAGTACCTTACAATTTTATATGTCAACTAGAGGCCCAGTGCACGAAATTTGTGCACTGGGGGGGTGTACCTAAGCTCAGCATGCACCGTCTCCTCAGCATGGGACCCCTCGGGGGATGTCCGACTGACAGGGATTGGGCCTAAACCGGCAGTTGGACATCCCTTCACAATCTGGGACTGCTGGCTCCCAAGCACTCACCTGCCAGCCTGCCAGCCTGCCTGATGACCCCCTAACCACTCCCTTACCAGTCTGATCAGTGCCTAAATGCTTCCCTGCTAGTCCAAACACCCCCAACAGCTCTCCCCTGCCAACTCAGTCGCCCCCAACTGCCCTCCCCTGCTGGCCTGCTCTCCCCCAACTTCCCTCCTCTGTAGGCCTAGTCCCCCCCCACTGCCATCCCCTGCCAGCCTGGTCAGCCCTAACTGCCTTACCTGCCGGCCTGGGTGCCTCTAACTGCCCTCCCCTGCAGGCCATCCTCCCTTGCTGGCCATCTTGTAGCAGCCATATTTTGGTGGCCATCTTGTGGTGGCATCTTTTACCACATGGGGCGGCCATCTTGTGTGAGGGCGTGAGGGTCAATTTGCATATTACCTCTGTATTAGATAGGATTTTACTTCAATAAGACCAAAATTTTTAAAAATAGAGTGATATGTAAAATAATTTTATATAGTGTGGCCAGGGAAATCCTATCAATTAGGTAATACTTAAGCAGAGACTGGTATGAAAAGGAGGAATGAGTCCTGCAAATGGCTTAGGGAAGGATGTCTCAGGCAGAGTAAATACTAAGTGCATAGACCATGAGCCAGGATTGTGCTTTGTTAGCACGAGAAATTGAATAGTGGCTAGTGCATGTTTTGTTTGAGGCAGATTGAGGTGACAATGAGATCAGAAATTACAACAGATTGTGCCATGCCTTTTAGGCCATGACAATGATTTGGGGTTTTATTCTAAGTATAATAGTGAGGCGTCTGTAATTGGAGGGTTCTGATTAGAGGAAAAATATGATCTGACTTACATATGAAAGGATCATTCTGACTGCTGTGATAATAGACTGTATGTAAACTTGGGGGGAGTACCAAGTTCACTTAGGCTATTGTGGTGAGCTAGGCAATTGATGCTTGTGGCTCAAACCAGAGTGGTAGCAGGGAAGGTAAAAAAAATTATTGGAGTCAGTGTATTTTGAAAGTAGAGTCATGAAACTTGCTTGTGGACCAGATATATCATTTGAGTAGAGAAAAAAAAAAAGTTAAGGATGACTGAACAACTGGAAGGATATTGATGGCTATGGATAAGAAAACTGGTGGATTGGGTTTACAGAGAGGATAAATCAGGAGTCCTGTTTCAAAGAAGTGAAGGTTGATATGTCTACTAGTGGAGATTTTTTTAATAAGTTGCATAACATTTATTCACTACTACTGAAGGCCAATGCTACGTCAATTAGATTTTTTTTTCAATTTTTTTATTAAGGTATTATATGTGTACATATCTTACCATTGCCCCCCACTCCACTGCCATATATGCCCTCATCCCCAGAGTTTTGTGTCCATTGGTTGTGCTTATATGCATGCATACAAGTCCTTCGGTTGATCTCTTATCTTCCCCACCTCTCCCTAAACTTCCTGCTGTAATTTGACAGAATGTTTGACGCTTTACTGCCTCTGTATCTATCTTTTCGTTCAAAAGTTTATAATGTTCTTTATTATCCACAAATGAGTGAGATCATGTGGTATTTTTCTTTCATTGACTGGTTTACTTCACTCAGCATAATGTTCTCCAATTCCATCCAGGTTGCTGCAAATGGTAAGAATTCCTTCTTTTTTGTGGCAGCATAGTATTCCATTGTGTAGATGTACCATAGTTTTCTGATCCAGTCATCTGCTGATGGGCACCTAGGCTGTTTCCAGATCTTAGCTATTGTAAATTGTGCTGCTATGAACATAGGGGTGAATATGTCCTTTCTTATTGGTGTTTCCAGTTTCTTAGGATATATTCCAAGGAGTGGGATTACTGGGTCAAATGGGAGTTCCATTTTCAGTTTTTTGAGGAAACTCCATACTGTTCTCCACAGTGGCTGCACCAGTCTGCATTCCCACCAGCAGTGCATGAGGGTTCCTTTTTCTCCGCATCCTCGCCAACACTTGTCGTTTGTTGATTTATTGATGATAGCCATTCTTACAGGTGTGAGATGGTACCGCATTGTTGTTTTGATTTGCATCTCTCGGATAATTAGTGACATTGAGCATGTTTTCATGTGTCTCTTGGCCTTCCTTCTGTCTTCTTTGGAAAAGATTCTATTTAGGTCCATTGGCCATTTTTTTATTGGATCATTTATCTTTCTTTTATTAAGTTGTATAAGCTGCCTGTAGATGTTGAAGATTAAACCTTTACCAGTGATACCATTTGCAAATATGTTCTCCCATACAGTGGGCTTTCTTGTTGTTTTGTTGATAGTTTCTTTTGCTGTAAAAAAGCTTTTTATTTTGATGTAGTCCCATTTGTTTATTTTCTCTTTAGCTTCCATTGCCCTAGGGGCAGAATCAGTGAAGAATTTCTTTTGGCATATATCTGAGATTTTGCTGCCTGTGGATTCCTCTAGTATTTTTATGGTTTCCTGTCTTATGTTTATGTCCTGTATCCATTTTCAGTTTATTTTTGTGTATGGTGTAAGTTGGTGATATAGCTTCATTTTTTGCATGTATCTGTCCAATTTTCCCAACACCATTTATTGAAGAGACTGTCTTTATTCCATTGTATTTTCATGCCTCCTTTGTCAAATATTAATTGAGCTCAGTGGTTTGGGCCAATATCTGGATTCTCTATTCTGATCCATTGATCGATATGTCTGTTCTTGTGCCAGTACCAGGCTGTTTTGAGAATAGTGGCTTTGTAATACAGCTTGATATCTGGTATTGAGATCCCTCCTACTTTATTCTTCTTTCTCAGGATTGCTGTGGCTATTTGGGGTCTTTTTTTATTCCAGATGAATTTTTGGAGAGTTCTTTCAAAGTCTGTGAAATAGGCCATTGCTATTTTAATGTGGAGTGCATTGAATCTATAGATTGCTTTGGGTAGTATGGACATTTTAATGATGTTGATTCTACCAATCCATGAACATGGTCTGTTCTTCCATCTGTTTATGTCTTCCTCTATCTCTTTTTTCAGTGTCCTGTAGTTTTCCGCGTATAGGTCTTTTACCTCCTTAGTTATGTTTATTCCTAAGTATCTTAATTTTTTTGGTGTGGTGGTAAATGGGATTGCCTTTTTAGTCTCTCTTTTTGTAATTTCACTATTGGTGTATAGAAATGCCATAGATTTCTTGGCATTGATTTTGTATCCTGCTACATTGCCGAATTCATTTATTAAGTCTATTCATTTTTTGACGGAGTCTTTCAGATTTTTTATGTACAATATCATGTCGTCTGCAAATAAAGACAGATTTACTTGTTCTTTTCCAATTTGGATGCCTTTTATTTCTTCTTCTTGTCTAATTGCAATGGCTAATTCTTCCAGTACTATGTCAAACAGGAGTGGTGAGAGTGGGCATCCCTGTCTTGTTCCAGTTCTTAGGGGAAATGTTATATTTTTTGTCCATTGAGTATGATGTTTGCTGTGGGTTTATCATATATAGCTTTTATTATGTTGAGGTATGAGCCTTCTACTCCCACCTTGTTGAAAGTTTTTATTAAAAAAGGGTGTTGGATTTTGTCTTATGCTTTTTCTGCATCAATTGATATGACTATATGATTTTTATCTCTCAATTTGTTTATGTGATGTATCACGTTTATTGATTTGCGGATATTGTACCATCTTTGCATTCCTGGGATAAATCCTACTGGGTCATGGTATATGATCTTTCTGATGTACTGCTGGTTCTGAACTGCTAGACTTTTGTTGAGTATTTTGGCATCTATGTTCATGAGGGATATTGGTCTGTAATTCTCTTTCATTGTGTTGTCTTTATCTGGTTTTGGTATTAGGGTGATGCTGACTTCATAGAAGAAACTTGGAAGTGTTCCTTCCTCTTGAATTTTTTGGAATAGCCTCAGGAGGAGGTTTTAGTTCTTCCTTGAATGTTTGGTAAAACTCTCCTGTGAAGCCGTCTGGCCCCGGACTTTTGTTTGCTGGAAGCTTTTTGATGACTGCTTCAATTTCTTCCATAGTTACTGGCCTATTGAGCTGTTTAGATTCTTCCTGATTTATTTTTGGAAGGTTATATTTTTCTAGGAATATGTCCATTTCCTCCTTGTTGTCCAGTTTGTTGGAATAGAGTTGTTCTTAGTATTTTGTAATAATCCTTTGTATCTCAGCAGGGTCTGTTGTTATTTCATCTCTTTCATATCTGATTTTTTTTATTTGGGTCCTCTCTCTTTGCTTGTTGGTGAGCCTGGCTAGAGGTTCATTAATTTGCTTATCCTTTTAAAGAACCAGCTCTTGGTTTTGTTGATCTCTTGTATTGTTTCTTTGGTCACTATGTCATTTATCTCCGCTCTGATCTTTGTTTTTTCCTTCCTTCTGCTTACACTGGGCTTTTCTTGGAGCTCTTTTTCTAGCTCTTTGAGTTGTAGGGTTAGGTAATTTATTATCATTGTTTCTTGTTTTTTGCAATAGGCTTGTAGAGCTATGAACTTCCCTCTCAAGACTGCTTTTGCTGTGTCCCATAGATTTTGGATTGTTGTGTTTTCATTATCATTTGTTGCCATGATGTTTTTTATTTCTTCCTTGATCTCTCTGGTGACCCAATCCTTGTTTAATAGCATGCTGTTTAGTCTCCATGTGTTTGATTTCTTTGGATTGTATTTATTGTAGTTGATTTCCAGTTTTATGCCACTGTGATCTGAGAAGATGCTTGATATAATTTCTATCTTCTTGAATTTGAAGAGACTTTGCCTGTGACCCAGCATATGGTCTATCTTTGAAAATGACCCATGTGCACTTGAGAAGACTGTATATTCTGTGGCTTTCGGATGAAATGTTCTGAAGATGTCAATTAATTCCTTCTGGTTTAGTGAGTCATTTAGGATTGATGTTTCTTTGCTGATTTTTTGTTTAAAGGATTTGTCCAATGATGATAATGGGTATTAAAGTCTCCTACTATGCTTGTGTTGCTATTAATCTCTCCCTTGATATCCTCCAGGAGTTTTTTTTTTTTTTTTTTTTTTTATGCATTTGGGTGCTGCTATATTGGGTGTGTATATGTTCACCAGAATTATTTCTTCTTGTTGGATTTCTCCCTTTAGTATTATGAAGTGGCCTTCCTTATCTCTTGTTATGGCATTTACTTTGAGGTCTATTTTGTCAGAGATAAGTATTGCTACCCCAGGTTTTTTTTTTTTTTTTTCATTTCCATTTGCCTGAAAGATATTTTTTCCATCCCCTCACTTTTAATCTGTGTGAGTCTCTTGTTCTGGGGTGGGTCTCTTGTAGTCAGCATATATATAGGTCATTATTTTTTATCCATTCAGCCACTTGATGTCTTTTGATTGGAACATTTAGTCCATTTACATTTACAGTTATTACTGAAAGGAATTTGTTTGTAGTCATATCTATTTTTGTGTCTGTATTCCTTCTTATCTGTTTATTTCTTATTTTTACAGTATTCCCTTTACAGTATTTCTTGCATTGCTGGCTTGGAGGTGATAAACTCCCTGAGCCTTTTTTTGTCTTCGAAGCACCTGATATCCCCTTCAATTTTGATTGATAGCCTTGCTGGATATAGTATTCTTGGATTCAGTCCTTTGCTTTGCAACACTTTGTATACTTCCTTCCATTCTCTTCTAGCTTGTTGTGTTTCTGTTGAGTAATCATTTGACAATCTGATGGGTGCTCCTTTGTAGGTAACTCTCTGTCTCTCTCTTGCCGCCTTTAAGATTCTCTCTTCATCATTTATATTTGCCATTGAAATTATGACATGTCTTGGTGTGGGTCTTTTGGGGTTGATCCTGCTTGGGACTCTCTGTACTTGCGTAACTTTTATCTTTCCCATATCTGGGAAGTTTTCTGTCATTATTTCTTCAAATAGATTTTCTAATCCCTGCTCTTCCTGTCCTTCTGGCAGCCCTATTATATGCATGTTACATCATTTCATGTTGTCCCGAAGCTCCCTTAGGCTTTCCTCCTGCTTTTTAATTTCTTTCTCCAATTTCTGTTCAGATTAAGCTTGTTTCTGTACCTGATCTTCTAACTCACTAATTCAGTCCTCTGCTTCTTTTAGTCTACTGTTGAAACTTTCCATGTTTTTTTTTTTTATTGTAACTATATCACTTTTCATTTCTTCCTGATTCTTGCATAAGTTGTTGATTTTCTCATCCATCCAATGTATAAATTCCACGACCATTACTCTGACCTCTTTTTCGGTCATGTTGCAAGCTTCAGTTTCACTAATTTCCTTTCTTGGCGACTCCTCATTTTCTTACCTCTGTGAGTTATTTCTTCTCCCCATTCTGACTATCACCAGAAAGTTCAAGCTTCAGTTTGCGTGTACCTGGGCCAAGTGCTGTGGGGCCTTTGCTCCACCCGAGATTCACTGAAGTGCTCTGACACTAGGACGTGTGGTTGCCTTTGGTTAGTGGGAACCAGGCTTGCCCAGGGTCAATGTCCCCGGTGTTCTGTGTGGTCTCGTGTGCACACTTAGAATCAGGGACCCTGTTTGCACCACACTGTTGGTGTGTGCCGAAAATGAGATCCTTAGCATGTGCCTGGAGTCAGAGTTTCCCTGTGTCTGCACCAAGAATCGAGTGTCAGAGTCTCTGTTGCCTTGTGCGGTTTCTCATTGAGAATCAGGGTCCCTGTGTGTGCATGCACCAACAATTGTAGTCACTGGCTCTTAGCGTGAATGTGCTGTGAGTCAGGGATCCCAGGCAGCTGTGTCCAGCGTGCCAAATTCCCTGAAGTGGAGCTGTGTCCTCTGTGTGCTCTCTCTACTGAGTCAAACTGGCTAGGGCTTCACACACTCTCAAATTCCTGAAGGGGAGCTGCCTCCGTGCACTCTACCAGATTCCTCGAAGTGGGGTGGAGGGCGGAGGGCAGAGTCTGTCCTGCATGCCAAGTTTCCCAAAGGGGAGCCCCTCTGTGAGCACTGTAAGATTCCCCGAAGGGGAGCTGTGTTCCACAAGTCAAATTCCCCCAAATTCCCAGAAGGGGAGCCCTCTGTGCACGCTGTCAGATTTTCCCGAAGGGGAGTTGTGTCTGTCCCAGGAGCCAAATTCCCTAAAGTGGAGTGCATCCTGGCGAGGGTGCTCTGCAGCTTGGGCGAGGGGCGGGTCTATCAGTTACTATGGCACTATCCGTGAGCCTGCAGGGAGGTGGATAGGCTCATTGGCTCACAGAAATCTGCTGCTGGGAAGTCTGGATTCTTGTTGTCTGTTGGTCTGAAGCTGTGATAGCAGTTCTCTGTCCCCAGTGGCTGCAGGGTCCTGGTTTGTGTCTGAAGCCAGGATCCTAGTCTCAAGCAGCTCTGTTTCTCAAGATGGCGTGGTCTCCTCGTCTGCACCAGCCTCCGAGAAGTGTCCGCTTTGTGCGCGGGGCTCTGCTGTCTAGGACTGCCTGGTTAGGCAGCCCCTTGGGAGACATGCAGAATCTAACTGACCCTAGCTCATACACACACACACACACACACCACACGTCTACACTCTCCTCTATGGGTTCCTCACTGACACTCTCTCTCTCCCTACCTTCCTTCCAGTCGCCATCTTTTCGATTCTCAGCTGATTTCTCTCAATTAGATTTTTAATAGTTATTGAATAGGTAGTTAGGTATACAACTTCGGAGTTTAGGCAGGAAGTTTAGGTTAGATATATACATGTGTGAGTTATCAAACAATAAATGATTTAAAAAAAACCTTGAGATGGAGATGGAATGAAATAATCTAAACCATCAACAAAATGAAAGAACAACCTCACTGAATGGGAGAACATATTCGCCAATGATACATTTGATGAGGGGTTAATATCCAAAGTTTATAACGAACTTACAAACCTCAACACCAAAAAACAAAACAATACAATTTAAAAATGGGAACAGGTCCTGAATAGACACTTCTACAAAGAGGATATACAGGTGGCCAATAGACATATGATAAGATGATCAATATCCATAATTATTAGAGAAATGCAAATTAAAACCACAATGATATATCACTTTACACCTGCCAGAATGGCTATCTATATATATAAAAGCCTAATATGCTAATTGTCCCTCTGACTTTTCAACTGGTCACTATGATGTGCACTGACCACCAGGGGGCAGACGCTCCAACTGGTAGGTTAGTTTGCTGCTGGGGTCCAGCCGATGGGGACTGGGTGAGATGGGCCGGACATGGCCTGGAGCCCTCCTACGGTCCCTCCCCAGTCCCTATCGTGCACCAGTGGGTTCCCTTAGCCTGGCCTGTGCCTTCTGGAATCCGGGACCCCTCAGGGGATGTCAGAGAGCTGTTTCAGCCCAATCCATACAGGCCAGGCCAAGGGACCCCACTAGTGCATGAATCCATGCACCGGGCCTTTAGTCATGAATAAATCAATAAACAACAAGTGTTGGCTAGGATGTGTGGAAAAGGAAAACCGTGTGCACTGTTGGTGGGAATGCATATTGTTATAGCCACCGTGGAAAGCAGTATGGAGTTAAGTTGACAAACTGTCTCATGAACTGTGACTCAACTTCTGGGAATATAATCAAAGAAACCTGAAACAATGATTTGAAATTATGTTCATTGTAGCATTATTTACAATAGCCAAGATTTAGAAGAAACCCAAGTGTCCATCAGTAGATGAGTGGATAAAAGAGTTGTGGTACATTTATACAATGGAATACTACTTGGCCATAAAAAGAAGAAATCTTACTCTTTGCAAGAGCATGGATGGACCTGGAGATTATTATGCTATGTGAAATAAGCCAGTCAGAGAAAAACAAGTACCGTGTGATTTCACTCGTATGTGGAATCTAATGAACAAAATAAACTAACAAACAAAATATAAACAAACTCATACATAGAGAACAGACTGACAGCTGTCAGAAGAGAAGGGGTTTGGGGGACTGGTGGAAAAAGTGAAGAGACTGAATAAAGAAAACAAACAAACAAACAAACTCAGACACAGACATAAGTATGGTGATTACCAGAGAGAAAGGGGGGTGGTGGGAGGTAGAAGAGGGTAAAGAGGGGATAAATAGTGATGGACAGATACTTTACTTTAGGGTGGTGGTGAACACACAACACAATATATAGATTATGTATTATAGAATTATACACTGAGACATATAATTTTATTAACCAATATCATCCCAGTAAATTCAATATAAAATAAAGTAAATGAGAATAGGGGGCCTAAATCCTAGGGAACTCTAGTATTTAGAGATCAGGAAGATGATAATTAATAGTATTCAGGGGTATTCATGATTTAGACACGTTTCCTTGCAGAAGCCATTAGACATGGCAGTTTTACAGTATGCCTTGGTTTCTAATGTCAGATTATTAAAAATTTTAAGGTTTTCTAGTGATGGCCTTACTTATTAAAGAGAAATGGATTCACTTTATAACTTAAAATACACCTATTTCTATTTCCACTGACTGAATGAAAGGAGCACCATTATTTTTCCTCATAGCAAGCTTTTAATTATAACATTGTACATCTTTCATGCATAGTTTTAATGTTTGTCTTTCTCTGCATACTCACAGACTTGGGGATCTCTTATTCAGAGCTCTATTCTCCAGTGTTTGACACAATGCTTGCTACATGAACCTTAATAATAGAAGAGCACTTTCTTCATTCATTAACCAGAATGGGTTCTGAGTTTCTATTAGTTGCTAGACATTTCCTAAGTTGTGCTGAGTATACAAAAGTGTATCAGACCCTGGCTTAGAGGAACTCTCAGGCTAAAATAAAACTGAAATGGACAGGAACAAAATGATTCTTGCTACAAGGTATCTACATATGATCAATGTCTTCCCTTCATGTAGGTGGATTAAGTGGTTGCCAATTGCATAGGGGAACTTATCCAAATTCTGTATAAAATTGGACCCTGTTTGAACATGGTATATTTCACACCATGTCGTTATAATTTTAATCTCAAAGTAACTCTACAACTTAGATACTATCACCCTTATTTTGCAGATGAGTAAACAAAGGTTCAGGATGTCTAATCAGACAAGTTAGTCCTACTGAACCAGGTAGCTGAATCAGTGGCTGACCTAGGATCTCATCAATCAGGGCCTCCTGATTACACTTTCCATATTAAACTCCTTTATACTTAAATGTTCTATTATTTTAAGATGGAACCAATTCCAACAGAGTAAGAAATGGTATTAGAAAGATAAAAGCATTATTTCAGAATAATGACATTTCCCTACTTCTAGAGCTTCAGGTCAAAGTCAAGTATTAGAGCTGGCTGGAAAATAAAAATTCCATCTTGGCAAGGAGGTACAAATAGTGATCTTACTGATTGAATTTGTTCTATTGCTTTATAGCCTAGACAAGAACACTGATTGAGAACATTTGTTTGGTTACACTGACAAACCCTTTGTCAGATGCACACATACAGAACCTATTTAGACTTTTGTAGTAATCAAGAGTTGCGGCAGGGTAAGAGCCAATCTCAGAAACTGCTCCAGCTGCTGGGGTTGTTGTTTCTATGTCTGCTTTCATCTCATTTATCTATAAATTTACAGTTTATTTTCTTTGATTATTAATACAATTTCCACCCCATCTGGAATCAACTGTAGAGAGGGATGTCCATAAATACCAAATTGTTTAAAAATATATGCACCTGCTAAAGCCCTCTTAACATTAGATCATATCATTAAATATAGTGGATAATCATCTTTATAACAATTATAAAAGTATTATATGATGCTATTCATTATTTTTATTTATATTTTAGTCAGGGAATAAAGAGTGACTTCGTTTCCCATCCAATAATAAAGTTCCTAGAATTTCATAACTTGGTGAAATATATATTTAATTTTTAATGACAATTCCTATTACATTTTAAGTAACATTTATAACCAGGGTACATTTTATCTTACTGGATTTAACATATAATAATATTTCATTTCATTTATCCACTTTATAATCATATAGATCATAGTCATTTAATGTTAATATCTACAGCAAGAGAGAGAGATTTTTCCTTAAAAAGATAGAATGTTTACTAGAAGTTTATACTAAATGATAACATAAGACCAGGAAACAAATCTAACTTCAATAGTTATTTTGTAGGTAAATAAACCATAGTAATAATTGTGAAACCACATACCCTTTTTACGCAGCAGAACGCTGGCATGTTTCCGTCCATTTCGGTTTTCCACATGGCAGGTATAATTTGCCAGGTCAGCCTCCACCACTGAATCAAAGATGAGTGCCAACTCAACTTCTTTTTCTCCAAGATGCTCTTTGAGTAGCCTGAAATAAAGACAATATTATTGGATAAGTTGGTTTGATTTGGGAAGAGAGCACCTATAAGAAGACTGCAAATGCTTACAAAGCTTACACAGGTTATCCAATGGGCATAGAGAGTCCTGACTGGGTATATCGTGGAACATTTAACAAGAAAACACAAAAAGTGTCTCTTGATGTGAAGATCAGATGCGGAAGGAAAGAAGTGAGGAATTCCACTTGGCATAAAGAAATACTAACATGCTACTAGGCTTTGATAAATGAAGACACCATGATTTTGTGTGGCAAAAAAAAGAAGAATCATTGGGTTTTGTATTCTAAGCTGAGCTTATAAAAACAAATTGGCCCTGGTCAAAGTGGCTCAGTTGGTTTGGCGTCGTCAGTTTATCTGGGGGTTGTTGATTAGATGTGCCTGTCATGGCACATGTCTGGGTTGTGAGCCTGATCCATGGTGGGGAAGGAGGGGTGCAGGAGGCAGCTGATTGATGTAACTCTCGGGTATGGATGCGTCTTTCTCTCTCTCCCTTCCTCTCTCTCTAAAAATCAATAAAATAATTTAAAAAAACGCAACACACACACAAATTGGGTTTTTGCACTACGGCATGAAGGAAAAAATTCTGTAGGAGTGTATGGTTTGTGTTGGACATTAGAGTTTTGACAACAGGGGCTGAGGGGAGAAAGAAAGGAGCCTTGAAAATAGTTGCATTATAATAAGTAAACTGAGGATGTTAGTGGCATTCTATCACCAAATGTCATTGAGAAGCCTGTTCTGTAATTTTCTCCTGCCTTTTTGTTCAATGCGGGCACGTGCCCTATACCCTATCTCCACAGTGGTGCTAGCCCCCAACCAGGGCCCTGCTTTCTTCAGATACTGCTCTCCCTTTGCCTTTCTCTTTCCCTCCCTCACAGGAGAAACACTGTCTCATGTTATATTTTCTCATAGTCCTGCTTTTTGCTTTCTCAAGTGACGTTGAAAAAGCCTTGAATGACCAGGAACAGGTGTTTTTCTCAGAAGAGCTGAGTTTCAATGAACCTTTCCTGAGGAGTGTGCCCCTGTTTCTTTAGAAAAGTATTTTCTACACAAAAACCAGCTGACTACTGAGTAAAGTGAAAGTGGGTACTCTGCCACCTTTTTTTTCTGTCTCATGCTGCTTTTGACTAAAGAAAGCAAAATGTGAGTTTATTTAATGGTGTCAATCCTGCTGTTAATTTCTGAGGCGAAATTCTTAAATACATATATTTTCAAAAGGTAAAATTTGGGAATGGAAGTAATTCTCTTTTCTGTTTTGGACACCTGCTAATGAATGCAGGCAAGAATCCTCTCATTTATTCGCATTTAGCATAAAGTTGGAAAAGACAACTGTGCTCAGAGAAAACTGGTTTCTAAGTTCAAACTTTCCATTTACAAACTCAAGCTGAATCTTTACAAAATCATTGATTTAGTGGCATCTTAATTTTACTCATTTCTATTTATTTATTTATTTATTTTAATTTTATTGTTTAAGGTATTACAAATGGAAGTACATACGTCTCTCTTTTTTCATTTTCCCCACTGACCTCCTCCCGGCCTCCCCTACTTGCTGGCACTTGCCCTCGACCTCCCGCCCCCAGTGTCTTGAGTATGTTGATTGTGCTTATATGCATGCATACAAGTCCTTCCGTTGATCTCTTACCAACCCCGCAACCCTCCACTACCTTCTCGCTGTAGTTTCACAGTCTGTTCAATGCTTCTTTGCCTCTGTCTATTATGTTCAACAGTTTGTAATGTCCTTTATTATCCATAAATGAGTGAGATCATGTGATATTTATCTTTCACCGACTGGCTTATTTTGCTTAGCATAATGCTCTCCAGATCCATCCATGCTGTTGCAAATGGTAAGAATTCATTCTTTTTTTTACAGCAGCATAGTATTCCATAGTATTCCATTGTGTAGATTGTACCACAGTTTTCTAATCCATTCATCTGCTGATGGGCATTTAGGCTGTTTCCCAAATCTTAGCTATTGTAAATTGTACTGCTATAAACATAGGTGTGCTTATATCCTTTCTAATTGGTGTTACTGTTTTCTTGGGGTATATTCCTAGAAGTGGTACTACTGGGTCAAATGGGAGTTCCATTTTTAGATTTTTTGAGGAAACTCCCATACTGTTCTCCCACAGTGGCTGCACCAGTCTGCATTCACACCAGTAGTGAAGAAGAGTTCCTTTTTCTCCTCATCCTCTCAAGTACTTGTCATTTGTTGATTTGTTGATGATAGCTGTTCTGACAGGTGTCAGATGGTACCTTATTGTTGTTTTGATTTGCATCTCTCTAGTGATCAGTGACTTTGAGCATGTTTTCATATGTCTCTTGGCTTTCTGAATGTCCTCTTTTAAAAAGTGTCTATTTAGGTCCTTTGCCCATTTTTTTTATTGGATTGTTAATCTCCCTTTTGTTAAGTTGTATGAGTTCCTTGTAAATGTTGGAGATCAAACCCTTATCGGAGATAACATTGGCAAATATGTTCTCCCATGCAGTGGGCTCTCTTGTTGTTTTGTTGATGGTTTCTTTTGCTGTGCAGAAGCCTTTTATTTTTATGTAGTCCCATTTGTTTATTTTCTCTTTAGTTCCCATTGCCCTAGGAGCTGTATGGGTAAAGACGTTGCTATGACAAATGTCTGCTATTTTGTTGCCTATGGCTTCTTCTAAGATATTTATGGTTTCCCATCTTATGTTTAAGTTCTTTATCTATTTTGAGTTTATTTTTGTGTATGGTGTAAGTTGGTGGTTTAGTTTAATTTTTTTTTGCAAGTATCTGTCCAGTTTTCCCAACACCATTTACTGAAGAGACTGTCTTGTCTCCATTGTATGTTCTTGCCTCCTTTGTCAAATATTAATTGAGCATACTGGTTTGTGTCGATCTCTGGATTCTCTGTTCTGTTCCACTGGTCTATATATCTGTTCTTGTGCCAGTACCAGGAAGTTTTGAGAACATTGGTTTTGCAGTGTAGCTTGATATCTGGTATTGTGATCCTTCTAAAATTGTTCTTCTTAAGATTGCTACAGCTATTTGGGGTCTTTTTTATAACCAGATGAATTTTTTGAGAATTTGTTCTCAGTCTTTGAAGTATGCTATTGGTATTTTAATGGGGATTACGTTGAATTTATAGATTGCTTTGGGTATTATGGACATTTTAATGATGTTGATTCTACCAATCCATGAACATGGTATATTCTTCCATTTGTTCATGTCTTCCTCTATCTCTTTATTTAGCATCCTGAAATTTTCTGAGTATAGCTTTTTTATCTCCTTGGTTAAGTTTATTCATATATATCTTAGTTTTTTGTTGCAATATTAAATGGGATTGCATTTTACATTTCTCTTTCTGGGAATTCATTATTGGTGTATAGAAAAGCCATAGACTTCTGTGTGTTAGTTTTGTATCCTGCTACATTGCTGAATTCATTTATTAAGTCTAGTAGCTTTTTTGATGGAGTCTTTAGAGTTTTCTATGTATAGTATCATGTCATCTGCGAATAAGGACAGTTTTACTTCTTTTCCAATTTGAATGCCTTTTATTTCGTCTTCTTGTCTGATCACAATGGCTAGTACTCTGAGTACTGTGTCAAAGAGGAGTGGTGAGAGTGGGCATCCCTGTCTTGTTCCTGTTCTTAGGGGAAATGGTTTTACTTTTTGCCCATTGAGTATGATGTTGGCTGTGGGTTTGTCATATATGGTTTTTATTATGTTGAGGTATGAGCCTTCCATTCTCACCTTGCTGAGACTTTTTATCAAGAAAGGGTGTTGGATTTTGTCAAATGTTTTTTCTGCATCAATGGATATGAATATAGGGTTTTTATCCCTCAGTTTGTTTATGTGGTGTATCACATTTATTGATTTGCAGATATTGTACCATCCTTGCATCCCCGGGATAAATCTGACTTGGTCATGGTGTGTGATCTTTCTAATGTAATGCTGGATTTGATTTGCTATAATTTTGTTGAGGATTTTTGTGTCTATGTTCATGAGGGATATTGGCCTATAATTATATTTCTTTGTATTATCTATATCTGGTTTTGGGATTAGGGCAATGCTGGCTTCATAGAAAGAGCTTGGAAGTACTCCTTCCTCTTGAATTTTTTGGAATAGTCTGAGGAAGATAGGTTTTATTTCCTTTTTGAATGTTTGATAAAACTCCCCTGTGAAGCCTTCTGGTCCAAGGCTTTTGCTTGTTGGAAGTTTTGTTGTTGTTGTTGTTGTTGTTGTTTTTATTACTGCTTCAATTTCCTCCATAGTTATCGGCCTATTCAGATTTTTTATTCTTCCTGGTTGAGTTTTGGAAGGTATTTTTTAGGAATATGTCCATTTCTTCTAGGTTGACCAGTTTGTTGGAGTAGAGTTGCTCATAGTATTTTTTTTTATGATACTTCGTATTTCTGTGGGGTCTGTTGTTATTTCATGTTCTTCATTTCTGATTTTGTTTATTTGAGTCCTCTCTCTTTGCTTCTTGGTGAGCCTGGCTAGAGGTTCATCAATCTTATTTATCCTTTCAAAGAACCAGCTATTGGTTTCATTGATCTTTTGTATTTTTTTTTTTTTGGTCTGTATGTCATTTATTTCTGCTCCGATCTTTATTATTTCCTTCCTTCTGGTCACTGTGGGCTTTTCTGGTCGCTCTCTTCCTAATTCTTCAAATTGCAGAGTTAGATGGTTTATTACCAGTCATTTTTTGTTTTTTTGAGTTAGGTCTGTAATGCTATGAACTTCCCTCTCAGGACTGCTTTCACTGTGTCCTAAAGATTTTGGATTATTGTGCTTTCATTGTCATTTGTTTCCAGGATGTGTTTTATTTCTTCTTTGATCTCTTTGGTAACCCAATCCTTGTTTAATAGTGTGCTATTCAGCCTCCAAGTGTTTTAATTTTTGTGATTTTTTTTACTGTATTTGATTTCTAATTTATGCCATTGTAATCTGAGAAGATGCTTGATATGATTTCAATTCTCTTGAATTTAGAGAGACTTTGCCTGTGTCCCAGTATGTGGTCTATCTTTGAAAATATGCCATGTATGCTTGAGAAGAATGTTCTAAAGATGCCAATTACGTCCATCTGATCTCATGAGCCCTTTAAAATTGATGTTTCTTTGCTAATTTTTTTGTCTAGAGTATTTATCCAGTAATGTTAATTGGGTATTAAAGTCTCCTACTATGATTGTGTTGCTGTCAATCTCTCCCCTAATATCTTCCAGAAGTTGTTTTATATATTTGGGTGCTCCTGCATTGGGTGCATAAATGTTTACCAGAGTTATATCCTCTTGTTGTATCAATTCCTTTAGAATTATGAAGTGGCCTTTATTGTCTCTTGTTATAGTCTTCACTTTGAGATCTATCTTATCAGATATAAGTATTGTTACCTCAGCTTTTTTTTTTTTTTTCATTTCCATTCGCCTGATAGAAATTTTTCCATCCTTAAATTTTCAGTCTTGTGAGTCCCTTGTTCTGAGGTGGGTCTCCTGTAGACAGCATATATATGAGTTATGTTTTCTTATCCATTCACTCACTCTATGTCTTCTGATTGGAACATTTAATCCATTTACGTTTAATGTTATTGACAGGTACTTGTTTGTATGCATTTCTGTACTTTATGCCTGTGTTCCTTCCTCCATTTCTATTTCTTCTTTTTACAGCTTTCCCTTTAGCATTTCTTGCATTGCTGGCTTGGTAGTAAAAAACTCCCTTAGCCTTTTTTTTTTTTTTTTTTTTTTCTGCAAATCTCATTTCCCCTTCAATTTTGATTGATAGTCTTGCTGGATAGAGTTTTCTTGGGTTCAGTCCTTTGCTTTGCATCACTTTGTATACCTCCCTTCTAGCTTGATGTGTTTCTGTTGAGAAATCATTTGATAATCTGATGGGGCATCCTTTGTAGGTAACTCTCTGTCTCTCTCATCCTGCCTTTAAAATTTTCTCTTTGTTGTTAACATTTGCCATTATAATTATGAAATGTCTTGGTGTGGGTCTTTTGGGATTCATCTTGCTTGGGACTCTGTAGTTGTGTAACTTTTTTCTTCCCCATATCCAGGAAGTTATCTGTCATTATTTCTTTAAAAAAGATTTTCTAATCCTTGCTGCTCTTCTTGTCCTTCTGGCAGTCCTATTATACGTATGTTACTTTGTTTTGCATTGTCCCAAAGTTCCCTTAGGCTCTCCTCCTGCTTTTTATTTTTTTTCTCCAGTTGCTTTTTAGATTGAGCTTGTTTCTCTACCTTATCTTCTAACTCATTAATTCTGTCCTCTGCTTCTTCTAGTCTACTATTCAAACCTTCCATGGTGTTTTTTATTGTAATTATATCACTTTTGATTTCTTCCTGATTTTTGCATAGGTTGTTGATTTTCTTATCCATCTGGTGTATGAACTGTAAGACCATTACTCTGAATTCTTTTTCGGTCATGTTGCATGCTTCTGCTTCACTAATTTATTTTCTTGGCGACTCCTCATTTTCTTTACTCTGGGGATTGTGTCGTCTCCCCATTCTGACTGTAACCAGAAGGTTCAAACATCGAGTTGCATGGGCCTGGGCTGTGTGAGGTGGGAGCTTCACGCCACCAGTGTCATTGAAGAGCTCCAACACCAAGACGTGGGGCTGCTGTGGGTTGGTGGGAGCCACACTCGCCCAGGATCAGAGTCACTTGTGCTCAGTGTGGCCTCATGTGCGCACCTAGGATCAGGGACCCCCGCCTGTGCCACGCTGAAACAGAGACCCTGCTGGCATGTGCTGAAAATCAGAGTCCCCTAGCGCATTCCAGGAGTCAGAGTTCCCCTGTGACCATACTAAGAATCGAGTGTCAGATTCTCTGTTGCTTGGTGCGGCCTCGCTGAGAGAATCAGAGTCCCTGTGTGTGCATGCGCCAAGAATTGGAGTCACTGGCTCTTAGTGTGAATGCACTGGGAATCAGGGATCCCAGGTGCACGAGATGAGACACAGAGTCAAGTCACTGATGTTCAGTGCTGCCTCTAGCCTGGAGAATAAGGGTCCTGTTCAGTTTGGAGGACTAGTTGCATAGTAGCACTGTGTTGGCAGGAGGTCCACTCCTGTGCTGTGGAAAACAAACTTCTGTGTGCACTTGCCCAGAATCGAAGTCAGGTGGCACTCCTGCCCTGCATGGGCGTGGGGTTTGGTCACCTCATTGTGTTGCAGGGAACATATTCCCAATGTCCTTACACTCCCAGGCTCAAATTCCTGTAGCTGTGCTATGGCCTGTGCAAGGGGCGGGTCTAGCAGTTCCTATGGCACTGCTGTGGGGAGGGGGATGGGCTCTGTGACTCACACAAATCTGCGGCCGGGATGTCTGGATTCTTGGTGTCTGTGGGTCTGCAGCTGTGGTCGCAGGTCTCTGTCCCCAGTGGCTTCAGGATTCCAGTTTGTGTCTAAGACCAGACTTGGTGGTGCTGAGGCCAGGATCCTAGTCTCAAGCACATCTGGTTTTCAAGATGGCATGGTCTCTGTGCCTGCACTGGCCGCCCCCGGAGTGTCGCTGGTGGCAGCAAGGCTCCGCCGTGTAAGACAGCCAGGTTTGGCAGCACCTTGGAAGACCTGCAGGATCTAGCTGTCCCTAGCTCATACACACACACACACACACACACACACACACACACACACACCCCACAAGTCCACACACTCCTCTATCGCTCCCTCATTCTCTCACACTCTCTCCATACCTACCTTCCTGCAGGTCACCATCTTCAGAATCCAATTTTACTCATCTTTAAGCTGGGAAAATACCTACCATACTTACCTTAACTTTATTTTAAAATGCGTTAAGGTGACTTAAAAGTCCAGAGCACTATGCACATGCAAAGGAACGTTACCTTTTAAAATTTTTATGTATTGATGAGAGAGAGAGAGAGAGAGAGAGAGAGAGAGAGAGAGAGAGAGAGAGAGAGAGAGATCAACTTGTTGTTCCACCTATTTATACATTCATGGTTGATTCTTGAATGTGCCCTGACTGGGCATAGTACTGGCAACATGGGCATATCAGGATGACTCTCCAAAAAGCTGAGCTACCCAGCCAGAGCTTGCAAAAGAATGTTATTAAACATCAACATTTCATTATCCAAAGGTAGATTGCTTACATTTTGGCTCCTCCAGAAATATTTTTATTTACATTTATTGATACTTAAATTTGGCTTGGATTAATCTCTTTTGGATCTCTTTTGAGGGAAGAAAGGTCTTAAACTTGGTTAGTAGAAGATAGTTCCTAGAATATGAAAGTCTCCCATATGAAATCTGAAATCCAGATTATATTACAAGTAGACATACTTTTAAAATTAATCCTGTTTCTGTTCCCTTCCAATAATATACATATCTAAGAGTTGATGATACTGGCATTTGTAAGTTAAGTAAGTCTTCTCCTGCCCTTTACATTTTTGTGCCATCACTGAACAAGACAAGTACTAGAATTTTCTTTACCACATTTTACTGGTAGTTTTTCCATTATTATTATTTCTCTTCCTGATTAAATTAGTTTTCCCCTCTCTCTCCTCTCCCAACATATAACTAACCAAGGAAAAAAGTAATTTACTGTATTCACAGACTATATTGAATTTTACTCTCTCCATTTTCTCCCTGCTATGGGTAAAATATCACTACACTCAATTCTTTTAGTTCTGTGTAACCTGTTATGGAAGAATCCCCTTTAGTGTAGAAGCTATGTAAGCACTCTGAATTAAGTTTGATTTAAAGCTTCGTTTATAGGGCAGTCACAACCTCTGCTAGGCATGAAGCAGAAAGCTGATCCTGTGTCTCCAGACCAGTCCCTTGTCTCTTCATTTCTAATATGGTTTCCAAAATAAGCTCTTTACAGGCCGCAGAGAGAATCTGGAGAGAGGATTTGAAAAATGATCCTCTATCTGTCTATTAATATAAATGAGGTGTCTTAATTACCAGCTCATGAAAATCTAGGGGTGACTTGCTTTTGGGGAATAAAAGAGCAAGTTAGTGTTTATGTCTATAAATCAATCTGCAGGACAGTCACAATTTCTGAGCAAATATTGATATATAACAAAATATCAATGAGTCTTTGTCAATCCCCTAATAAGTGCCTAGCTCTAGGCTACATGTTTGGTGTGAGAGAACTATAAACATTAAAAGACTAGGTTAAAAAATATAGACAAAATGAGGTAAAACAGGGTGGTATAGTCATGCTTGCAATGAATTTCAAAGAAGGGAAATATTGTTATTGACTAAATTGTCCATGAAAGACACAAGAAGAGTTTGCATAGACAAAAGGAAGACAGTAGAGTGTTTTTCAGGAGGGAACATAGAAGTATGTCGTTGCAGAATGTGTGAAAGAGACACACTGAAGACACTGGTTTTGGAATGAAGGATACAAATTAGGGCATCTGGGATATACATCAAATAACTATAGAAATATGTCATACCAAGGATTAACAGTGAAGGAAAGTTATATGAAAAAGTGAACACTGTCAAATTAAAAAAAAAATCAGGTGACAGAAATCACTACCTCAAAATGTTGATTTAGTTTAATTTTAAGTAATACTTGAAAAAGTTTGGAAGTTGTCACTCTCAAATTTTCAACAAGTAAAAAACCTGAACAAAATGAAAATCAACAACTCTTCTTAGATCCACCAGAGAGTTTAGGTCACAGGACAAACTACTAACCCCAAAACTTGAGACAGAAGCAAATACTGACAATAACAGTGTAGTGGAGCAGAAACATAGTATCAGTAGCCAGTAGCAAGTAGAACATTTAAACTGTAATCAAGAGTCAATATAGACCTACTGTGGACTAATTTAAGAATTAAAACCCCCATAGGAGTTAATTTTAAAGGTGCCCCACACTTTTGTGAATTTTGCTTCAGGCTCTCGGGATAAAGAGCAGAGAAATATTCCCTTATGCTTCTGCAATGGGAAGGGGAAAAGCATCTGTCTTTAAATAAGCCCAAAGTAGTCTGTTATTAACAAAGGTCTGCCCTTAAATCAGCACTGTTTTATTTTTGTGGTGTGTTTAACTAAAGGATATTTTGTATTTACATTCTGTATTGACAGGCCAAATTTGTGTCAATTCTTTTTTTAGACTAATGGTCATTTTTAAAGAAGAATTAACTATTAATGTAGTTACTTTGTGGCATATAATCTTATTGCCTTATAATACATTTTTAATATTTGATCATTTTTAGTTGACTAGTACAGGGTGATTGATTTGAAAAATATCTATTTTGTCGTAATTTTAAAATAGAAGTATCTTTATTATTTTAATTAAACGTATTTCTATAATAACTGCTATAACCTCCCAGAAATGGGAAGAGTGTTGATAAAGAAATAACAATTAGTACAATGGGCAATACAAAATGAAACTCTTAAAAAACAAACAAACAAACAAAACAAGCTCTGCCCTTAAGGGAAACTCTTTTACCTGAACCTGAGAGACGTGGGTTCTTGGAAATCTAGCCTACCCAATGTAAGGGAAATAACCAATTCCAGCCTCCTCAAGCTTTCCTGTCTCACCTAAGAAGGGGAGGAAAGCTAAGAAGCACTTGTGAAGGTCACAGCCCAGAGGCACAAACTCATTAACAGACTGAGATTTGAGAATCCAAGACGGTTGATAGGACAGCAGTGAGGAGGAGAGTGTGAGTAAGGGAGGGAGTGAAATGGTAGTGCGTGGATGTGTGGGGCATGTGTATGTTTGAGTAAGGGACAGTTATATTCCACAGGACTGTTGGGGACTAACGGACCAGGCTCCCCTAACCTGGCGGCCTCTACTACTGCTGCAATCTCTCCCAGGGTTGCTGGCTCTGCCACAGAGACTGCGCCATCTTGAAGGGGAGAGCAGCTGTGACTGGGGGCCCAGCCTCATCTCCACCTGGGGAGACCTCGGACACCACCCAGGACCCTAAAGCCACACAGGGCTGCTGGCAGTGGGGACTCTAGATCTAAGCCCACAGCCATGGAAGACTGTGCCCAGAAAGGCAGTCCGAAGTTCTTCACCAGCCACACAGTGCCAGGGGGAGAGAGACGCACAGCATTGCAGATGCTCTGTGTTGTAGTTTCCTTGCTTTTACTAAACCCAGTGCATATTTCAATTATAAACACTCACTGAGACTGAAGGGGAAGGTGGTTTTGTGGAAGCTGGGGAGCAAAATAGGGAGAGGTGACCAGGAAGCCAGCTCTGGAACAGTCCGTCTCTCCAATCTTGAACAGCCATTTTTCTGTTCTCTCTTACCAATTTTTCCTTTTCTCAATATAATTTCTGTGCTGTGTTCTCTCCTCTAATTCTCTTTTCTTTGGTGGTCACATTTATTTGGGTTTATCAGTGCCGTGAATACATTCATGTTTTGTTCCCTCTGTGTCATGTCTTGTCGAGTTGTATTTTGTACCTTTTGGTCAATGTGGTAGAGAGTGAGCCACATAACCAGACACCCTGAGAGGAGAAAAAATGGGGAGACAATGAAACAGCCCCTAGAAAATAAAATAAATGAAATGGAGGTAAATAATTTGTCAGAGAAAGAATTCAGAGCAATGGTAATGAGGAAGCTGAAAAGGATGGAAGACAAATTCAAAAACATTAGTAAGAATCAAGAGGAAATGAAGAACAAATAAGAAATGAAGAATGACATAGTTGCAATAAAGAACACAATAGAAAGGATCAAGAGTAGAGTAGAAGAAGCTGAGGACTGCATCAGCTAGCTAGAAATCAAGGTAGGAAGAAACACCCAAGCAGAGCTGCAACTGAAAAATATAAAATAAAAAGGAGACCAGAGTGAGCAGAAGGAAGGTTATAATAAAGATCAGAGCAGAAATGAATGACAAAAAGACAAAGAAAGAAAGAAAGAAAGAAAGAAAGAAAGAAAGAAAGAAAGAAAGAAAGAAAGAAAGAAAACAATACAAAAGATCAATGAAAACAAGAGCTGGTTCTTTGAAAGGATAAACAAGACTGATGAACCTCTACCTAGGCTCACAAAGAAGCAAAGAGAGAGGACCCAAATAAACAAAATCAGAAATGAAAGAGGTGAAAAAACAACAGACCCCACAGAAATACAAAGGATTGTTAAAAAATACTATGGACAACTGTATTCTAACAAACTAGACAACCTGGAGGAAATGGACATATTCCTAGAAAAATACAACCTTCTAAAACGCAATCAGGAAGGTTATAAAAATCTCAATAGGTCAATACTATGGAAGAAATTGAATCAGTCATCAAAAAGCTTCCAGCAAACAAATGCCCAGGACCAGTAGGCTTCAGAAGGGAGTTTTACCAAACATTCAAGGAAGAACTAAAACTATCCTCTTCAGACTATTCCAAAAAAGTAAAGAGGAAGGATCAGTTCCAAGCTCATTCTATAAAGCCAGCATCAACCTAATACCAAAACCAGATAAAGACAACACAATGAAAGAGAATTACAGGCCAATATCCCTTATGAACATAGACGCCAAAATCCTCAACAAAATTCTAGCAAATCAGATCCAGCAGTACATCAGAAAGATCATACACCATAACCAAGTAGGATTTATCCTGGGGATGCAAGAATGGTACAATATCCACAAATCAATAATCATGATACATCACATAAACAAATTGGGAAATAAAAATCACATAGTCATATCACTTGATGCAGAAAAGCATTTGACAAAATCCAGCACCTTTTCTTGTTAAAAACTCTCAGCAAGGTAGGAATAGAAGGATCATACCTCCATATAATAAAAGCCACATGTGACAAACCCACAGCCAACATCATACTCAATGGGCAAAAACTAAAACTATTTGCCCTAAGAACAGGAACAAGACAGGGATGCGCACTCTCAACACTCCTGTTTGACATAGTACTGGAAGTATTAGCCATTGTGATCAGACAAGAAGAAGAAATAAAAGGCATCCAAATTGGAAAAGAAGAAGTAAAACTGTCCTATTCGCAGATGACATGATACTGAACATAGAAAAGCCTAAGACTCCATCGAAAAATTTTAGACTTAATAAATGAATTCGGCAATGTAGCAGGATACAAAATTAACACACAGGAATCTATGGCATTTCTATACACCGATAATGAACTTACAGAAAGAGAGACTAAAAAAGCAATCCCATTTACCATCGCACCAAAAAAATTAAGATACCTAGGAATAAACTTAACTAATGAGGTAAAAGACCTATACATGGAAAACTACAAGACACTGAAAAAAGGGATAGAAGAAGACATAAACAGATGGAAGAACATACCGTGTTCATGGATTGGTAGAATCAACATCATCAAATGTCCATACTACCCAAAGCAATCTATAGATTCAATGCACTCCCATTAAAATATCAACAGCATATTTCACAGACATCGAACGAACTTTCCAAAAATTCATCTGGAATAAAACAAAAACAAAAAACCCAAATAGCTGCAGCAATCCTGAGAAAGAAAAAAAAGTATGTGGGATCTCAATACCAGATTTCAAGCTGTATTACAAAGCTGCTGTTTTGAAAACAGCCTGGTACTGGCACAAGAAAAGACATATAGATCAGTGCAATAGAATAGAGAACCCAGAAATCGACCCAAACCTCTATGCTCAATTAATATTCGACAGAGGAGGCATGAACATACAATGGAGTCAAGACAGTCTCTTCAATAAATGGTGTTGGGAAAATTTGACAGATACATGCAAAAACAGAAACTAGACCACCAACTTACACCATACACAAAAATAAACTCAATGGATAAAGGACTTAAACATAAGACAGGAAACCATAAAAATACTAGAGGAATCCCCTGGGAGTGAAATCTCAGACATATGCCGAGGCAATTTCTTCACTGATACTGTTCCTAGGGCAATGGAAACTAAAGAGAAAATAAACAAATGGGACTACATAAAACTAAAAAGCTTTTTCACAGAAAAAGAAACCATCAACAAAACAACAAGAGAGCACACTGCATGGGAGAACATATTTGCCAATGTTATCACCGGTAAAGGTTTAATCTCCAACATTTACAGAGAACTCATACAACTTAACAAAAGGAAGATAAACAACCAAATCAAAAAAAACGGGCAAAGGACATAAGTAGATACTTTTTGAAAGAAGACAGAAGGAAGTCCAAGACATATATGAAAACATGCTCAAAGTCACTAATCACCTGATAGATACAAATCAAAACCAGAATGCGGTACCATCTCACACCTGTCAGAATGGCTATCCTCAACAAAATAACAAAGGACAGGTGCTGGAGAATATGCGGAGAAAAAGGAATCCTTGTGTATTGCTGGGGGGAATGCGGACTAGTGCAGCTACTGTGGAGAACAGTATGGAGTTTCCTCAAAAAACTAAAAATGGAACTCCCATTCGACCCAGTGATCCCACTTCTAGGAATATATCCCAAGAAACTAGAAACACCAATTAGAAAGAATATATGCACCCCTATGTTCATAGTAGCACAATTCACCATAATTAAGATTTGGAAACAGCCTAAGTGCCCATCAGTAGATGAGTGGATTAAAAACTGGTGGTACATCTACACAATGGAATTCTACGCTGGGGTAAAAATAAGGAATTCTTATGATTTGCAACAGCATGGATGGATCTGGAGAGCATTATGCTAAGTGAAATAAGCCAGTCAGAGAAAGATAAATATCACATGATCTCACTTATTTATGGAATATAATGAACAACATAAACTGATGAGCATAAACAGATCCAGAGACAGTAAAACATCGATCAGACCATCAAACCTCAGATAAAGTAGGGGAGGGTGGGTGTAAGGGGGAGAGACCAACCAAAGGACTTGTATGCATGCATATAGGCCTAACTAATGGACACAGCCATCCGGGGGGTGAGGGTATGAGTGGGGGAGATGGGGGGTAATTTGGGGAAAAGGACACATATGTAATAACTTCATCAATAATTTTTTTTTAAAAGGATGAAGAGAGCCTAAGGGAGCTTTGGGACAATAAGAAAGGGAACAACATCCACATAATAGGGATGCCAGATGGCAAGGAAGCTGAGCAAGGAATAGGAAACCTGTTTGAAAAAATAATGATATAAAACATCCCTGATATTAGGAAGAAAATGCTCACACAAGTCCAAAAAGCTCACAGATTCCCAGACAAGATGAACCAAAAAAGACCAACACCAAGGCACATCACAATTAAATTGGCAAACCATCAATGACAAAGTAAAAATCTTAAAGGCAGCCAGAGAGAGAAAGTTCCCATTAGACTATCAACTGATTTCTCAACAGAGACACATAAGGCCAGAATTTAATGGAATAAAATATACAAAGTGATGCAGAGGAAGGTTACTAAGTCCAAGTATATGATACACAGCAAGGCTATCATTCAAAATTGAAATCAGGAGCTTCACAAACAAAAAAGGGCTAAGGGTTTCATTACCACCAAGCCAGAAATGCAAGAAATGCTAAAGGGATGGCTGTAAAAATAAGAAATAAGAAGGGAAGAAGGAACGGAGGCATAAAGAATAAAAAAGCAACAAATAAGTACCTATCAATAATAAGCTTAAGCATAAATGGATTAAATGCTCCCACCAAAAAACCTAGGGTAGCTGAATGGATAAGAAAACATGACCCATATAGCTGCTCTCTACAAGAGACCCACCTCAGAACAAAGGACTCACACCAACTGATAGAGATGGGATGGAAAAAAAAAAAATTTTTCAGGCGAATGGGAATGAAAAAAAGGTTGGGTAGCAACACTTACATCTGACAAATTAGACCGCAAAGTGAAGGCCATAAAAAGAGATGAGGACAGACACTTCATAATACTAAAGGGAGCAGTTCAACAAGAGGATATAACGCTAGTAAACATCAATGCACCCAATACAGGAGCACCCAAATATATTAAAAAAAAAAAAGAAAAACTTCTGGAAGATATTAAGGGAGAGATCTACAGCAATACAAACACAGTAGGGGACTTTAATGCCCCATGGACACCAATAGATAAAACATCTAAACAAAAAAAGCAACAAAGCAACAGCAATTATAAATGACTCACTAGATCAGATGGAATTAAATGACATCTTGAGAACATTTCACCACATAGCTACAGAATATACATTTTTCTGAAGTTCACATGCAGCATTTTCAAAGATAGATGACATTTTGGGTCACAGGCAAAGTCTCTTCAATTTAAGAAGATAGAAATCATATTAAGCTTCTTCTCAGATTACAATGGCATAAAAATAGAAATAAACAACAATAAAAACAATTTAAAAAATCAAATACTTGGAGGCTAAATAGCATACTATTATACAATGATTAGGTTACAAAGAGATAAAAAAAGGAATAAAAAGCATCCTGTTAAAAACAAACAAACATGAAAACACAACAATCCAAAATCTATGGGACACTGTGAAAGCAGCCCTGAGGAGGGAAGTTCAAGCCTACCTAAAAAAAAAAAAAATGGTGATAAATTATCTAACCCTACAATTCTAAGAATTCAAAAGAGAGCAACAAGAAAAGTCTACAGTAAGCAGAAGGAAGGAAATAATAAAGATCAGAGAGGAAATAAAGGACACAGAGACCAAATGACAAACAAACAAACAAACAAAAAAAAAAACAATACAAAAGATCAATGAAACCAAAAACTCGTTCTTTGAAAGGATAAACAAGATAAATGAACCTCTAGCCAGGCTCACCAAGAAGCAAAGAGAAAGGACTCAAATAAACAAAATCAGAAATAAAAGAGGTGAAGTAACAACCGACCCCACAGAAATACAAAGGATTATGAAAAAATACTATGAACAACTCTATCCAACAAACTGAACAGCCTAGACGAAATGGACATGTTCTTAGAAAATTACAAGCATCCAAAACTCAATCAGGAAGAATAAAAAAACCTGAATAGGCTGATAACTACTGACAAAATTGAAGCAGTGATCAAAAATCTTCCAGCAAACAAAAGCACTGGTTCCGACAGCTTTACAGGGGAGTTCTACCAAACATTCAAAGAAAGACTAAAACCTATCCTCCTGAGAGTATTCAAAAAAATTCAAGAGTAAGGCACACTTCCAATCCCTTTCTATGAAGCCAGCATTACCCTAATTTCAAAACCAGGTAAAGACACCTCAAAGAAAGAGAACTACAGGTCAATATCAATGATGAACATAGATGCTAAAATTCTCAACAAAATTCTAGCAAATTGGATCTAGCATTACATTAGAAATATCATATACTCAATGACCAAGGGGGATTTAATCTGGGGATGCAAGGATGGTACAATATCCACAAATCAATAAATGTGATATATCACATAAACAACTTGAGAGAGAGAAATCATATAATCGTATTAACTGATGCAGAAAAAGCATTTGACAAAATCAAACACACTTTTTTGATAAAAACTCTCAGTAAAGTTGGAATAGAGAGATCGTACCTTAACATAATAAAAGCCCTTTATGACAAATGTTCAGCCACTTTCATACTCAATGGGCAAAACTAAACTCATTTTTCCTAAGAACAGGAATGAGACAGGGATGCTTACTCTCAATTAAAAAGCATCCAAATTGGAAAGGAAGAAGTAAAACTGTCATTATTCACAAATGACATAATATTGTACATAGAAAAGCCTAAAGATCCCATCAAAAACTACTAGAATTAATAAATGAATTCAGAAATGTAGCAGGATACAAAATTAATACCCAGAAATCTATGGCTTTTTTTATGCACCAATAATGAACTCACAGAAAGAGAAATTTAAAAACACCAATCCCATTTACCATTGCACCAAAAAAATTAAGATACCTGGGAGTAAACTTAACTAAGGAGGTAAAAGACCTGCAATCAGAAAACTACAGGACCAGAAAAAAGTGATAGAGAAAGAAATAAACAAATGGAAGAATATATCATTTTCATGGATTTTTAAATCAACATCATTAAAATATCCATACCACACAAGGCGATATATAGATTAAATGCAATCCCCATTAAAATACCATATTTCACAGACCAAGAACAAAATCTCCAAAAATTCATCTGGAATAAAAAAGACCCCGGATAGCCACAGCAATCCTGAGAACAAAGAACAAAATTGGAGGGATCACAATACCAGATATCAAGCTGTATTAGAAAGACATGATTTGCAAAACTGCCTGGGACTGGCACAAGAACAGACATATAGACCAATGGAACAGAACAGAAAACCCAGAAATCGGCCCAAGCCATTAAGCTCAATTAATAATTGACAAAGGAGGCAAGTACATACAATCTCTTCAATAAATGGTGCTGGGGCTATTGGTCAGATACATGCAAAAAAAAAAAAATGAAACTAGATCACCAGCTTACACCATACACAAAAACAAACTCAAAATGGTTAAAGGACTTAAATGTAAGGTGGGAAACCATAAAAATCTTAGAAGACTCCATAGACAGCAAAATATCAGACATATGTCATAGCAATATTTTTACCAATACAGCTCCTAGGGCAATGGAAACTAAGGAGAAAATAAACAAATGGGACTACATCAAAATAAAAACTTCTGCACAGTGAAAGAAACCATCAGCCAAACAACAAGAAAGCCCACTGCATGGGAGAACATATTTGCCAATTGTATCTCAGGGGTTTAATCTCCAACATTTACAGGGAACTCATACAATTTAACAAAAGGAAGATAAACAATCCCATCAAAAAATGGGTAAAGGACCTAAATAGATTCTTTTCAAAAGAGGACATACAGAAGGCAGAGAGACATATGAAAACATGCTCAAAGTCACTAATCATTTGAGAGATATAAATCGAAATAACAGTGAGGTACCATTTCACACCTGTCAGAGTGGCTATCATCAACAAATCAACAAAGGATAAATGCTTTCGAGGATGTGGAGGAAAAGGAACCATCCTGCACTGTTGGTGGGAATGCAGACTGGTGCAGCTACTGTGGAAACAGTATGGAGTTGCCTCAAAAAATTAAAAATAAACTCCCATTTGACCCAGTAATCCCACTTCTAGGAATATATCCCAAGAAATCAGAAACACCAATGAGAAAGGATATATGCACCCCTATGTTCATAGAAGCAAAATTTACAATAGCTAAGCTTTGGAAACATTCTAAGTGCCCATCAGCAGATGAGTGGATTAAAATAACTGTCGTACATCTATACAATGGAATACTATGCTGCTATAAAAAGAAAGAACTTTGACCATTTGTAACAGCATGGATGGAACTGGAGAGCATTATGCTAAGCGAAATATGCCAGTCAGAGAAAGATAAATATCACATGATCTCACTCATATGTGGGATATAATGAACAACATAAACTGATGAACAAAAATAGATCCAGAGACAGAAAAGCATGGAACGGACTGTCAGACCTCTGAGAGAAGGCAATGAGGGTGAGGAGGAGGTAACAGATCAACCAAAGGACTTGCATGCATGCATATAAGCATAACCAATGAACACAGTTGCTAGGAGCATGAGGGCATGTGCTGGGGGTGTGGTTTGGTCAGGGAGAGTTCAATGGGGGAAAAATGAGACATATGTAAAACTTTAATCAATAAAGAATAATAATAAAAAAAAACAACCAACCAAAGAAACAAAAAATAGATCAGCATGTCAAATGCAAAAGTTTCTTCCTTTTTATTCCCACCTTTGAAAAAGTAAATAAAAGTTTTACATTCACAAGCTTAAAAAAAAAAAATCATGCCATCTCCTTCCACGATCATATGCAATTAACAACCCTTAAGGCAAGCTTAAAAGCTATTATTTCCTGTTTAATAGAACTGGCTCAATCTCTCTGGTATTTTTCATTAGCAATGTGGAATACTCACTAAATAGCAATATGTATATATTTTAAATTACCAAGACCCTAGTAAGATTAATTAAGGGGAAAAGTACAAGACTGGATTGTCCTTCCTACATTGCTTACAATCAAAGTATATCATTTTCATGAACTTTTTAATGTCACTTTATAAGCTGTTCCATTAATATTAAACAAGAAGGCCATGATGGTTTCCACTGGGTCTCCTAGAAATAATTATTTGAGTTCTATAAATAGATATGATAGAGCTTGTAAAGAAAAGTTTGTTGTAATGGCTTTAAAATAGCAACTAAAATAACCATTAAGCTCTAGCCAGTTTGGCTCAGTGGATAGAGTGTCAGCCTGCAGACCAAAGTGTTCTGAGTTTGATTCCCGTCAAGGGCATATTACCTTGGACAGGGCATGTTCAGGAGGCTACCAATCGATGTGTTTCTCTCACATCAATGTTTCTTTCTTTATTTCTCTCTCTCTCTTCCACTCTCCTTAAAAATCAGTGGAAAAATATCCTCGGGTAAAGATTAACAAAAATAAAATAATAAAAATAAAACCATTAAATTCAATAAAAATAAATAAGCAATTTTTAAATAAAAAAAAATTACACAATCACAACTTGTGCTACTGTACACATCAAATTACCTTAACATCCCTACAAATGACATCTTCAAGGGTCAGTGGAAAGGTTGTGATATAGTTGTTTGGGATATTTTGGAAGTTGAGAGTGGGTACTACATTTGGGTTCAGATTCCTTTAGGGCTCAGAGACTTAAGAGGACTATGCCAATGTCTGCCTAAAAGGAGATAAAGTGAAATCTGTATGCCCAGAGTAGAGTCTGAGTGCTTTGGTAACAAATAGGTTGCATGTCAGGAGATGCAATGAATCATGGTGGTCAATGTAAGAAGAGATAAGACAAATGAGAATTCCCAAACCCTGGTCATAATTTGATGAAATTTGTCCTTCAAGCTGCAGGGGAACTGCTGAATACAGAAGTTGTACTTACTGTAGTCTGAGTGACATTATTTTATCAAGTGTTTGATAAATATAGAAGCTTTTTTTTTCTAGGTAACTTTGTTTTCAAAGTTTTCTATTCTTGTTGGGAAATACCAAGAGTTAAAGAGTTGTTACACACTCTTCTAGGATTAAGCTGCTCTCCAGAAAACAGAGTACTAGGCAATGTGACCAGTCTCCACCATATCTAGTGCATCTGTGGCAGTTCCTCCATAAGTCAACTTATTGGGAACAATTTATTTACATCCCTATTTAGATCTACTAGGCAGTGCACTTCTGACATGAGTGCACAAAACAAGCGCTATGATTCAATTAAAATATGAAGCATATACAATATCCCCAAGGAAAAGCCAGGCATCTCTAAAAGGAAATTTTATTTACAACAATGGTTTTAAGAGGAATACCCTGCTTAACATCTGCCTTCAGAACTGTTTCCTTTGGAGAAAATGTGTGCGTTATGAAAGAATGCAGATCTTTTCTTGGCTGAACTAATGGTATTATTTGCAATTTTTTTTCAATAAAACTACCGGATTTGTTACAATCTCACATACCATGTAAAAATCTTGTATGCTTTGTTTCAAGGATATTGACTTTGGAGACTAAAAGACAGAATCTAGTAATTAACTTCTGTGTTAACATAAATGCCCATAACCTGAGGAATTCATGCACCCACACAAGCTTCTAAATAGATCATAGATCACACAATTCATGTTACAAAATGGCCAACTGTTTGTTTATCTTGGCCAAGAATTCTTGCCTCTTTTCACTTCTCTGAAGGCGTCTATAGTTAAATAGTTGGGTTTTGTGAATTTTTCAAAATAAATTCCATGTTACTTTCCTCCTCTGTAAATATAGGTATGTATCCTCTTTTACTGGGCGGATTAAAGAAGTAGAAGAAAGCAGCTGCAACAGATAAACAACAATGTTTTGCAAGTCCTGAAAGCTTGACTTCCTATTGTGCTTACTATCTGGTTGACTCATTTGGCACCAAATATAATGGATTGAGCTAGACTTAACTGTTTCATATATGTATGTTTTGTATCCCATTACTCTAATCATTTGCAGTGGAACCTCAGTTCTTGAACTTAATTTATTCTGGAAGGTTGTTGGAGAAGTGATTTGTTTAAAAAATGAATCTTTTTTATTACAAATAATGTAAATTTAATTAATCAGTTCCAGTCCCCCAACTGATTTCCTGTTTTAACCTTGCTTATAGACAGTACATGTCTAATGTACTGTTTGATTTATAAGTAAACAGTTTAAAAACCAAAACGGCATGCAATGTAGATGAAAATTTAACAAAAAGAAAATGAAATGTACAGTCAAAAATGAAAATTTATGTACACACTAGAACTAACTTTAATGTTGAGAGCTATTGATAACTGAATATGGAGAGAAGGGATGGTGGGATATTATTGTTTGGAAGAGATGTTCCCTTCAGGTAGCTGTTCTTCCCTGGTTCTTTCTCTGTTTTGTCTCTTTGCTCCCCTGGAACTTGCTTCAGGCTCACTGGGCCTCTGAATTACTAAAAAACTGTCCAATGAGGCTTGATTTTGCCTGCATTTTAACACTTGCCTGAAGTGAAACACTGCATTGTCATTGAACAAATTTAAACTGTTTGGTACTTCTTTGTCAGGGTGATATTTCTTAATAAAACTTTGACTTTCTCCCAATTTCCAAACCATTCTCCCCCCTCCTCAGCTTTCATCTATTGCTGCTACATCTGAAGGTACTGTAATTCCTCCGTGGTCAGCTCAGGATTGCAGTCCTCCAACTCCTGTACATCAATATCATCCTTGGACTCTCCCAGAGACACAATATACTCCACAACAGACACAGGCTTGTCCTCAAAGCCTTCAAAGCTCTTTCAGCAACGGACTCAGGCCACAATGTCTTCCAGGCTGATTGCATGGTCCTGGAAGACACTTCCCTCCAGGCTTTGTCTATGAGCCTCAAGCAAGTGAGGACATTAACGTGTTCCTTCCAGAATCCCCTGAGAGTTAAATGAGTTTCAGAGGTCACCTCAAAATGTCTGAAACAATGCCTCTGTGTCAAGTTTCTTAAAACTAGAAATGACCTGCTGGTCCATGGGCTGGCTGAGAGGAGTTGTTAGGTGACCAGAACCTGACAGTGATGAGGCTGTACTTCACCAACTCAGCCTCCAAGCCTGGAGGGTGGGCAGGAAAATTGTCCATTACAAGAAGTGCCAGGGACTTGGAAGATGGTGGCCAGCAGGATGGCAGTGAGGGAGAAATTGTGAGAGAGCAAGGGAGTGAAAAGGGAGTGTGTAAATGTGGTGTGTGTGTGTGTGTGTGTGTGTGTATGTGTGCAAGGGACAGTTAGATCTGCAAGACTTTTGGGGCTGGTAGACCTGGCTCTCCCTGTTACCACTGCAGGCACTCCCAAGTGGCCAGTGCTGGCACAGAAACCACGCCAACTTGAAGAGAAGATCTGCCGTGACTAGGAGCCCAGCCTCACCACCACCCAGACTGGACTCAGATGAAAACTGAGACCCTACAGCCCAATCTGGACAAAGACCTGCTACCACAGCTGCAGACTCATGAGCACTGACTCCACCCATACTGGTCTCAGGCTACCGTGAGTCCCAGAGTGTGTTCCCTTCCTGACTACCCACCTGGCAGCATTGGTCCCACACATCCTGAGCCATCCCCTTGAATGTCAGCATGCATGAACCACACCTGGACTGTGGCAGCCACATCTCCCGGGCACCTGAGCCAACCCCCTGACTGTTGGCATGCACGACACTACTGCAAAGCCCACAGAAGCAGCTCAAGGCCTATGCAACTGGGTGCCTGGACCAGAAATGGGGAGACAAAAAAGCAATGCCCAAGGGAAAGAAAAGGAGGAATTGGGGGGGGGGAGCTAAATGAAACGGAGGCATTCAATATGTCTGAAAAAGAATTCACATAAATGGTCATACAGTTCATAAACTTGATGGACAAGAAAATCAACAACCTATGTAAGAACCAAGAAGAAATCAAAAGTGATATAGCTACAATAAAGAATAAAATGGGAGGTTTCAATAGTACATTAAGAGAAACAGAGGACTGAATTAGTGAGCTAGAAGACAGGGCAGAGAAACAAGTCCAATCTGAACAGCAATTAGAGAAAAAATTTAGAAAGTAGGAGGATACCTTAAGGGAGCTTTGGGACAACATGAAACGAAGTAACATATGTATAATAGGGGTACCATAAGGGCAAGAAGATCAGCAAGGATTAGAGAACCTATTTTAAGAAGTAATAACAGAAAACTTCCCTGATATGGGAAAGAAAAAAGCCACCCAAGCACAGAGAATCCCAAACAACTTGAACCCCAAAAGACTCACCCCAAGACACATCATAATTACAATGTCAAATGTTAATGACAAAGAGATAATCTTAAAGGCTGTAAGAGATAGACAGAGAGCAACCTACAAAGGATCTTCCATTACATTACCAAATGATTTCACAACAGAAGCACATCAGTCTAGAAGGGAATGGAATGAAGTATATAAAGTAATGCAAAACAAGAAACTGAATCCAATAATACTCTATCTAGCAAGGTTATCATTTAAAATTGAAGGAGCAATCAGGAGCTTCACAGACCAAAAAGGGCTAAGGGAATATCACTACCAAGCTAGCAATGCAAGAAATGCTAAAGGTACTGCTGTAAGAAGAAAAAAAACAGGAGAGGCAGAAGGAACACAGGCACAAAAAATAAAAATGGCTACAAACAAGTACCTATCAATAATAACTTTAAACATAAATGGACTAAATGCTCCAATCAAAAGATATCGAGTGGCTGAATGGATAAGAAAACATGAACCATATATATGCTGTCTATAGGAGACCCACCTCAGAACAAGAGACTCACACAGACTGAAAGTGAAGGGATGGAAAAATATTTTTTCAGGCAAATTGGAATGAGAAAAAGCTAGTATAGCAATACTTATATCTCAAAGTAAAGGCCATAACAAGAGATAAGGAAGGCCATTACATAATACTAAAGGGAGCAATTCAGCAAGAGGATATAACCCTGGTAAACATATATGCACCCAATGCAGGAGCACCCAAATACATTACAAAGGAAGATATCAAGGGAGAGATTGACAGCAATATGATCATAGTAGGGGACTTTAATACTCTACTGACATCGCTGAATAATTCCTCTAGACAAAAAATCAGCAAAGAAACAGCAATCTTAAATGACTCACTAGATCAGATGGACTTAATTGACATCTTCAGAACATTTCACCTTAAAGCTACAGAATAGAAATTCTTCTCAAGTGCACGTGGGGTATTTTCAAAGATAGAGCACATAATGGGGCACAGGCAAAGTCTCTTCAAATTTAAGAAGATTGAAATCATATCAAGCATCTTCTTAGACCAGATTGGTATAATATTAGAAATCAACTGCAATAAAAAATAATCAAAAAATTCAGACACTTGGAGGCTGAATACCATGCTATTAAGCAATGATTGGGTTATCAAAGAGATCAAAGAAGAAATTAAAAAGATCCTGGAAACAATGATAATGAAAATACAACAATCCAAAACCTATGGGACAGAGTGAAAGCAGTCCTGAGAGGGAAGTTCATAGCATTACTAGCCTACCAAAAACAAAACAAAACAAAACAAGCAAACAAACAAAAAAACACCAAGAAAAAATGGTAATAAATTACCTAACTCTTAAACTTAAAGAAATAGAAAGAGAGCAACAAGAAAAGCCCAGAGTGAGCAGAAGAAAGGATATAATAATGATCAGAGCAGAAATAAATGACATAGAGACCAAGAAACAAAACAAATCAAAACAACTATACAAAAGATCAATGAAACCAAGAGCTGGTTCTTTGAAAGGATAAACAAGATTGATGAACCTCTAGCCAGGCTCACCAAGAAGCAAAGAGAGAGGACCCAAATAAACAAAATCAGAAATAAGAGAGCTGAAATAACAACAGACTCCACAGAAATACAAAGGATAGTAAAAAAAAAAAAATACTATGAACAACTCTATTCCAACAAACTAAACAACCTAGAGGAAATTGACATATTCCTAGAAAAATTCAACTTTTCAAAACTCAACCGAGAAGAATAAAAAAATCTCAACAGGCCGATAACTAAGGAGGAAATTGAAGCAGTCATCAAAAAACTTCCAGTGAACAAGAACCCAGGGCTAGATGGCTTCACAGGGAAATTTTACCAAACATTCAAAGAAGAACTAAAACCTATCTTTCTCAGATTATTCCCAAAAATGCCAGAGGAAAGCACAATTTTAAGCTCTTTTAATGAAGCCACCATTACCCTAACCCAGTGATGGTGAACCTATGACACGTGTATCAGCACTGACACGCATAGCCATTTCTGATGACACACGGCCGCTGAGGTGGCCGCATGCTGAGGATGAAACATTTGCTGCTCCTGATGAAACATTTGTGAAATAATGTTTTTTCCTCAAAGTGACACACTACCCGAGTTATGCTGTTTTTTGGCAAAGTTTGACACACCAAGCTCAAAAGGTTGCCCATCACTGCTCTATACTATCTGCTATGAACTGAATGTTTGTCCCTCCCTTATTCATATATTGAAACCCTAACCCCTAATGTGAAGTATTAGGAGGTAGGGCTTTTGGAAGGTCATTAGGTCATGAGAGTAGATCACTACTGAATGGCATTAAAGCCCTTATAAAAGAGACTCTAGAGAGCTGTCTCTCCCTTCTTCCACCCTGTGAAGACATGGGAGGGTACAGTGAGAAGACTGCCATCTGTGAACCAGAATGTGGTGTCTTATTAGCCATTGAAACTGCTGGTGCTTTGATCTTAGACTTCCCAGTCTCCAGAACTAGAATCATGAGAATTAAATGTGTTGATTAAACCACTCAGATTATGGAATTTTTGATATAGCTGCTCGAGCAAACTAAGACACTGTCTTCACAATTTTAAGTAAATCAAAAATTATTCTAAAAAATAAAGTTTGTATTAAAAATGAGCTTAAAAAGGAGCTAAAAAGTTAAATGCATAACTGCTATATAATCCAGTATCTCCATGTCAAGTTATTTACCCAAGAAAAAAGGAAATACATGTACATACAAAGAAGCATACATGAATGTTCATAGCAGCTTATCTGTATAAACCCAAATTAATTTTATAATTTAGTATAGAATAAGCACTTATTTGATCAAAAACAGCTATAGTTAGGGAGACACAGATTCAGATAGCAACTTAAATTGTGTTCCACCTAGATAAAGGGGAGGCTGTCTTTTGTAGTGCAAGTTCCCACCCAGGTTCTTAATTAGGTCCTTTTATTTTTTTTTAATTTCTTTATTGATTAAGGTGTCACATATTTGTCCTCATCCCCCCATTCCCATCCCACACCCCTCCCCACGGATGCCCCAACCCCCGGTTGAACTTAACCATTGGTTAGGCTCATATGCATGCACAAGTCCTTTGGTTGATCTCTCCCCCCTCCCCCCACCCTCCCCTATCCTCCCTCTGAGGCCCGATAGTCCGATCGATGCCTCCTTGTTTCTGGTTCTGTTCTTGTTCATCAGTCTATGTTGTTCATCATTTCCCCTAGATGAGCGAGATCATGTGTCACTAGAGATATACTTATAAGAACTGAATGTGACACGAGCAATAATAGTTATGCTGACAGGCAAATTAATCAGTCTGTAGTGAGTTTCTTTCTGGACCAACAGTTCTTTTGAGACTCAATTTCAATGTCCACCAGTTCCTTATGTGTACATGTCAGCACTGACCCCTCAGCTCTGGATGGTGGACAAATGGTGGTAATGGAGGTCCGACTCCCTCTGGTTTGGTCTCAGCCAGACCCAGGGGCATGGCTTCACCCAGACTCAGGGGCACGTGGCCTCACCCAGACCCAGGAGGCGCGTGGCCTCACCTGGGCCCGGGACCCAGCCTCAGCAGGATCCAGGGGCACACGGCCTCACCCGGACCCAGGATCCGGCTTCACCCGTACCCAGGGGTGCATGGCCTCTCCCAGACCCAGGGGCACACGGCCTCACCCGGACCCAGGATCCGGCTTCACCCGGACCCAGAGGCGTGTGGCCTCACCCGGACCCAGGGGCGTGTGGCCTCACTCGGTTCCAGGGGCACATGGCCTCAACCGGACCCAGGGGCCTGTGGCCTCACCCGGGCCCGGGACCCAGCCTCACCCGGACCCAGGGGCACACGGCCTCACCCGGACCCGGGATCCAGCTTCACCCGGACCCAGGGGTGCGTGGCCTCTTCCAGACCCAGGGGCACATGGCCTCACCTGGACCAAGGGGTGCGTGGCCTTAATTAGGTCCTTTTAATGTAAACGGTGTATCCAAATTGTGCAGTTCTAATTGGACAGGTCAGGTCTTAGTCCTTAATAAAAGACAGAACCAGGGTTTTCCTTATAATAGTTGATTCAGGTAGCTTAAGTGAGCAAGGCATAGTGTGGGAAACTGAGAGTTCAATCTGAGGTTTTTCCCAGTATACCTGGTACAGAACAAGTGAGAAACCCTTGTCAGCAAATGGCCTTTAGGCTCTTATTATTTACTAGCAGCCCGTTTGCACGAAGATTCGTGCAATAGACCTTCATTCACCTGGCTGCCTGCACCAGTTTTCTGCCGGCACCGGGGACTCAGGCCTTGGCTGTGGCCATCACCTTCTGCCTTCTTTCAGGGTCGGGGCTTGGCCCCGGGTGGCGGCCTTGGGCTTGGCTGCACCCCAGCCTCCCTGCTACAGATCGCAGGAGCCGACCCCCAGTGGTTGCCTGTGATCCGTGCAGGCTCCCCGATGGTGCCCAAGGCCGCACCACAGCGTCCCTGCGAAGGTTTCCTGGTGGGTGTGGCTGGTGGGCGTGGCTGATGGGCGTGGCTTGTGGGTGTAGCAAAGTTACAGTCAATTTGCTTATTACTCTATTATTAGGTAGGGTAAAATTGGAGCCCTTGGTTGATCATGGGGAGTCCATTTCAGCAGATAAATTCTTTCTTGTGGTTCACATCAAATGAAACCTTCTTCTCACAACTATAATAGTCCCCAAATTGGAAACAACCCAAACGTCCATTAATAAGTGAATGGATAATCAAGCTGTTTATATCTATATATTGAAATACTACTCAGCAATAAAAAAGAATGACTATTGATACATATACAAAGATAGATGAATCTTAAAATAATCATGCTGTCGTGGCTGGTTTGTCTCAGTGGATAGATTGTCAGCCTGCAGATTGAAGGGTCCTGGGTTCAATTCTGGTCAAGGGCACATGCATGGGTTGTGGGCTCAATCCCCAGTAGGGGACATGCAGGAGGCAGCCGATCAATGATTCTCTCTCATCATTGATGTTTCTATCTCTCTCTCCCTCTCCCTTCCTCTCTGAAATCAATAAAAAATATTTTAAAAAATAATAATCGTGTTAAGTTAAATAGTGCAAACAAAAAAGCATATAACCTGTATAATTTCATTTATATAAATTTCTAGAAAGTGCAAATTGATTTATAGTGACAGAAATATCAATGTTATTGTGGAAGAAGGGCAGGAGGGAAGGATTACAAAAAGGCATCAGGAAACTTGTTTGTGACTGATATGTTCTTAATCTTGAATATTGTGATAGTTTCACAGTTGTATACAGATATCAATCAGCAGTTACAGACTGTACACTTTAAATTGTGTGCTGTTTAATGTATGTCATTATACCCCCCCAAAATCTGTTTATTTTAACAAATTTAGTCAATCATGTACAGGAAAAAGGATATAATTATCTTAGGCTCATATAACTACTACCTTTGATCAGGAAACAGCTCTGAGCTTTTGGTAGCAGAAATTTTGCTACTAGAAACCATTGTACCTACCACTTGTCCTTTGGGTACCAGTTTCATTCTCTGAAAAGTGAAGATGACTCTTAAATTTGTTTACAGGCAGATACATTGATAATAATTCTAACCATGTATCTTCTAAAAATGGAGACAATCAAAATGTCCTTTGATAGAGAATTGGGTAAAGAAGATATGATATATATATATATATATATATATATATATATATATATATATAATGAAATACTACTCAGCCATAAGAAAAGATGAAATCATGATATTTGTGACAAAATGGATAGACCTTGAAAATATTATGCTAACCAAAATAAGTCAGTCAGAAAAAGCTAAGAATCATGTGATTTCACTCATATGTGGGATAAAAAACTGAAACTCATAGACACGGACAACAGTATGATGTGTACCAGAAGAAAGGGGATTGGAGGTAGTAAAGGGTAAAAGGCACCAAATAGTAGTATATGGTGACAGTAGATGATTTGACTTTTAGTGGTGAGCACACAGTACAATATACAGATCAGTTATCATAGAAATGTACACTTAAAACCTATATTATCCTATTAACTAATGTCACCCCAATAAATTTATTTTTTTTCCAATTTTTTTTATTAAGGTATTATATGTGTACATATCTTACCATTGCCACCCCCCACCCCACTCCCATATATGCCCTCACCCCCCAGAGTTTTGCATCCGTTGGTTATGCTTATATGCATGCATACAAGTTCTTTGGTTGATCTCTTATCTCCCCAACCTCTCCCTAACTTTCCCCCTGAAATTTGACAGTCTGTTTGATGCTTTACTGTCTCTGTATCTGTCTTTTTGTTCAAGTTTATAATGTTCTTTATTATCCATAAATGAGTGAGATCATGTGGTAGAACAGACATATAGATCAATGGAACAGAATAGAGAATCCAGATATTGACCCAAACCACTGAGCTCAATTAATATTTGACAAAGGAGGCATGAACATACAATGGAATCAAGACAGTCTCTTCAATAAATGGTGTTGGGAAAATTGGACAGATACATGCAAAAAAATGAAGCTTGATCACCAACTTACGCCATACACAAAAATAAACTCAAAATGGATACAGGACTTAAACATAAGACGGGAAACCATAAAAATACTAGAGCAATCCACAGGCAGCAAAATCTCAGACATATGCCAAAAGAAATTCTTCACTGACACTGCCCCTAGGGCAATGGAAGCTAAAGAGAAAATTAACAAATGGGACTACATCAAAATAAAAAGCTTTTTCACAGCAAAAGAAACCATCAACAAAACAACAAGAAGGCCTACTGCATGGGAGAACATATTTGCAAATGGCATCACTGATAAAGGTTTGATCTCCAACATCTACAGGCAGCTTATACAACTTAATAAAAGGAAGATAAATGATCCAATAAAAAAAGTGGGCAACAGACCTAAATAGAATATTTTCAAAAGAAGACAGAAGGAAGGCCAAGAGACACATGAAAACATGCTCAACGTCACTAATGATCCGAGAGATGCAAATCAAAACAACAGTGCGGTACCATCTCACACCTGTCAGAATGGCTATCATCAACAAATCAACAAACAACAAGTGTTGGTGAGGATGCGGAGAAAAAGGAACCCTCGTGCACTGCTGGTGGGAATGCAGACTGGTCCAGCCACTGTGGAGAACAGTATGGAGTTTCCTCAAAAAACTGAAAATGGAACTCCCATTTGACCCAGTAATCCCACTCCTGGGAATATATCCAAAGAATCTAGAAACACCAATCAGAAAGGATATATGCACCCCTATGTTCATAGCAGCACAATTCACCATAGCTAAGATTTGGAAACAGCCTAGGTGCCCGTCAGCAGATGACTGGATCAGAAAACTGTGGTACATCTACACAATGGAATACTATGCTGCCACAAAAAAGAAGGAATTCTCATCATTTGCAGCAACCTGGATGGAATTGGAGAACATTATGTTAAGTGAAATAAGCCAGTCAATGAAAGAAAAATACCACCCCAATAAATTTAATAAAAATAAAATAAATCCAGTCGCATTAAGTTCATAAATCTTCATTTGAAATTGGCTAATAAAGTATCACTAATTAGGAAACAAAGTTTAAATGGGAATTAATAGTTAAGAACTAATTGTAAATGCTCTATTGATTCTTTTTATCTGAACATCTCTTTCATGCCAGGCAATGAATTAGTGGTTTTTTTTTTAAATAGCTTTATTGAGATACAATTTACATATCATGCAATTCACCCATTTAAAATGTACAATTATCTGCTTTTTAGTATATTCACAGATATGTGCAACCATCACCATAGTCAATTTTGTAACATTTTCACTACTGCAAAAAGAAACCCCAGACTGTTTAATGGGTACAGGGCTTCCTTTTGGGGTGATGAAAATTATCTAGAAATAAATAGTAGTGGTGGTTGCACAACATTGTGAATATATGAAATGTCACTGAGCTGTAGACTTTTAAATAGTGCTTATTATGCTATATTGTATCCTACACTAAAAATAAAAATATACACTTTAAGTTTCTACCCCCATCCCTCCATTGCACTGGCACCAAGAAACCATTGTTATACTTTCTATCCATAATAATAAAAACATAATATGCTAATTAGACCAGACAGCCAAATGACCTTCTGGACATCATTCTGGACATCCTTCTGGATGAAGCTGTGGCAGTGGGGGCTGAGGCAGAGGTGGTTAGGGGTGATCAGGCAGGCAGGTGAGCAGTTAGGGGTGATCAGGCAGGCAGGCAGAGTGGTTAGGCGTGATCAGGTAGGCAGGCGAGCAGTTAGGGGCAATCAGGCAGGCAGGCAAGTAGTTAGGGGAGATGAGGCAGGCAGGCAGAATGGTTAGGGGCAATAAGGCAGGTAGGCAGGTGAGCAGTTAGGAACCCATGGTCCCAGATTGTGAGAGGGATGTCCAACTGCCAGTTGATTGGGCCTAAACCAGCAGTTGGACATCCCCCAAGGGGTCCCAGATTGAAGAGTGTGCAGGCCAGGCTGAGGGACCCCCCCACTGTATACGAATTTTGTGCACCAGGCCTCTAGTCTATATATATAAAAGGCTAATATGCAAAGTGTCCCCTTGGGAGTTCGATCAGGAGACTGGGAGTCAATCACTAGCTATGACATGCACTGACCACCAGGGGGTGGTGTGGAACATGGCGGGCTACTAGCGGTGGTGGCAGGGCACTAAGGGAGCAAGGGAAGGAGGAGGTGGGGAGGCGGGGAGGCAGGAAACCTGGTCAGCCCTGATTGCTGGCCAGGCCCGGGGACCCTATCTCTGCATGAATTTCATGCACCAGGCCTCTAGTATCTATATATTTGCCTATTTTGGACATTTCATATAATATGTGATCTTTTGTTACTGCCTTTTTTCAATAACAATCTTTTCAAGGTTCATCCATGTCATAGTTTGTATTAGTACTTCATTCATTATTTTATGGCTCAATAATATTCTATTGTATAAATATACCACATTTTATTTATCCATTCATCAGTTGATGAATATTTTGGTTACTTTCACATTTTATCTATTATGAATAATGATCCTATGAACATTTGTGTATAAGTTTTTGTGGGAATATATGTTTTTATTTATTTGATTAACATATAGGAGGGAAATTGCTAATAATTCTATGTTTAACCATTTGAAGAACTGCCAGATTGCAACCAGGGGTCAAACCTGCAACCTGGGTATGTGCACTGACCAGGAATTGAACCTGTCACCTTTTTGTGCATGGGATGACACTTCAACCAACTGAGCTACACTGGCCAGGGTCAGGTTGTTATCCATAGTGGCTACACCAGTTTGCTCTCCTACCAGTAGTATATGAGAGTATCAATTTCTCCAGAGTCTTTCTAACACTTGTTATAATCCTGGTGAGTATGAAGTGTTATGAAAGGGTTTGATTTGCATTTTCCTGATGACTAATTTTATTAGGCACCCTTTTATGAACCGTCTTCCTAGAAACATGCTAACACAATCAATATTTTACATAAGCTTTCAATGTTATAAACCCTTAGAGTGGAATTATTGGGTGGAAATATGAATAGAAACTATCATGGCAGTTATTAAAATTATATTTAACAATAGTAAATAAGATAAAGTATACTTGTTCCTTTTATATTGTCATATATTTGATAAAAATATGAAATAATACACTTTGGACATTAGTTGTACTGAAGTATTGGATTGGTTTCCACTACATGAATCAGTGGGAGTGGAGGGGTAAGGGTGTCAATTGTTATTGGAATGAGAAATGTTCATTACATGTCACCATCTCTGAAATCAAAGGGCCACCCCACATACTGAGGTAGTAAAAATTACTTATCCTTTATTTGTACAAAATAATCATACTATATAGGATTAGAAAACCAATAAAATAGATGTGTTTTTATCAGGGACATATCGCCGTAACAGGAGAGTGAAAAAAATTCCAAGGAGACACGAATCTGACAGATCAGTCACTTTTGATATGAGCAGTTGGTACTGGAAAAAAATAAATACTATTTAACAAGAGTCCACAGTTATTTTGATGGGTACTAGATTACTACTGCCACTGCAGCTTTATACCTATGGCATATGAAAGTTGTTTGTTTCTAGGGAATAAATGAACATTTGCTTAGTGATCTGAGGAATCACCTACAAAGTTTGGATCTTTGGTATGGCTGCAAGTTGTAACCTAAGCTTTGGAAACTCAGATGAATTAGCTTAGGCAATTTTGAGGGGGGTCATTGCATCCCATGCCATATTCTTAGAATCTGAGAAAACCTACATATATTGGAGGCTGACACATTTTCATTTCTTAAGGCAACCAGCCTCACTCTCTCCATCATATCAGCTTTTAGAAAATGAAATGATTAGGAATTGCAATTAAAATCCCTGGCAGAAACTCTTCTAGGATGTTCCATTTCTCTACTGCAAAGACAGCAAAGAAAAAACAGCAATTCAAGTTCTGTACCTTATTTCACCTTCTCTAATGTGACCTGCCAATTCTTCAATAAACTTCTCCCCTTTCATCCAGTAGATCATTGGTCCAGACTCTCCACTAAATCCGAAGAATGCTTTGCAAGGGATATTCAGAGGCTTACCTGAGAATGACAGAGAAAAATAAATGAGCAGCTGACTCCTGGTTATTGCTGGGAGACAGAAAATAAAACTTTTAACATCCAAAGGAAAATTCAGAGGTGACCCATTTTCAACTCTTCTTTCAATCATCTTATAACTGTACATGAGGAAAAATTTAAATGTTAAAAGAGCTCAGAAATTTTAAAATTCAAGACTTATAAAAAATAAGAAAGTTAAAAAATCAGTTTTAAAAACTTTATTTTCATGATCTCCCTCTTTGGAACTAATATAAAATAATCAAATGGAAGGAATCCCCTTTTATTTTTCTTTGTTCAGAGTATTAATTACTCTTTACTTGAAATTTCCTTAGAAGCTAACATTAATCCAAAGTGTAAGTTAATTTTTGATTGGTGAAAAATGTATAATAGACTGTCTACTCTTATTAAGATTACATAGGGAAATTTATTTATTATAATTATCTATTTGAAAAAAATAGATAATACGAACCAAAGGAATATTTTTTAATTACAGAAACTTCTATGAAAAGTACATGCAGAGAAATCTCAGTCTAACTATATCTTCTTTTTTCTTTGTGTTACTCACAGTGTTGAAATAATTGAAGACAATATCTAAGCACTTTTTTTATTATTAATCTTTGTGATTATAGCTAAAAGCTTTTTAAATTGTAAATTTATTATCAAACATATAAGTAATTATTATTCCTGGCATTCATTTTGTTTTCTTTTTGCAAAGTAGATTTAGTAAGAGGAGAATGGTATAGAGAACACAATCTTGACATTTAATACAAAGGAATCCCCCAATTCCTAAATTGTAATAAATTGTCATTTTCCCTGTAACATACAATTTTTTGCCCTGGTTGGAGCACTAGATAAATCAGTTTCAAAAATATTTTTCCTTGTAGAGTACATAGTAGTATTGTTCCCATAATTGCTCTGAGCTGTGGACATTTTTTTCCATTCTATTCTTAAATTGATGCAAAACTTCCATGTTCTAAGAATCATTACTTTTTCTAGGACCCTTTCTTTTTAATCACAATAACCATCAGATGTCTTTCTTTGAGGACCATTTCATTAAAAAGTCTTTTAATGGGAGTTAGGGTCTACATAAGACAAAGTGGAAATTAAGAAAACCTTATAGACATGTGGACACTGGTGAGAGGAGGGACTTAATCACAATAAATAACTCATTGCCAAATATTAGTCTTATAGTGCAAATTTATAGCTCAGAAAAATGACATGTCATTTGGACCATTTAATTATTGTCAAATCCTTTGATGTCACCAATAAGTTGTATAAGTCTAACACAAAACTGAAACAAGGTTATTCATTGTTGTTTCAAACATGTGCTCTGTGATATAAACTTGTGTAAAAATGAAAGGCAGCCTTGCATAGTGAAAAGTGCACTAGACTAAGAGGAGACTTCAATCCTAGTTTTAGATCTATTGTGAAAAAATAGACTAAGTGGCCCTGAGCAGATTACCTAACCTTTTATAATCTGATCTTCCATATATGTAATGACGATGTCTTTATTTCCATGAAATGGAAGGTATTAAGGGATGTCAAACAACATGGCAGAAAATCCACAGATTGTGATAAAAATTATTATAAGGAATCCTAGTTACTAAAATAACCAGAATATACATTTATACTACATATAAATTCTGGTTTTTATTCCGTTGGGCTATGTTGAAAGATTACATCAAATAAAATAATTTTCAGTGATTCCAGCATGTGAGTTCTCAAGCCTGATTTAATTTTAATGGAGAGAGTCAATTATAGCAATGTGCAATAAGGGCCCTACTGAAGGTGGTCTATCAAAAATGACAGGGAGGATCTGCCCTATTCTTGGCACAACACAATGAGTACTGAGTATTGCTGTAATTTCTCCTGGTAATGTTTTTACTCTCCCATCAGATAAGTTCTCATTAAATAAACATGAGACAGATATTTCAGTGGTCTAGTTTCTACAAATGCTAAATAAATATACTGAAGGCTTTTGTCAATGGCCCAAACAGAAAAACCATCATACGCAATATTCTAAGGCAGTGGTTCTCAACCTTCCTAATGCAGCGACCCTTTAATATAGTTCCTCATGTTGTGGTGACCCCCAGCCATAAAATTATTTTCGTTGCTACTTCATAACTGTAATTTTGCTACTGTTACAAATCGTAATGTAAATAAGTCTTACTAGCAGAATGGCTATTAAGTAACATAGGAATGACTTTTAAAATGTCTGTAGGCAAAATAATACTGTAGCAAACAGAGGCAAATGGTAGAAGTTTTCACATGCACATAACCCAGATTTTAGAAATGCCTAAATTCTGCTTCAGGTTATTTGTCTAATCAATGCAGATAGCTCTCACATGCCTTTTGGAAAAGGAGATGCCTACTTCCTGGCAAACCTGGCGAAGCATTTTTAATTTTTTGAGGTATCTCCACACTGTTTTACACAGTGGTTACACTAGTCTGCATTCCCACCAGCAGTACATGAGGGTTCCCTTTTACGCCACATCCTTGCCATCACTTGGTGTTAGTTGATGTATTGCTGATAGCCATTCTTGCAGATGTTAGGTGACATCTCATTGTGCTTTTAATTTGAATCTCTCTGGTGATTAGTGACATTCAGAATTTTTTTTTTCATATGTCTATTGGCCTTCTGTATGTCCTCTTTGGAGAATTGTATCTTCAGGTTCTTTGCCCATTTCTTAATTGGATTGTTTGTCTTCCTAGTTTTGAGTTGTATAAGTTCTTTATATAATTTGGAAATTAGCCTTGTATCAGATGTATCATTGGAAAACATATTCTCCCAAACATTGGGTTTCCATTTAATTTTGTTGATGGTTTATTTTGTTGTGCAGAATAATTTTAGTTTGATGTAGTCCCACTTGTTTATTTTTTCCTGTGTTTCCCTTGCCAGAGGAGCTATGCCAGAAAAAATATTGCTCAGGGTGATGTCTGAGATTTTACTGCCTATGGTTTCTTCTAGGATTTTTATGGTTTTGTGACTTATATTTAAGTCTTTTATCCATTTTGAGTTTATTCTAGTGTATGTTGTAAAGTTTTTTTTCCTTGCATGTACCTGTCCAATTTTGCCAACACCATTTATTGAAGAGACTGTCTTTATTCCATTGTATTTTCTGACCTCATTTGTCAAATATTAATTGACCATAAAGATGTGGGTTTAATTTTGAGCTCTCTGTTCTATTGCATTGATCTATGTGCCTCTTCATATGCCAGAACCAGGCTCTTTTGATTAGAATAGCATTGTAGTATACTTTGATATCAGGTATTGTGATATCTCCAATTTTGTTTTCTTCCTCAAGGTTTCTAAGGCTATATGAAAAAAAAAATTGGTAGATCTTTAAGATATGCCATATTTATTTTAATAAGAATTGAGTTGAATCTATAGATTGCTTTGGGTAGTATGGACATTTTAATGATGTTAATTCTTCCAACACATGAACACAGTATATATTTCCACTTATTTGTATTTTCTTCAATGTCTTCTAATTTTCTGTGTATAATTCTTTTACCTCCTTGGGTAAATTTATTCCTAGGTACCTATTTTTTGTTATTGCAATAGTAAATAGGATTGTTTTCTTAATTTCTCTTGTTAATAATTCATGCCACTGATTTCGGAATATGAATTTTGTATCCTACCATTTTGATGAATTTATTTATTCAATCTAATAGATTTTTTGTGGAGTCTTTGGGGTTTTCTATGGACAATATTATGTTATCTACTATAATATATAAAACCCTAATGTGCAAATAGACCGAACTGCGGAATAATGGAACAAATGAATGACCAAACAACTGGTCACTATGATGTGCACAAACCACCAGGAGGTGTGTGCGGAACATGGCAGGCATTGGCAGCAGGCAGCAAAGCATGGAACATGGTGGGCATCGGCTGTGGTGGGATGGTGGAGCAGGTGAGCAGGGATGCCAGACCAAGGCAGGGAGAGCCTCTGGTGGTTACTGAAAATTCTTTGCTCCCATGTGCTGTGGTCCCACCAGGCACTCACAACTGCTGCCAGCAACCAGTGCTGTTCTGGATCACTCAGCGCCATCAGCAGGTGTGAGCGGCAGCTGCCAGCCCTGATCACCCCTGAGGACTTCTCCACCTCCCCTGCTCTTGAGGGGCGATCACTGCAGCAGCTGTCACTTACACCCACTGAAGGCGCCTGCCCCGCTTGCACCCACTGCTGGCACAGGTCTCAATCACTCCATGCCATCAGCGGGTGTGAGTGGGGCCAGTGCCATCAGTGCATGGGAGCAGCAGCAGCGGGAGTGGGGCTGCTGGTAGACAGGGGACCAGGGCCATAGCAGGAGGGGCTGAGCAGGGCCCTGGTGGATGGGCCAAGACCTGCCCCTGTGCTCACCACAGCCTCGCGGCCCACAATTCCTTTCAAGGTGCACGAATTTGTGCTCTGGGTCCCTAGTCTTGAAATAATGACAGTTTTCCTTCTTCCTTTTCTGTGGCAAGGAATTCCAGTACCATGTTGAATAACAGTTGTGAATATAGACATCCCTATTTTCTTTCTGATCTTAAGGGAAACACTTAATTTTTACCCATTGAGAATGATGTTGGATATAGATTGGTCTTATATGACCTTTATAACGTGAGGTAAGAATCCTATATTCCTACTGTGCAGAGGGTTTTTATCATCCATGTGCACTGGATTTTATGAAATCACTATGGGCTCAGTGCACGAAATTCGTGCACTGGGGGGGGGGTCTCCTCAGCCCAGCCTGCCCCCTCTCATATACTGGGAGCCCTCAGGGGATGTCATACTGACAGCTTAGGCCCGTTCTCCATGGGGAGCGGGCCTAAGCCACAGTCTGGCTTCCCTTTGTGGGAGACAACCGGGCTGATCAGGGAAAGGCACCAGCCCCATCACCCCACTGCTGGAGCCACTGTCAGTCACCACAGTCACCAAGGTGTTTTCATCAACATGGACTCCAGTCCCTTCACCATGAAAAAATGACAACTGTCTTTAGGCATTTTCAAGATGTGTCTTTCATAGGATATGGATTTCTTTATTTTTTATTTTTTATCCTCATCTGAGTATATGTTTCCATTGACTTTTAGAGAATGTGGAAGAGAAAGGGAAAGACAGAGAGAAACTTCAAAGTGAGAGGAATACTTTGATTGGTTGCCTCCTGCATGAGCCCTGACCTGGGTCCCAGCCAGGGAGGATCCTGCAACTTAGGTACATGCCCTTGATCAGAATCTAACCTGGACCCTGCAGTTGGCAAACCTAGGCATTATCCACTGAGCCAAACCTCCTAGGGCAGGTTATAACATTTCTTAGCCCTCCAGCAGCAGACTTTTATTTTTTTCCCCAGGAGTGTGGTGGAAAAGCCCTAGATCACCTTTTTGGATTCTTATACCCAAGTTACTAAGAATATTACCAGTGTCATACAGGGCGCTTAGCCAATTAGCACTCAGAAAAGGTGTTTCCTCTGTAGTTCACACCTATCTCCTCCAATCTCCAGCTCTGCCCCTGCCAAGGCCTAAAGCCTCCAGCCCTTGGCAGCGGACCCCCAGCTGGCTCGATCGCCAGGCTCCGCCCCTGGCCAAGGCCTCAAGCCTCTGGCCAAGGCTTGGGCCCTGAGCAGGGACCCCCAGCTTGTTCCGATAGCCCACAGGGGACCCCAGCTGGTTCTGATTGCCAGGCTCTGCTCCCAGCCAAGGCTGCAAGTCTCTGTTTGAGGCTCGGGCCCTGGGCAGGGAGCCCCAGCTGGCTCTGATCACCAGGCTCTGCCCCAGCAGCCAAGGCTACAAGCTTCTGGCTGGCCGAGGCTTGGGCTCTGGGCAGGGAACCCCAGCTCACTTCAATCACCTGCAGGGGACCCCAGCTGGCTCAGATCGCCTGGCTCCACCCCCAGCCAAAGCTGCAAACCTCTGTTAGAGGCTCGGGCCCTGGGCAGGGACCCCCAGCTGGCTCTGATTGCCTGAATGGCATCCCAGCTGGCACTATCGCCCGGCTCCACCCCCAGCCAAGGCCTCAAGCCTCTGGACAAGGCTCAGGCTCTGGGCAGGGACCCCCAGCTCGCTCCGATCACCTGCAGGGGACCCCAGCTGGCTCAGATCGCCTGGCTCCACCCCCAGCCAAGGCCGCAAACCTCTGTTTGAGGCTCAGGCCCTGGGCAGGGACCCCCAGCTGGCTCCGATCTTCCGCTCTGATCTTCCGCTCCTGTCTTCAGCTCCAATTGCCCAGCTCCGACCATGGCCAAGGCCAGCAAGGGCAGGCTCCTGCTCTCTGTGTCTGCAGCCATCTTGGTTGGGTGTATTTGCATATTCGCTCCTGATTGGCTGGTGGGCATGGCTGATGGGCATGGCTTGTGAGTATGGCAGAGGTGCGGTCAATTTGCATATTGCTCTTTTATTAGATAGGGGTTTTCTGCATCTACTGATATGATCATATGATTTTTATTCTTTACTACATTTTTGTAGTGTACCATGTTCATTGATTTGAGTATATTGTACTAACATTGCATCCCAGGGATAAATCTCACTTCATTACGGTGTGTGATATTTTTGATGCATTGCTGGATCTGATTTGCTAATATTGTGTTGGGGATTTTAGCCTCTATGTTAATCAGGGATATTGGCCTGTAATTTTCTTTCTTTGTAATGCCTTCATCTGTTTTGGAAATAAGATAATGCTGGCCTCATAATTAAAGCTTGGATGCCTTCCATCCTCTTGAATTTTTTGGAATAGTTTGAGAAGGATTGATGTTAGTTCTTTTTTAAAATATATATATTTTATTGATTTCAGAGAGGAAGGGAGAGGGAGAGAGAGATAGAAACATCAATGATGAGAGAGGATCATTAATTGGCTGTCACCTGCACACCCCCTACTCAGGATCGAGCCTGCAACCTGGGCATGTGCCTTTGACCAGAATCAAACCTGGGACCCTTCAGTCTGCAGGCCAACACTCTATCCACTGAGCCAGACCGGCCAGGGCTGATGTTAGTTCTTTGAATGTTTGGTAAAATTCACCTGTGAAGCTATATGGTCCAGGACTTTTGTTTGAAAGGAATTTTATTGTTGTGTGTGTGTGTGTGTGTGTGTGTGTGTGTGTGTGTGTGTGTGTGTGTTTTAATTACAGCTTCAATTTCATTAGTTGTATTCCATCTATTCAGGTTTTCTGATTCTTTCTAATTCAGCTTTGGAGGTTTGAATACTTCTAGGATTTTATCCATTTTATCCATGTTGTCCTATTTGTTGGCATATAGTTTTTAATAGTATTTTCTTACAATCCTTTTTATTTCTGTAATGTCAGTTGTTACTTCTCCCCTTTCACTTCTGATTCTGTTTATTTTGAACCTTCCTCTTTTTCTTACTTGTTGAGTCTGGTTAAAGGTTTGTTAACCTTGTTGTCTTTTCAAAGAATCAGCTCTTGGTGTCTGTGATTTTTATCTTGTTTTTAGCCTCCTTGTAATTTATTTCCACTCTGATCTTTATTTTTTCCTTCTTTCTACTTACTATCATCTTTGTTTGTTGTTCTTTTTCTGGTTCTTTTAGGTGAAGCTTAGATTGTTTACTTGAGATTTTTGTTGCTTATTGAGATAGGCCTGCAATGCTATGAACTTCCCCCTCAGGACTGCTTTCGTTGTATCCCATAGATTTTGAATAGTTGTGTGGTCATTTTTATTTATTTTCAGGGATTTTTTTTTATTTCTTCCTTGATATCATTGTTAATCCATTTGTTATTTAATAAAATGCTATTTAGCCCCCATGTGTTTGAATGTTTTTCAGTTTTTTATTGTAGTTGATTTCTAGTTTCATACCTTTGTGATCTGAGAAGATGTTTAATATAATTTAAATCTTCTTGAATTTGTTAAGACTTATTTTGTGTCCTAAAATGTGGTCTATGTTTTAGAATGTTCCATGTGAACTAGAGAAGAATGTATATTCTGTTGTTTTCTGATGAAATGTTCTGTAAATGTCAATTAAATCCATCTGGTCATGTGTGTTGTTTTAAAGTAGCTGTTGCCTTGTTGATTTTTTTTTTGCCTGGAATATCTCTCCATTTATGACAGTGGGGTGTAAAATTCCCTACTGTGACTGTATTGCTGTCTACCTCTCCTTGAGTGCTTATCAAGATTTTCTTTATATATTAGGTGCTCTTTGGTTGGGTGCACATAAATTTACAAGGATTATATCATCTTGTTATATCTATCACTGTAATGTTATTTTGTGACATTATTTGTCTCTTTTATGGCCTTTGTTTTGAAGTTTATTTTGTCAGATAATAAGTATTGCTATCCAGGTGGGTTTTTTTGTTTGTTTGTTTTTTCATTTCCATTTGCATGGGATATTTTTTCCTTCACTTTCAGTCTGTGTGTATTTTTGTTCTGAGGTGGATCTCTTACACAGGATAAACCAAAAATGTATACACATTTGAATGATTATAAAGTCAGTATTTATTAATATGTAGTTCATTTTCACAATTTAAAATAATTTAAAGAAATTAATAATTTTCTTTTTGCCAATGCCTGTTTTCAAACTGATGACTGTTCTGCTCCAGTCACTGCTAGTAAAGGGAAGCAATGGAATTGCAAACAACAAGAATCATTTGTGAGCCCTCCATTCATCAACTGCTGCTGGTTTTGTAGCATAAAATTTATCTTTTATGTATTCCCATAAATAAGTTTAGTTGATAAATTTTCTTTGTTGAAACCTTAGTCTGTCTTCACCCATTATTCTAGATCAATTAAACCTGAAATGGGGTACAAATTAAGTGAGATATCAGTTGTTTTGGGGAACACACTATATATATGGGTCGTGTTTTCTTATCCATTTTGCTACCCTCAGTCTTTTTATTGTAATATTTAATCTGTTTACTTTTAATGTTATTGTTGATAGGTACTTATTTATTGCCATTTTATTATTTATACCTATGTTCATCTCTCTATGTATTTCTTCTTCTTTTAAAGCAGACCCTTTAACATCTCTTGCAATACTGGTTTGGTGGTAATGAACTCCGTTAGCCTTTTTTCATCTGGGAAGCTCTTTCTTTTGCCTTCAATTTTAAGTGATAACCTTGCTGGATCGAGTAGTCTTAGTTTTGATCCTTGCTTTTCATGACTATGAATATTTCATGCCATTTCCTTCTGTCCAGAAGTGTTTCTGTTGAGAAATCAGCTGACAGCTTTATGGGAACTCGCTTGTAGTTAACTGTTTCTCTCTTGCTACTCTTAAGATTCTCTCTTTGTCTTTAACTTTTGCCATTTCAATTATGATGTGTCTTGGTGTTAGTCTCTTTGGGTTCATCTTGATTGGGATTCTCTGTGCTTCCTGAGCTTATGCCACTTTTTTTCTTCACTGGGTTAAGGAAGTTTTAAGTTATTATTTCTTCAAACAGTTTCTCTATCCCTTTCTCACTCTCTTGTTTTTATGGTACCCTTATGATGTGAATTTTATTATACTTGATATCCTAGAGACCTTTTAAATTTTCCTCATTTTTAAAAATTCTCTTTTCTTTTTGATGTGCTGCTTGGGTGCTTACTGTTATCTTGTCCTCTAAATCATTGATTCAGTCATCTTCTTTATCTAACCTGCTGTTGTTTCCTTCTAGTATATTCTGTATTCTGCATTTTTGACTGGTTCTTTTTTATGGTATAAGTGTAATTCTTAATGCTTACTATCTTTTCATTTAAGTTCACACTGAGATCACCCATTTTTTCCCTAAGGTCCTTGAGCACCCTTGTAACCATTGTGGGCTGTTCCCCACCCTTGATGTAGCCACACCACCCACACCTTCTTGTCTGGTTCCTGGACAAAAGTTTCCCTGGGAGACAGGCTCCAAAAGTCCCAGATCTGCTTCACACTGTGTTGCCCCTATGCCACTGAAGTCAGTAGGTGGGGATAAGGGCAATGGCTGTGTGATCCAGGTCAGGAAGACCAGCCTTTTTATCAAATATATACAGTTTAGTCACTGTTTGAGTCTCTGACAAAAGCCTCCCCATGAAAAGAGGGCCCAAACTCATTGCTGAGTGCATCTAGCAGACCACTCCACAGGATGCAATTATGGCAGAGTGGCCTCACCAGTAGTCAAAGACCAGGTAGTGCACTCCACAGGCTGGTGTTGTAACAATAGGATTGTTCATCACTGGGAAGGTTGTATCTTGGTCTCCCAGGCAGACTGAATCTCCACTATTTTTTACCACCAAATCCGATGCAGGCTCCTCTTCCCATTTCTGTTGCTCTGGGTTGGGGATATTGTGTGGAGTTGAGGCCCCATGTTCCTGGGGGAAGTTGATTTTGCAGCCATGATATCCCTCTGGCTTCTCAGCCTCTACTGCCACACTTGTATGCATGGGCTAGCCCTTTCAGTGTTGCTACTCTTCTTCCAAGTCTCTATGTGGCTTCTTTTCAAAATCCTTGGTTATAACATTTCAGGTCAGCTAGCCTTCAGTTGGGTATACAGGTTGCTTGCTGTATAATTTATCTGTAAATCCAGTTTTGGTCTGGGAGCATATAAGTGTAACTTCCAACTACTCTGCAACCATCCTGGAATCCCTTCAGCCATAATTTATTCATATAAGTTTTCTGTGTTTTTATCTCTCTGTTTTCCTTATGGGATCTCTATTACATGAATATTAATATGCTTTATGTTGTGCCATAGGTCCTGTAAATTATTTTAACTTTTTCACTCTTTTTTTTTTTTTTGCTGTTCTGATTTGTTGAGTTCCACAGCTCTGTCTTAGAGTTTACTTATTCTTTCTTCTGTTTCATCTAGTCTGATGTTAAACACTTATAGTATACTTTTCAGTCCAGTTATTGTATTTTTTTTTTTAATCCTCACCTGAGGACATGTTCACTGATTTTTAGAGAGAGAGAGAGAAATGGAGAGAGAAAGAAAGAGAGAGAGATGAGAGAAACATAAATCAGTTGCACCCTGACCAGGAATAAACCCACAACCTGAGTATGTGCGCTGATCAGGAATTGAACCTATGACCTTTCAATGTATGGACTGATGCTCCAATCAAGTGAGCCACACTGGCTAAGTCTCAATTATTGTCTTCTTAACCTCTATATCTTATATTTGGTACTATCTTATATTTTCTATCTTTTTCTATATTCTCACTGTGATTATCCATTCTCGTCCCAAGTTTGGTGAGCCTTTTTATGATGACTACTTTGAACTCTACCAGTTAAATTACCTATATCTGTTTCATTAAGGATTTTTTTTCTTAGGATTTATCTTTTACTTTTTTTAAATTTAATAAATCTTTATTGTTTAGATTATTACAATTGTTCCTCTTTTTCTCCCCCATAGCTCCCCCCAACCCGGTTCCCACCCTACCCTCTGCCCTTACCTTCCCCGTCCACTGTCCTCCTTAATCCATAGGTGTACGATTTTCTCCAGTCTCTTCCCACACCCCCACACCCCCAAACCCCACACCCCTTTCCCCCTGAGAATTTTCAGTCCACTCCCTTTCTATGCCCCTGATTCTATTATATTCACCAGTTTATTCTGTTCATCAGATTTTTAATTCACTTGATTTTTACATTCACTTGTTGATAGATATGTATTTGTTGTTCATAGTTTTTATCTTTACCTTTTTCTTTTTCTTCCTCTTCTTAAAGAATACTTTCCAGCATTTCATATAATACTGGTTTGGTGTTGATGAACTCCTTTAGCTTTTTCTTATCTGTGAAGCTCTTTATCTGACCTTCAATTCTGAATGATAGCTTTGCTGGGTACAGTAATCTTGGTTTTAGGTTCTTGCTGTTCATCACTTTGAATATTTCTTGCCACTCCCTTCTGGCCTGCATAGTTTCTGTTGAGAAATCAGCTGACAATCGTATGGGTGCTCCCTTATAGGTAACTAACTTTTTCTCTTGCTGCTTTTAATATTCTCTCTTTGCCTTTTGCTCTTGGCATTTTAATTATGATGTGTCTTGGAGTGGTCCTCTTTGGATTTCTTTTGTTTGCGGTTCTGTGCACTTCCTGGACTTGTAAGTCTATTTCTTTCACCAGGTGGGGGAAGTTTTCAGTATCTTGCTCTTTCTCTTCTTCTGGCACCCCCATTATTCTGATGTTGGTACGCTTGGAGTTGTCCCAGAGGCTTCTTACACTATCTTCAATTGTTTGAATTCTCTTTGCTTTTTGCTTTTCCAGTTGAGTATTTTTTGCTTCTTTGTATTTCACATCTTTGACTTGATTCTTGTGTTCCTCTAGTCTGCTGTTGGGTCTCTATATAATATTTTTTATTTCAGTCAGTGTATGTTTAATTTCTAGTTGGTCCTTTTTCATATCCTCGAGGGTCTCGCTAAATTTATTGGCCTTTTCTAGGAGATTCTTGAAAAACCTTATAACCGTGGTTTTGAAGTCTATATCCAGTTTTTTGTTTTCCTCCATTTCTTTAGTTTGTGATCTGTTTGTCTCTGCATTTTCGCTGTTTCCCTGATTTGGTAGGGTAGCTTTGTGTGCTAAGTGTCCTGTATGGCCAAGTGACTCAGCCTCCCCAGCTACCTGAGGTGAACACTCTTGGTTCACCCCTTTGTGGACTGTGTGCACAGCCTTGTTGTAGTTAAGTCTTGATTGTTGTTGGTATCACTGGGAGGATTTGACTTCCAGGCCAATTGGCTGTGAGGATCAGCTCTGTCTATGCCCGGAGAACTTCTGTAGACAGCCTTATGAGACAAGACTTTCAATATTGCAAAAGCCTCTGTGCTCAGCTTGGATGGGGCAGAGTCTCAGGGCTGAGCAGACAGTCGTGGTTTCCCGTCAGCCCTGCCCTATGAGGCCCCTGGGTCTCAGTATCCCTCGGTAATCGCTGCAAGCTCCTCTAAGAGTAAGCCACCCTTGAGTTTCACCCACTGCCATACAGTCCAGTTTCTCCCCCAATGAATCTCGATTCCCAGATTCTTTTACTTTTGTTTGGAACATAGTTTTTATTTCTTTATTTGACTCTTTTTGTTGTTTTCTATATATTAGATGAAATAGATACCTCTCCCAGTTTTGAAGAAGTGGATTTATTAGGAGATGAACCATATCTTTTAATCTAGCCCTAGCTCTTGGTTGTCTCTCAAACATTTGCGATTATCTAAGCAACCTAATATATTTTTAATAGCTGCCAGTAGTTGACAATGTAGCAAGACCTATCAGTGTCTCAAAGGGAGATATCTCAGTCAGCACCTAGATTCATGCTAATTGAATGCCAGACCCTCCAGATTACAGCTTTTAAAATATGCAAATATATACAGTTCTGTGGGATTGCAATCTTATGCTCTTCTTGCCACCAGAACCAGATGATGAGGAGGTGTCCTCTGGAGACAGGTGCCAAAACAGGAGCTCCAGATATGTATATAAGCCCTTCCTGAAAAATACCAATAAGCTGTAGAGAAGCAGAGGGATAATGCAAACATGGTTTCCAGAAAGCTATGTTACCTGAAAGTACATTTGTGAGCCTCTAAAAATGTGCCAAACCAGAAGCCTGCCCCTCAGTGCAAAGCTCCAGGACAAACAAGTAGGCCTCTTTCACAGAAAGACTAAGGTTGTGTTTCAGTTTGCTATCTGTGCAGTGCCCTGGGGGCTATAGTCTGCCAATAAATGCCTCTCTAGTTATTTTTACAAGGGACCCAGGAACCATAGCTTCATTGGCCTCCAGAGCCATGTGAATAATGGGCATCTCTTGGGTAACAGCTGCAAAAATCAAGGCGCCAGACATAAAAAGCAGATGCATGTAAAAGCTTCCATATGGGAGATACTGGCTCTCTGTGGCATGGCAAAGGGACAGTGCATAAATACTTCCCACCAGTGTTTTTCCCCAGAGTGTATTCCAGCAAGCTCTTGCTCCTCCAGCTGACACCTTCAGATTAGGAAATTAATCTATTTCACATGAAATCTGGGATATTTTCAAATGACTGCTTCTGTGATGGTAAAGTTAGTCATCACAGGAACCCTTTAAGAGCCACTTGTTAGTTTGCTACAGTTTTTTGGGTCTCATGGACATGAGCCCTGTTTGCTTTCAAAGCCAGAATTTTTGGTGGTTTGTCTCTCTGGTGTTTAACAAATATATAAATTTATAAAAAGCTATTGAATAGCACTATGACATTGGTGAATTATATGATGTGGAATTTACAGCTTAATGATCTGTTAAAAGTAAAAAATATACATCCTTGTCCTCAGGAAATTAAAATCTGGGAAGGGAGAGAGGAAGAGGTGAAACAAAATAAATTACAATAGACTCTTAAACAACATGTGTTTGAACTGTGTGTATCAAACATGGATTTTATCCAATAAATACTGTAAATGTATTTCTCCTTATGAAATGATTTTCCTAATAACATTTTCTTTTCTCTAGCTTACTTTACTGTAAGAATACAGTGTATAATATAAATATAACATACAAAATCTGTGTTAATCAACTATTATACTATCAATTAGTATTATGGTCAACACTAGGGTATTAAGTAATTAAGTTTTATGAGACTCCAAAGTTATATGTGGCCCTAACCGGTTTGGCTCAGTGGATAGAGTGTCAGCCTGGGGACTGAAGGGTCCCAGGTTCGATTCCGGTCAAGGGCGTGTACCTTGATTGCGGGCACATCTCCAGTAGGAGGTGTGCAGGAGGCAGCTGATCAATGTTTCTCTCTCATCGATGTTTCTAACTCTCTATCCCTCACCCTTCCTCTCTGTAAAAAATCAATAAAATATATATTTTTTAAAAAGTTATATGTGGATTTTTTACTATGTGGGGAATGTATACCTCTAAGCATCGTTCAAGGGTCAAACATAGTATGATGTTGTTTTCAGATATTAATATATGTCATGTTTTTCATTACTCTAATCACTGAATGGTGTGTGCCATAAGTCTTCAGTAGCCCAAAGAAGTTATGTTTTGCATTTTAAATCCATGCAATTGCTCTTAGACAACTTTAAAAGAACCAGAGATTTTTATATAGAGAGATAGATATAGATCTCGATCTAGATCTTGATCTAGATCTAGATATATAGCTAGATAGCTAGATAGATATAGATAGATAGATATATACTATGTCAGCAATAAAGACACTTACCTGAGAAATCCCAAAAAAGTGAATAATCACAACTCCCATGACTACATAACATGCCCATAAACCTCACTTAGTTTCTCCTCTTTCATCTCCTTAGAACAGGAATGGGCTGGCTCAGTGTCTGAAGATACTAGCCTTCTCAGTCATATCTTCCATTCAAAGGCACCAGATGTATGCAAGGCAGAGACAAGTAGTAGACAGAGTACTTGGGTCAGGACACTGAAAGTATAGACCCAGCCTTCCCACTAAGTTGCTGTGATTTTTTGACAACATCATTCTCCCAAATAGCATCAGCTCCTTCTAAAAAATTACAAGTTAGCCAGGAGACTCTCCAAGGATCCTTTCACATCTGACATTCTCATGTTTCAAGTAGCTGGTCTACCAAAAATATTGAATTGTAGGATTTTCTAGGTGGGAAGAATTACTTCATTTGAATTCCTAGCCATGGAGTACCAACCAGTCACTGGTTCTCTTTGTAAAAGGAAGAGATGTAAACCTCTCTGCCTCTGGCAGATATTAGCTTTAGCTCCAAGGTCCATTGACCCTAGAGTTTTGTATTTGATTATGTGTGCCTGCTATTCCTATAGTCCCAGTTCCTGTGTATTCCCTAACTTCTGACTATTTACTGCAAAGTGGGTTTCCCGCTTATGAACCGTACCTTGCTTTGAACCCTAGCTCTTCTCTGCCTCACTGGCCCCTGGCTGATTATGTTGGCTCTGCTGATCTTGGCTTATGGCCCTGCTTTACTTGACTCAGTGCTTTCTATATCTAAGCTTGAGAAAGGGATTTTTCAAAGCTCCCTATGGGAAAACAACAAAGACCTTGGATATTAACATATTATACAAGTAAGTCCAATTTATATTCCGCAAATGAGATATCAGGAGAGTTAAAGTAAATCAATACTCTATCTTTGAGTATGTATACAAGCATTGATATGGTTGCAAAATAATTCATTTGGATTTAATTTATAGTTCGAAATTAAATGCAAATCATTCTCAGTAATTTTTAGGTGAATGTAAAAACAGGCAATTTCTTTAAATGTGTTAAAAGTAAATGACATTCTGCCCTGGTAAGCATGGCTCTATGGTTAGAGCATTGGTACTTGCACCAAAAGGTTGTGGGTTTGATTCTCAGTCAAGGGCAAATACCTGAGTTGCAGGTTTGGCTCCAGCTGGGGCACTTGTAGGAGGCAACCAATCGATGTGTCTCTCTCAAATCGATTTTTTTCTCCCTCTCTTCCTCTCTTCCTCCCTCCCTCCCTTCCATTCTCCCTAAAAATCAATGGAAAATATATTCTCTGATGAGGAATAAAAAAAAATTAAATGACATTCTTAAAACAAATTCCCTTATAGATCTAGATATCTTGGTTTGTAGAGTAGCCAACGTGTGTAATGATATCAGTTGAAAATTATTTAAATCTGTATGATTTGGCTTATGGCCCTGCTTTAAATCTTATTTAAAGTTATTTCATTTATTTACAAAGTTATTTACTTAGTTTCAAACACTATAGAATTAAGTGTTAAGATGTTAAGTAAGGTCTATTATAGTAGCCAGGCAAGAAAGTAGTACAATTAGAATACTGAGTAACCATTACTTTCTTTAAATGAGATCACCTTTGTCATTTGAGAACATCTAATTGGAAACAAATTTTTTCACTTTCTTTCTGCATGATCAAAAATATTTGCAAATCCTTCACTAATAAAATAACAACTTCTGGTAGTAGGAATGACTTCCTAATTAAATCCTCCTGTACCAATCTGGAGGAGAAATACATCAATAGAACCATGGAAATTCTCACTGTGTATCTGAAGACTGATCCAGGTATTACATAGTGACAGAAGAAAATAATGGTGTGTTTTCTGGGCATAATAGTGTGATTTAAATTTTAACTGTGAGAAACTTTAAAAATTAAAAAAAAATGTGGTGGAGGATGGGTGGGGAGAGAGTAACTGGGGAACTTATATTCATATTTGCATATCCCATGGACACAGACAATAGTGTGGTGAAGGCCTGGGAGGGGAGAGTGTGAGGTGGAGAGGGTCAATGGGGAAAAAAAGGGAACATCTGTAATACTTTCAATAATATTTTTTTAAATGTGGCTGTGGTTTTAACATAGGTGCCATTCAATTTTATAAGTCATAAAGTAAACATCATTCAAACCATCAAACCTCAGAGGGAAGTTGGGAGAGGGTAGGGGTAAGGGGGAGAGATGAACCAAAGGACTTGTATGCATGCATATAAGCCTAACCAATGGATACAGACACCAGGGGGGTGAGGGCATGAGTGGGGGTTTGGAGGGGGGTATTGGGCGGATATGGACACATATGTAATACCTCAATCAATAAAGAAATTTTTTTAAAGTTTCAAATAATCCCATAAGGATCCTTTAATCCACCATAAAATAGAAATATTAATGTTTAATGCTCAGTTGAGGAAATGAAATCCAAAGCTATCCACAGATTATTGATCTGATTCATGTCACACTATTGATATTCTGAAGTTCCCTAAGGGTTCTTTTGGACTATTAATTTTCTTTGACTACAAATGCCCTGGATCTTGCCATTCATTATACTCTATTCTGTTGCCAACTTGATTGGCATGTCTTTACCTTTCTCCTTTGCCTGCTCAAAGTATCACCCTTCCATGTCTAGCTCAAGTGTTATCTATACCACAAAGCGATCCCTGAATCCCTATGTGCAGTGACTTCTCTCCTTTCTCTGGATCCTATTTGGATATGTTCATAAGGAGTTAAAATTTATTTGTGTTCCATTTCATATAATTTTCAGAACAAAATAAACTAAGTGCCTTATATGTTCTAAGTTAATCTTCACAGAAACCTATTGCGTAAAGGTATTATATTCTCACTTTACAAATGAGCAAACAGAAGCAGAGAGAATTTAAACATCCCTTTCAAAGTCACAAATATTATAAGTAGCAGATATCTAAAACCATCTTTTTGACTCTATAGCCAAGGAACCTAATCACTCTTCCTCACTGGCTTTTCACAGATTTCTGTCTCATCTTCCCATTTAAATGTTATAAATAGTCTTCAACAATAGAAGCCATTTCTTATATTTCACTTCATTTCCTTAGAGACTAATATAGTTCAAGGCATAGAGTTGTGCCCAACAGTACTTACTTAACTCTTAAAAGCTTAGCTCAAATTTACCAATTTTTCTCATTTTATATTGTTTTTCTCTTTTAGCATTAAATGTATCTTTCTAAGACATCCCAAATCTATTTTGGAATAAAGCAGGGTAGAAATAATAAATGTCGCCTGATGAAGATTTTCCTTTCCCTAACCATCTTAAAGAGAGAGGAGTGAGGAAAGAAAAGGGAAGAGGAACAGAAATGTTCTATGTTACCTTTAGAAAAGTTCCATCAAGTCAGGGACAACAGAATGAGAGGAAAGAACTTCAATGGTCATATGTCTGTGCAAATCATACAGAGGGCTGTGTTCAGGCAATACCAATTTCAGAAGACCATTTCATCTTTTACTTGAGTATTGGATTTTATCTCGCATTGTTCTATGTATAGAATCTTTCTCTCCCCATATCCATAAATTACAGAAAAGGAAAGGGAGATATTTTAATGCATTCAGAGGAGGATAGTGGAACACTCACATTCCATTCATTTAATAAGTTCAAATAAATATTATATTCTTTAAGACAGGAGAACACATGAATACCAAATATAAATAAATTTGAAGCTAAGTATTATAGTTAGAAATATCATGATATACAATAAGTCACTTCTTCTTCATGCTTTTGCTCAATGGCATGATGATTAAAAGAAACAGACCTATAGTTGCCTACAGAGAAAGTCAGAAGCAAAGTCCTGAGTCTTATGCCAGGAACAGCCTGATATCAAATTCTGAAAGTCAGTGAAGTGTTCTTTGGGAATCTTGGACATCCCCCAATACTTTATCCCCATTCCATGTGATCCCCAGTTCTGTGTCCTCACTTTTCTTCTCTTGCAACATTAGTCACCCACCCTGCTAGATTTAGATATCCCACTTCATCATTCCTCTCCTTTTCCCTGTTGGTAACCTGTACTCTCCTAGCCACTTGGGCTTACTAGCGTAAATACCTCCTCCCCACTGTAACTTTATACTACTAATTTTTTGCACCTTCCATGTTGAAACAATTTGTTAATTTTATAAAATAATCTCTGATCACCTAATATGGAATAAAGCTAAAGAAGGATATTCTCCATATTCTTCCATGTAATGTATATTTTTGTTTGACAATTAATTCACATCTTTAGCAAAGTTTTTCAAAGTGCAGGGCAGTAGAATAATTATGTAATATAACAGAGCTTTTTACAATTTCTCTCTACCCTTCTATTGACTCAAAGTCCTAAAAGCAGCTGCTCAATAATCTTTTCTCTCTCTTTTCTAAACTCTCTCCTAAATCCATAGGGAACTCTCTTGTGTCCTCAACCATCACCACTCTTTCTGTTCCCTGGATCTAGTCCTATCTTTCATGTATTTTTTCCCTTCTATTTTCTTTATAAAGGCTCTATAAAGCTATGATTTTTTGTATGAAAATAAAGAAAGCTTATAAAATTTAATAGTGCATAGTGCAATAAAATAAAAAAGTCAAAATCTATTCTCCCAATACTGTCAGCTACTGCAATATCCCAATTACATTGTTAATTGCTTTTTAAGTATCTTATAAGTATAATTCTGGAAAAAAAGCTTTCCCTATATTTTGAACTTCCATAGTCTTTATGGTCTCTTCTACCAGTATGCAACTTCATTTCAACAAACATAGAACATATATCTACAATGAGCGAAGTATTTTCCTATGTACTGAGGGGATATAAGTAATATGCAGTTAGTCTGTCTTCAAACATTTCATAGTGTTACTAGGAACTCTTTATCAAAGATCATTTCCACAAGTTTCCTTGGCCAGAATGATGCCTTATGTTGTTTCATATTTTCTACAGTGTAAATGTGAAAAGCTATAGGCCAGTAGTGATTTAGTTGGAAAAAATTTCTCAAAGACAATTATTTCTGTCACACCCTCTTCTCTGTTTGACTAGAGCCACACAATTTGTGCCTTCTGTCCTTTCCTTTCCTTTTACTTTGGCCCATATCCTACACCCTCTTTTACTTACTCTCTATAGCCAAGTCCTGATTGAAAACACCCTCTTTACCCTGAAATTCTCAAGTTCAGCGGATTCTCAAAGTTGGTTTCCCTTAACTATCTAACTTAGAAATTAAATAAAATCATCTCTTTTTTTCAATGCATTTGGGCAGGAAACTGGCCAAGGTGAATTATACTTTATGGACATGAACTGGTCCTCTGCCATACCAATATTCTGCCACACATATTCTCATGGAAGAGGCAGTCTATCTTATCTGCAAGGAAGTATGTCAGTCCTGACTGAGGAAAGGTGTCCAATTTTCTAGCTAGAAGTGGGGTAGGAAGACATCCTGTAAACAGAGGAAACAGAAATACATCTTTTGGAGGAAATATACCCAAGCTGGTAATGTCAAGTAGCCTCTGCAACTAGGAGTACAGGTGGTAAAGTAAAAGACCCAGTGCTTTTGTTATCTCTGTATCTTGTTTTTATCATCAAAATCACACAACAAAGACCCTGGTTTTATGCACATGATCTTTTCAAAAGAATTAGACATTGAGTTACCTGAGGGTAAATAACTAGAGTTTCCCCTCCCCCCATCTTCTGTAGTAGCTAGCACAGTGTTAGGCACATAAAAGGTTTAAATTGATTTTATGACAATACGCTCAGTTTAAAGATGGATGTGGTTTCATACAGGAAAGGAAGCTATGCTTGTTTTAATTAAATTCCCTGTTTCATTTACGTCTTTTCTCTTTATAGAGATTGTGCTCTGGAACATAGCTACATTTTCACTATTACCACTTTTTTAGTATCTGATCCAACCACAACTTCTAGGTCTTCCTTTAGTAGTCTATTCACAATTGCACTTTTATTTCCTTATTCCTAATATTTATACTAAACCTTTCCTTTCTTATCTACAAATGCCTGGGGTCAGCTCACCCAAGTTCTGTGAATAATTTCCTTCCTATCTTTACATTGTTACATTGAATGTATTTATAGACAGGAGTTCAGAGCTAGGTCTAACTAGGATATCCTCTTGTATTTAGCAGCTCCTTTCTCTTCATGAGTCTTTCCTTAGAACATTCTTATTTTCTACTTTATATTTCAGATTTTCTTATTTTTATTCCCACTCTTCCTATATATGCTACAAGGTATATATGGATCATTTCAGATGTTTTCTTTTCAAGATTAAAATTACCTGAACATAATCACCCATGGTTATCCATAAAGAGGGGACAGGGAAAACAGAGTTTATTGAAATCCATAAATAGTAGGACCATATTGTGTGTATTAGTTTGAAGTTCTTTTCATTGGCCCTGCTACCAAAGTCAGCTAAAGGAGCCATATTGACTTGGCTGTTAATTCTATTCTTTGCCTGCTTACTAAATAAGGAAACAAAAGCAGTGCAGTAACTTGACAGGTAAAGTGAAGGAATATAAGACATTGAAATGGCATAACTAATTTCTAAATAGTTGTCAGTTGTCTGTATTTTTTTCTCTTTGACCTATACATACACATACATACAAATACAGGGTGTCTCAAAAAAGGTATACACACTTTAACAGCTGATAGCTCAATTTTGAAAATGAAATTTATTTTAATAAACACTGCCCTTATAATTATTTAAACTGTGTGTATACATTTTTGGGACACGCTATATATACCTACACAAACACATATTCACTATAGATACTGTATTTGACTGTGATCTATGTATATTTATATGTTTATCTATGACATGGCATTTTCTCCCTGAATGATTGCCATCTGTCTCTGCCACATTCTCCTTATGGTGTACATGTGTGCACATAGTGTGTATGTGCCTTAAAAATTATCTCAAGTAGAAACTATTTACCAAAGTAATTATCTGCTATGTACATAGTTCTGTTGATACCTTGAAGAGAGGATAAAAATGAAAATAACAGAAATCAACTCAACAGGAAAAGTGTTATTATAAAATCTGCACTTAGTAATATGGTATATATTAAAACTTTAACATTAGAAACAGTGATAATTTGCTAATTTTTCATTTTTTAATTGAACTTATTGGGGTGATATTGGTTCATAAAACCAATATCATAAACCTATCTGGTTTGGCTCACTGGATAGAGCATCAGCCTGTGGACTGAAGGATCCTGGGTTTGATTCTGGTCAAGGGCACATGACCGGGTTGCAGGTTGATCCCCAATAGGAGGTGTGTAGGAGGCAGCTGATCAATGATTCTCATCATTGATGTTTCCATCTCTCTCTCCCTCTCCCTTCCTCTCTGAAATCAATAAAAAATATATTTAAAAAAGAGTACAGTTCAATAAAACATCATCTGCACACTACATCATAGGCCCATTGCCTGAAGCAAAGTCTTGTTTCATCCCCATTCCCCCCACCTTTGCCTACCTCCATCTACTACCACTCCCCTTTCCCTCTATCACGACACTGTTGTCTGTGTCTATGTGATATATGTAGACACTACTAATTTTGAACAAAGATTGCTAAATCAGGAAACAATATAGTATAGATATAATTTTTAAAGCAATGTATCAAAAACTTTAAAAAATGATTTCAAGTTTTTAAAACATTTACATATAAGCAATTTACTATTTGCTAATGACTCTTGTCTATTGTTAAGGCGCCACTGGCAAATGAGGTAAGTTTATGTGTGAAACTATGACAAGTTATATATTACTCAGACATCTTAATTGAGTTGGTGGATAATTGTTTGCCATGTATTTTTTTATTACTCAGATATTTTTATCAACTTAAACAAAGTTGTGTAGAATTTTAAAGTTTAACTGATTATTTTAATCCTGGAATTAAGCTGTATTCTACAATATTAAACAATTTGAAAATCAGCCTATTGATGTTTATGAGACTTTCACATAGCTTGTCTGGAATGTATTACATTCTACTCTATATTAGAGTTGTGTATATTGGTGACCTCCAATAATATACTGTAAGCTTCTTAGCAGGCCCCATAACTAATCCATCTTTGTGTAACCCCTGTGAAGCCTATCACAATGTCTTACACTTAGTATACTTTCAGTTAAATGCTAAATTAATTAGTTAAACTAGATTCCAAAATACCTCTCCTAGGAAACACTTCAACATCTATGTTCTAAGTACTTCATGTAATTGAAATTAATACATCTACATGCCTTTAAAATGCATTTCATAATTCAGATATTTTACTATTTTTGACTTGCCTTATCACCCAATTTAATCTGAGAAGTGAGGTCATGCTGTTTATATTTATAAAGTGAAGTCAGACGTATATTTGATACCTACCGAGATTCTTTTGAAAGACATATGGAGAAGAGTTGATGCAATTAAAGTTAATGACACATTCAAATATCCTATATAATAAAAGGCTAATATGCAAATAGACCAAACAGCGGAATGACTGGTTGCCATGACGTGCACTGACCACCAGGGGGTAGACGCTCAATGCAGGAGTTGCCCCCTGATGATCATTGCACCCCCACCAGGGGGAGTACTGCTCAGCCAGAAGCCGGGTTCACAGCTGGTGAGCACAGCAGTGGTGGCAGGTGCCTCTCCAGCCTCCATGGCAGCACTAAGGATGTCTGATTGACAGCTTAGGCTCACTCCACAGGGAGTAGGCCTAAGCCATAAGTCAGACATCCTCTAAGGGCTCCAACACTGTGAGAGGGCACAGGCTGGGTTGAAGGACGCCATGAGTGCATGAATTTCGTGCACTGGGCCTTTAGTTTGTTTATAATAGATTTGGAATATATGGAGCTCAGAAGGGAACTTTGAGATCATCATGTCTCTGTAGATGAGAAACAGAGGGCACAGCATTTTAAATGACTTGTCCAAGAATACATACTGTTGGCAGATATTGCAATATAACCCATGTGCCCCGTCTCTAAGTTTAATGCTCTTTCCAATATAGCAGCTACTTCTGGCGCTTATACTGACACCATTGCCATATCCTCTGGTTAGGCTGCTTTGATGTTTGCCATGATTATTTTCCCTAAGCATAGATTCATTTGTGACATTTCCTGTTTCAGAAACTGAAATGCTCTCATAATCTACCAACTTAAGTGGTTCTCGATGTGGGCATATGATTTTATCCTAGAAGGGGGCATTTAGCAATATCTGAGAGAATTCTGGTTGTCACAGCTGGGGGAAGGAATATTATCGTCATCTAGTGGGTACAGGCAAGGGTTCTACTACTAGTAAACATCCTTCACTGCGCATGACAGCCACAACAAATATTTATGTGGCCCTCAAATGTCAATAATACTGAGGTTGAGAAATCCTTTTATAAAATTAAAAGGCTTTCATGTACTGATTTCAACTTTCCTTTCCCAATTTATTTTCCACAACCTTCTGAGACTTAGAAAATTTAGACTGCTTCCTATTTCTTATACGTATATGTTCCTACTCTCCAATTGCCTTGAGTTTGCTTAACTTTGAATGATATTCCTCGTCTTCTCACATGCTTCCTACTTGTTAAAGATTAAAGTATATTTGACTTTCTCCATCAAAATCTTCTCTGATCCTTACAACCAGATCATCTTTTACTTTGACTCTCCTTAAGCCTCATAGAAATTTGTATTTAGGTTATTTGAAAAAAATGACATTATTTTTGGAAAGTCTTATTGTTAGACTATGAAGCAGCTGTGATAAAAATTGCACTAAGTCAGGAGTCCAAAGACTTAGAATTATACCATTTATTAAGTGTGTGTGACCCTGAATATTTCATTTAATCTCACTGGGCTTCATATTTGTCATAATTGAAATAGGATAAATAATACCTATTTCTGAAAGATGGTGAAAGGAAGAAGTAAAATTATATAAATGAAAGTTGTTTCTAAGTTTTAAAGCATAGTGCCAATGTGAGGGATTGCTATTTTTATTGCAAGGGGAGTTAGTACTTGAAAGGCACATAAAGCTTCTATTTAACCTTTATAGGGAATAAGAAATGTCATTGACCATGCTGCAAATGTTCTGTCTGACCTTGTGTGAGGATAGGGCATATGTTTAAGTTTACTTTAATTTTGCCCCTGAGGAGTATAGTGTGTTTTTATGCCTTGTGTCTACCCTGTGTGGTGGTAAAAAAAATAAATAAATAAAATACTTCCTTTCTCTGGAATAGAAAGAGAACAGATGAGTGCACCAGCCAATTATTTACAACAAGATTGCCAGGGGCAACAAAGTCTTGAGAAACATTAGATCTGCAGTCAAAAGCATCCAGCTCATAACGAATGTCATAATTTACTTCTAGTTCTTTACAAGGGCATTTTTGGAAGTGTTGTCCTTATTATAGCATAATCCCCAGAATGAAAGTGTCCTTTGGTAGCCAAAGTATGAGAATAAAATATGTAATAACTAATAACAGGAAATTTGACTTAGGGTTTTTATTCTTCGATAATGATTTTTGTGGAGGTCTGGCTACCGATATTTTTCATAACACTAATACCTATGGAAATTAGGGTTGGATAAGAGATCCTGAAGATTGAAATTATAACTATACAGATGTTTCTCACTAGAGGTCACTCTTGTAATCTAAGAACAAAATGCTGCAAATAAGAAAACACAGCAAAACAAAACAAAAAGCAACTACCCATCAATAACAACACCAATACACAGATACAGCATTAATTCAGAAATTAAGGATGCAATTTTTCATTTGGAATCTATGGGGAGCTCTTAAAATGATAAAATGTTTTGGTAATAGGATGAGCAGTCACTGTTGAGTGCAGGAGATGTTAAAAACAGTTGCTCTACCTAACAAGCAGGCAGGTATACAGCCTCTTCTTCCATGACTTGGGGGATCAAACCACAGCTGCACTGGAATGATCAGCTTGACACAGATCTTACTAGACTGAAATGACATGTACCTTTTAAACTAACTGAGTTGTTGGTAAGTGGAATTGCAAGAATCCAATGCAGCGATATAGTGAAGAATAAATATTCTCTGGGCCTGGCTAAAGAATAGTTGTTTTATTATAAAAACTGCTTTCTTAAACAGATGCAAAATATCTAAATAAGTGGATAATAACAATGCTATGAGTTGTTTCAAGGATTAGGCATATATCTATATATAAAAAAGCCTAAGCAACCAGCCGATAGGCCAGCCAGTAGCTATTACATGCACTCACCACTAGGAGGCACAAGCTCAATGCAGGAGCTTCTGAGTTGCGGTGACTTGGCAGCTGCGGTTCTTGGGTGATGCACCAGAAGCCAGACCGATTCCAGGGTGTACCACTCGAGAACCGCCTGCTCGCAATCTGCGATCCCTCAGGGGATGTCAGAGAGCCAGTTTCAGCCTGATCCCTGCAGACCAGGTTAAGGGACCCCACCAGTGCATGAATCTATGCACTGGGCCTCTAGTTTGTACATAATAGACCACTATGTGTTTAATGGTGTAAAAGTTCAAACTTTTCTCTTGCTTCTCCAAAACCTTCATCCCTCCTGCAAACTTAATTGGTTTGCATAGCTCTTGAAATTCCATCTATCATTTCTACCTCAGGTCAATGCATTTTTCTTTCTGTTGTCCTTTGCTAAAACCCAACAACTCCTGGGAGAAGAAGAGGGACAATAAATTAAGTTATTGTCATCATTCAAACCTCAGTTCATTTTTAAATTCAATACTCATTGGGGAACTAGACAGTAAAGCCCAAAGGAAGAGAGTACATGTGGCCCAGGAGGAAATATTGATGTGATTTAGAGGAAGGGGAAGACAGATAAGGGTGGTAATCATGGGGGACAACAGGGGAGCACTTGAGAAGGAAGAGGAACATTAATAAAGGTAATAGGATAATAACGATTTCAAATTTTTTTTAAAAACTTGGAAGCTTCCCATGGCTGCTGAGGCAGCAGAGTGAAAAATGGCTCAGATAGTGGCAGTGGCTGCAACTCGGGTTGTGGTGGAAACGGAGTCTCAGGCAGTGTGAGGAGAGAGAGAACTACATAACCAGACATCCAGAGATGAGAGACCATGGGGAGACAAAGAAACAGCCCACATATGAAAGAAAAGCAGGCATCACTAGAAAAGGAAAAATGAAATGGAAGCAAGCAACCTGTCAGAGGAAGAATTCAGAGAAATAGTCATAAGGTGGCTGAAAAGAATGGAAGACAAATTAGACAATATGAGTAATAACCAAGAGGAAATGAAGAAGAACCAAGAAGAAATGAAAAATGACATCACTGCTGTAAAGAACTCAATAGAGAGCATCAAGAGTAGACGAGAAGAATCAAAGGACCGCATCAGTGAGCTAGAAGACAAGGTGGGAAAAAATACCCAGATAGAGCAGCTTCTAGAAAATAAAAAATTAAAAAGCAGGAGGAGAGCCTAAGGGAGCATTGGGACAACACGAAACAAAACAACATCCACATAATAGGGATACCAGAAGGAGAGGAAACTGAGCAAGGAATAGAAAACCTGTTTGAATAAATAATGACTGAAAACTTCCCTCATATAGGGAAGAAAAAACCCACACAAATCCAAGAAGCTCACAGGGTCCCAAGCAAAATGAACCCCAAAAGACCAACACCAAGGCACATTATAATTAAATTGGCAAACACCAACGACAAAGTAAGAATCTTAAAAGTGGCCAGAGAGAGACAGAAAGTTGCCTACATAGGATCCCCCATCAGACTAGCGACTGATTTCTCAACAGAAACACATCAGGCCAGAAGGGAATGGAATGAAATATACAAAGTCATGCAAAAGAAGGGTCTGAATCCAAGAATACTGCACCCAGCAAAGCTAGCAATCAAAATTGAGGGTGAAATCAGGAGCTTCACAGACAAAAAAGGACTAAGGGAGTTTATTACCACCAAACCAGCAATGCAAGAAATGCTAAAGGGTCTGCTATAAAAAAAAAAAAAAAGAAATAGGAAGTGAAGAAGGAACACAGGGGTAAAGAATAAAAATGGCGGCAAATAACTACCTATCAATAACAACTTTAAATGTAAATGGATTAAATACACCAATCAAAAGACGTAAGGTAACAGATTGGATAAGAAAACATGACCCATATATTTGCCGTCTACAAGAAACCCACCTCAGAAAAAAAGGTGCACATAGACTGAGGGTGAAGAGATGGAAAAAGGTTTTTCAGGAGAATGGAAATGAAAAAAAGTTGGGGTAGCAATACTTATATCTGACAAATTAGATCTCAAAGTGAAGGACATTACAAGAGATAAGGAAGGCCACTTCATAATACTAAAGGGAGAAATCCAACAAGAAGAAATAACTCTGGTAAACATATACGCACCCAATACAGGAGGACCCAAATACATTAAAAAAAACAAACTCCTGGACGGTATCAAGGGAGAGATTGACAGCAATACAATCATATTAGGAGACTTTAATACCCCACTATCACCAATGGAGAAATCCTCTAAACAAAAAATCAGCAAAGAAACATCAATTCTAAATGACTCACTAGACCAGATGGAATTAATTGACATCTTCAGAACATTTCACCCCAAAGCCACAGAATATACATTCTTCTCAAGTGCACATGGGTCATTTTCAAACATAGACAATATGTTGGATCATAGACAAAGTCTCTTCAAATTCAAGAAGATAAAAATCATATAAAGCATCTTCTCAGATCACAGGGGTGTAAAACTGGAAATCAACTACAATAAAAACAATCCAAAAAAATCAAACACATGGAGACTAAACAGGATTCAATTAAACAATGACTGGGTTACCAGAGAGATCAAGGAAAAAATAAAAAATATCATGGCAACAAATGACAATGAAAACACAACAATCCAAAATCTATGGGACACAGCGAAAGCAGTCTTCAGAGGGAAGTTCATAGCTCTACAAGCCTACTGCAAAAAAAACAAGAAACAATGGTAATAAATTACGTAACCCTACAGCTCAGAGTTAGAAAGAGAGCAACAAAAAAGCCCAGTGTAAGCAGAAGGAAGGAAATAATAAAGATAAAAGTGTAGATAAACCACATAGAGACCAAAGAAACAATGGAAAAGATAAAAAAAAAAAACCAAGAGCTGGTTCTTTGAAGGATAAACAAGATTGATGAACCTCTACCCAGGCTCACAAAGAAACAAAGAAAGAGGACCAAAATAAACAAAATCAGAAATCAAAGAGGTGAAATAACAACAGACCTCACAGAAATACAAAGGATTGTTAAAAAATACTATGAACAACTTTATTCCAACAAACTGGACAACCTGGAGGAAATGGACATATTCCTAGAAAAACATAACCTTCCAAAACTCAATCAGGAAGAGTCTAAACATCTCAATAGGCCAATAACTATGGAGGAAATTGAAGCAGTCATCAAAAAGCTTCCGGCAATCAAAAGCCTGGGGCCTGATGGCTTCACAGGAGAGTTTTACCAAACATTCAAGGAAGAACTAAAACTTATTCTCCTCAGACTATTCCAAAAAATTCAAGAGGAAGGAACACTTCCAAGCTCCTTCTATGAAGCTAATATCACCCTAATACCAAAACCATGTAAAGACAACACAATGAAAGAGAATTACAGGCCAATATCCCTCATGAACATAGATGCCAAAATCCACAGCTAAATTCTAGCACATCATATTCAGCAGCACATCAAAAATATTATACACCATGACCAAGTAGGATTTATCCCAGGAATGCAAGGATGGTATAATATCTGCAAATCAATAAACGTGATACCTCATATAAACAAATTGAGAGATAAAAATCACATAGTCTTATCAATTGATGCAGAAAAAGCATTTGACAAAATGCAACACCCTTTCCTGATAAAAACTCTCAACAAGGTAGGAATAGAAGGCTCATACTTCAACATAATAAAAGCTATATATGATAAACCCACAGCTAACATCATACTCAATGGGCAAAAACTAAAACCATTTCCCCTAAGTACAGAAACAAGACAGGGATGCCCACTCTCACCACTCCTGTGCGACATAGTATGGAAGTACTAGCCATTGCAATTAGACAAGAAGAAGAAGTAAAAGGCATCCAAATTGGAAAAGAAGAAGTAAAGCTGTCCTTATTTGCAGATGACATGATCTTATACATAAAAAACCCAAAAGATTCCATGAAAAAACTAGGAGATGTAATAAATGAATTCGGCAATGTAACAGGATACAAAATTAATGCCAAGAAATCTATGGCATTTCTATACAGCAATAGTGAACTTACAGAAAGAGAGACTAAAAAAGCAATCCTAGTTACCATCACACCAAAAAAATTAAGATATCTAGGAATAAACTTAACTAAGGAGGTAAAAGACCTATATGTAGAAAACTACAGGTCAATGAAAAAAGAGATAGAGGAAGACATAAACAGATGGAAGAACATACCGTGTTCATGGATTGGTAGAATCAACAACATTAAAATGTCCATACTACCCAAAGCAATCTATAGATTCAATGCACTCCCCATTAAAATACCAAGGGCATATCTCACTGACCTAGAGAAAACTCTCCAAAAATTCATCTGGAATAAAAAAAGACCCCAAATAGCCAAAGCAATCCTAAGAAAGAAGAATAAAGTAGATTGGATCTCAATACCAGATTTCAAGCTGTATTACATAGCCACTGTTCTCAAAACAGCCTGGTACTGGCACAAGAACAGACATATAGACAAATGGAATAGAATAGAAAACCCAGAAATCGACCCAAACCACTATGCTCAATTAATATTTGACAACAAGGAGGAAAGAGCATACAATGGAGTTAAGACAGTCTCTTCAATAAATGGTGTTGGGAAAATTGGACAGATACAAGCAAAAAAATGAAACTAGACCACCAACTTACACCATACACAAAAATAAACTCAAAATGGATACAGGACTTAAACATAAGACGGGAAACCATAAAAATCCTAGAGGAATCCACAGGCAGCAAAATATCAGACATATGCTGAAAGAACTTCACTGATACTGCTCCTAGGGAAATGGAAGCTAAAGAGAAAATAAACAAATGGGACTACATCAAAATAAAAAGCTTTTGCACAGCAAAAGAAACCATCAACAAAACAACAAGAAAGCCCACTGTATGGGAGATCATATTTGCCAATGTTATCAATGATAAAATTTTAATCTCCAACATCTATAGGCAACTTATACAACTTAATAAAAGGAAGACAAATGATCCAATAAAAGAAATTGGCAACGGAACTCAATAGAGTCTTTTCAAAAGAAGATAGAAGAAAGGCCAAGAGACACATGAAAACATGCTCAAAGTCACTAATGATCCGAGAGATGCAAATCAAAACGAAAATGCGGTACTATCTCATACCTGTCAGAATGGCTATCATTAACAAATCAACAAACGACAAGTGCTGGCGAGGATGCAGAGAAAAATGAACCCTCGTGCACTGCTGGTGGGAATGCAGACGGGTGCAGCCACTGTGGAGAACAGTTTGGAGTTTCCTCAAAAAACTGAAAATGGAACTCCCATTTGACCCAGTAATCCCACTCTTAGAAATATATCCTAAGAAACTAGAAAGAACAATCAGAAAGGATATGTGCACCCCTATGTTCATAGCAGCACAATTTACAACAGCTAAGATTTGGAAATGGCCTAGGTGCCCATCAGCAGATGACTGGATCAGAAAACTATGGTACATCTACACAATGGAATATTATGCTGCCATAAAAAAGAAGGAATTCTTACCATTTGCAGCAACCTGGATGGAATTGGAGAACATTATGCTGAGTGACATAAGCCAGTCAATGAAAGAAAAATACCACATGATCTCAACCATTTATGGGTAATAAAGAACATTATAAACTTGAACAAAAAGATAGATACAGAGGCAGTAAAGCATCAAACAGTCTGTCAAATTACAGCAGGAAGGTTAGGGAGAGGTGGGGAAGATGAGAGAGCAACCAAAGGACTTGTATGCATGCATATAAGCATAACCAATGGACGCAAAACTCTAGGGGGTGAGGGCATATATGGGAGTGGGGTGGAGGGGGCAATGGTAAGATATGTACACATATAATACCTTAATAAAAAAAAATTGAAAAAAAAGTGATGAACAGCAAGGACCTACAATCAAGATTACTTTACCCAGCAAAGCTATCATGTAGAATTGAAGGTCAGATAAAGAGCTTTATGGACAAGAAAAAGCTAAAGGAGTTCATCACCACTAAACCAGTATTATATGAAATGTTGAAGGGTATTGTTTAAGAAGAGGAAGAAAAAGATAAAAAATATGAACAACAAAATGGCAACAAATACATACCTATGAACAATTGAATCTAAAAATCAAAATAAATGAATATGAAATCTAATGATCAGAATAAGCTGGTGAGTAAAATAGAACCAGAGGCAAGGAAATGAAACAGAGTGATGATTTTCATAAGGAAGGGGATTGAGAGGTCAGGAAGAGATAAAACCAAGATCTCACTGGTATATGCATATATGCATTACCTATGCACACAGACAATAGGGTGTTGAAGCTCTGAGTTGGGGTTGGAGCTGGGTGGAGGCGGGTAGTTGGGGGGAGAAGAGGGATATTTCTAATAATTCCAATAATAAATATTTTAAAATTTAAGTAAAATTCAGCCTTCTCTTTTTCTCAGTGAAGTATACTTTTGATTTCCTCTGGAGGCTGCTTTTCCTGTTTGCAAATTGGTCAGTTCAAGTTTCTTCTCTTTCTGCACCTCAGATTTGGGACTTGTGTTGACACAGCTGAGAAAGAAAGGTCACTTCCTGACAGGACAGTAACCTAGAATATTTTGAAGATCTCAGGAAGGAAGGAATTTGCCCAAATATGTAGATTGTACAGGTGAAATCTAGCTTGCTTCTCAGCATCAGAATTGCAAATAAGAGGATTTTACAAATCCAGTCTCAGATTCCTCATGCAAGTTTCCTTCAAAGCAAACTGAAGAGAGCCATATGGCAAATTAATACACTTGCTACACTATGTAAATAATCAGGTCAAACTAATGATAAAAATCATCTTTGAGATCAAGAGAATCTTTCTTTGAGATTGTTTTAGATCAAAGAGAGGAATTATAGTTTAAAAATTGTGTTGAAATGGAAAACTATGCATCGTCTATAGCATACCCTTTAGACCTGTTTGATAAAGATTTCATTGACTCCCCCACCTCATCTGTAAAGACCAGTTTTGTCTCCATTTGTAATTTTTCAACATTCATTTACTCCATAAAAATGTTTGCTCTTCTGACTTTTTTTGAACCAGTAATAATATCAGCTTGGTTCCTTCATATTATAAAAGTAAAATTAAAGTTTAACCTACATTTAATTTTATATCTGTATGAAAATTATTATCTTACCTTACTTTTAAATATTATGTTTTAACAGTGAGTTCAATTCTTGGTTACCTTTCTGAGTTTAGATTATAGAGTCGACTGTGTACTCTATCAAGAATTTTATGACTGCCGAAACCGGTTTGGCTCAGTGGATAGAGCGTCGGCCTGCGGACTCATAGGTCCCAGGTTCGATTCCGGTCAAGGGCATGTACCTTGGTTGCGGGCACATCCCCAGTAGGGGGTGTGCAGGAGGCAGCTGATCAATGTTTCTCTCTCATCGATGTTTCTAACTCTCTATCACTCTCTCTTCCTCTCTGTAAAAAAATCAATAAAATATATTTTTAAAAAAAGATATAAAAAAAAAGAATTTTATGACTTAACAAAAGTGATTTAAAAGTGATTTATAAAAGGAAGCACTTGGCCTGCCAAGGCATAAACTTGGGTGACAACTTAAATAAAGCCCAAGTATGGTTTTACTTCCAAAGTATGTTTTTCATCCATTTTTTACTATGATTCAATATAGCAAACAAGTCTAAGAGATCAGAAGTTGTGGAGAGTACTTAAGGAATGACTTTTTCTATCACATGCTAGTAGACAGACTTTTCTGGAAGCCACCTTTTGACATATTTGTAAGATGTAATTTTTCCCCTAAGCAAATCCTATTTTGCCTTCTTTATGTATGCCCCATTTCCTCTTTTCCTGTTTGTGTATGCATATTTTAAAACTAATGTTTCTGCTTAATCTAGAAAAAAAAACGTATCTCTGTTTTTATTTTATTACTCATATGCAATCTAAATTAATTTTCATTACCTTCTAGTTTGTTAAAGGAAGACTTAAGTGGGTTGTTGCTTTTTGATAAGAATTAATTATCTTCTTAGGACTATCCTTATGGTGTGTGTGTGTGTGTGTGTTGTGTGTGTGTGTGTTAAGCATTGGAGACTCTTGGACTAACTCTTGTCACTGAGGCTGTTACCCTGTTGACTTCCAGTATGAGCCATTCCAAAGACAGGATAAAACAAGGAAATAAATGCTGGTTGATTCAATAACCTGAACAGCAGCTATCAACTCTAGGTCTTCCTATAAAATGTGGAGTTACTATTTCTTACTCTTATTGAATCTGTCGTTCCTATATTAGCCATGGATAACAATAGTGCTGAATTTTACAGATTAAAATGTTTATGTGATATTTGTATTTACCTTCTTTCATTTTATTGTCTACCTCCATTCCCTATATGTTTATTGACATTTCTTGGTTTGGGTCATGAATTAGAAGGTAATAGATCCATAATTTTGATATCAAATCAGGAATCAAACCTTCCAGAGATGACTCCCAATTTGCACTTCACTAGTAAAGGGCAGGGAGTTTTCCACCCAATATTTTTTTTCCTGGAATAGCTTAATTTCATTCTCCTAATAGGCTGTGATCTGTAGTAGGGTTTTACTATACCATATTCTCCATGAGAAAATTATGTTTTAACTTCTGTTTAAAATTCTCACAGAGTATGTGTAATACGATAGTACTGGGAGTAATTATATCCCCCAGAAGGCATTTAGCAATCTCTGGAACAATTTTGAGTTGTCCCAACTGATGGGGAATACTACTGGAATTTACCTGAAGAAGTTAGGGGATGCTACTAAACAGCACAGGAGAGCCCCCTCCCTGTTAGAGAATCTTCAGGTCCTAAATGTCAATAGTGCTGAGGAGATCCAAGATGATGGCCGACAGGACAGCAGAGAGAGAGTGAGTGAAGGAGTGAAAGGGGCGTGCGTGGACGTGTGGGGCATGAGTGTGCATGTGAGTGAGGGACAGTTATATTCCACAGTACTGTTGAGGATTGGTGGACCGGCTTCCCTAGCTGGGAAGCCTCTACTACTGCTGAAATCTCTCCCGGGGAGGCTGGCTCTGCTGCAGAGACCACAGCAATATTGAAGGGAGAGTGGCTGTGACTGGGAACCCAGCTTCACCTCCATCCAGGGAGACCTCAGACAACACCTGGGAAGCTACAGCCACACCAGCCAGGAACCAGCTGCCTCAGCTGTGAACCCACCAACACTGAGACTCCACCCCCCATACCCCACCCCAAGACTGTGGGTGCTTAAAAAGTTTGTTCAGGGGGAGAAAAAATGGTGGCCAAATAGGCGGACAGGTCTTCTAATGGAACAGATAGAAGAAACAGCTGAATTGAATAACATCCACCTGGAATTGGAAAATTAAACACAGCCTGTGAGACAATCTGTGGATGGAAAGAATGGAGTTCCCCTGGAGAGAGGTGGGATCAGGGATCTGGGCTGGAGGGAAAAACATTCACAGCTGGGAGTAGTCTTAGAGGGATACTGCGTGGCACCAAATCCTCATCCTTTGGGGACAGTGCAGCGCTCGACCTTGAAACGGGGTCCACAGGGTACTGGCAGTGGGGGCTCTAGATCTAAGCCCACAGTCATGGGAGGCTGCTCCCAGAAAGGCAGTCTGAAGTTCTGCACAGGCCACAAAGTGCCAGGGAGAGAGAAATGTGCAACAGCACGGTTGCTCTGTCTTTATGTTTTCCTTGTTTTTACTCGCTAAACCCAGTGCATAGGATCTTTCAATTAAAAACATTCACCTAGACTGCAGGGGAAGGTGGTTTTGGGGAGCAGAATAGGGAGAGGTGACCAGGAAGCCAGCTCTAGGACAATCCATTCCTCCAACCTTGAACAGACATTTTCCCCTGAAGACCAGGCTTCTCCTAGCAGCCTAGCAGCACAGCCTCACCCAGCCTTGAGCAGCAGGGAAAGGAAGATTCTAAATACCCCCAGGGAGCCCTTGGGGACTGGGCTGAGGGGCCATTTGGTCCCAGAAAGTAATATAGAAACACCGTCACCTAGAGGCCGTGTCAGAAATAGACGCTTGTGTAAAAAAATGACTGAGAGCAGGCAGAAAAACAAATTAGGCATATTGATTCTGCCTGAATGAAACCACGATTGTGGAATCTGACACAGAGGAGAATTGGATTGCTGGGAGCTTCAAAACGGTACTGACTACGAACAAACTTCAATACTTCACTTTATTTTTTTTCTTTTAAGAAACACATTTTTTTCTTTATTTTATTTTTTCTTTATTATTTTTCTTTATTATTATTTTTTAAACTTGCATTATTTATTTATTTTTACTTACTTTTGATTAGTGTCCTACATTCTATTTTTATTTTTATTTTTTATCATTATTTTACTCTATCTCATTTTTTTTCCTTTATGCCAAACCTGTCTTCCTCACTTCTCTTTTTCACCCTGTTTTTCTTCTCCTGTTCCTACTATATTAGATTTTTCTCTCTCCTTTACCTTTATTCCTTGTTAAAAATTGATCTTCTTTATCTGCTTTATTAATGCATTATTGTTATAATAGTCTCGGTTGGCTTATTCATATATCTAATTTCTTCTCCCATGCTCCGTGTCAATGTACCTTCTATTTTCTCTTTCTTCGCTAGCCAACTTTTTTTTCTTTCCTGTTGTTGTTTGTTTGATTGTTTGTTAGTTTGCTTTGTTTTCTTTTAAATTTATTTTATTGTTGTTGGTTTTTATTTTACAGACAGGAAGGGAGTGGGATAGAGAGTTAGAAACATCAATGAGGTAGAAACATTGATCAGCTGCCTCCTGCACACCTTCTATGGGGGATGTGCCCACAACCAAGGTACATGCCCTTGGCTGGAATTGAACCTGGGATCTTTCTTTTCTTTAAATTTCTTTATTGATTATGGTGTTACATGTGTGTCCTTATTCCCCCATTACCCTCACCCCCCTGCTGTCTGTGTCCATTGGTTAGGCTTATATGCATGCATACAAGTCCTTTGGTTGATCTCTTCCCCTTACCCCCTACCTTCCCACCGAGGTTTAATGGTCTGATCGATGTTTCTCTCTCTCTGGATCTATTTTTGTTTATCAATTTATGTTGTTCATCATATTCCAGAAATGAGTGAGATCATGTGATATTTGTCTTTCTCTGCCTGGCTTATTTCCCTTAGCATAATGCTCTCCAGTTCCATCCATGCTGTTCCATCCATGCTGTTGGTAATAACTCCTTTTTTACCACAGCATATTATTCCATTCTGTAGATGTACCAGAGTTTTTTAATCCAATCATCTGTTGATGGGCACTTATGCTGTTTCCAAATCTTAGCTATTGTAAATTGTGCTGCTATGAACATAGGGCTGCATATATCCTTTCTAATTGGTGTTTCTAGTTTCTTGGGATATAGTCCTAGAAGTGGGATCACTGGGTCAAATGGGAGTTCCATTTTTAGTTTTTTGAGGAAACTCCATACTGTTCTCCACAGTGGCTGTACCAGTCTGCATTCCCACCAGCAGTGCACAAGGGTTCCTTTTCTCCGCATCCTCGCCAGCACTTGTCATTTGTTGATTTGTTGATGATAGCCATTCTGACAGGTGTGAGATGGTACCTTATTGTCGTTTTGATTTGCATCTCTCTGATGATTAGTGACTTTGACATCTTTTCATATGCCTCTTGGCCTTCTTTCTGTCTTCTTTTGAAAAGTATCTATTTAGGTCCATTGCCCATTTTTTTGATTGGGTTGTTTATCTTCCCTTTGTTGAGTTGTATGAGATTCCTGTAGATGTTGGAGATTAAGCCCTTATTGGTGGTAACATTGGCAAATATATTCTCCCATGCAGTGGGCTTTCTTGTTTTATTTATGTGTGTGTGTGTGTTTTTTGTTTGTTTGTTTGTTTGTTTTTGCTGTGCAAAAGCTTTTTATTTTGATGTAGTCCCATTTGTTTATTTTCTCTTTAGTTTCCATTACCCTAGGAGCAGTATCAGTGAAGAAATTGCTTTGGCATATGTCTGAGATTTTTCTGCCCATAGTATTTTTATGGTTTCCTGTCTTATGTTTAAGTCCTTTATCCATTTTGAGTTTATTTTTGTGTATAGTGTAAGTTGGTGGTCTAGTTTCATTTTTTTGCATGTATCTGTCCAATTTTCCCAACACTATTTATTGGAGAGACTGTTTGGACTCCATTGTATGTTCATGCCTCCTTTGTCGAGTATTAATTGAGCATAGTGGTTTGGGTCGATTTCTGGGTTTTCTATTCTATTGCATTGATCTATATGTCTGTTCTTGTGCCAGTACCAGGCTGTTTTGAGAACAGTGGCTTTGTAATACAGCTTGATATCTGTTATTGAGATCCCTCCTACTTTGTTCTTCTTTCTCAGGATTGCTGCAGCTATTCAGGGTCTTTTTTTATTCCAGATGAATTTTTGGAAAGTTCGTTCTAGGTTTGCGAAATATGCCGTTGGTATTTTAATGGAGAGTGCATTGAATCTATAGATTGCTTTGGGTAGTATGGACATTTTAATGATGTTGATTCTACCAATCCATGAACATGGTATGTTCTTCCATCTGTTTACGTCTTCCTCTATCTCTTTTTTCAGTGTCCTATAGTTTTCCACGTATAGGTCTTTTAACTCCTTAGTTAAGTTTATTCCTAGGTATCTTAATTTTTTTTGGTATGATGGTAAATGGGATTGCTTTTTTAGTCTCTCTTTTTGTAAGTTCATTATTGGTATATAAAAATGCCATAGATTTCTTGGCGTTAATTTTGTATCCTGCTAACGTGCTGAATTCATTTATTAAGTCCAATAATTTTTGATGGAGTCTTTAGGGTTTTCTATGTACAATATAATGTCATCTGCAAATAAGGATAGTTTTACTTCTTTTCCAATTTGGATGCCTTTTATTTCTTCTTCTTTTCAATCGCAATGGCTAGTACAAATGAACAAAATCAGAAATGAAAGAGGAGAAATAGCAACATACCTCACAGAAATACAAAGGATTGTTTATAAAATACTATTAGCAACTCTATTCCAACAAACTGGACAACCTGGAGGAAATGAACATATTCCTAGAAAAATAAAACCTTCCAAAACTCAATCAGGAAGATTCTAAAAATCTTAACAGGCCAATAACTATGGGAGAAATTGAAGCATTCATCAAAAAGCTTCCAGCAAACAAAAGCCCAGGGCCAGATGGCTTCACAGGGGAGTGTTACCAAACATTCAATGAAGAACTAAAACCTATCCTCCTTAGACTATTCCAAAAACTTCACAAGGAAGTAACATTTCCAAGCTCGTTCAATGAAGCTAGCATCACCCTAATACCAAAACCAGATAAAGACAACACAATGAAAGAATTACAGGCCAATATCCCTCATGAACATAGATGCCAAAATCCTCAACAAAATTCTAGCAAGTCGGATCCAGCAGTACATCAGAAAGATCATACACCATGAACAAGTAGGATTTATCCCGGGGACACAAGGATGGTACAATATCCACAAATCAATAAATGTGATACATCATATAAACAAATTGAGAGATAAAAACCACACAGTCATATCAATTGATGCAGAAAAAGCATTTGACAAAATCCAACACCCTTTCTTGATAAAAACTCTCAGCAAGGTGGGAATAAAAGGATCATACCTCAACATAGTAAAAGCCATATATGCCAAACCCACAGCCAACATCATACTCAATGGGCAAAAACTAAAACCATTTCCCCTGAGAACTGGAACAAGACAGGGATGCCCACTCTCACCACTCCTGTTCAACATAGTACTGGAAGAACCTGGGATCTTTCAGTCCACAGGCCGATGCTCTATCTAATGAGCCAAACCTGTTAGGGCTGTATTTTTTAATTTTTATTTTATGCTTTTGTTTTTCCTCTCCTCACTTGTTCTCTTCTTCTACTACAAGCTTAATTAGTTTGGCTCACCAAACTCAGGCCTATCTGCTCTCTACCCTATTTTCCTTTTCTAAATATAGATTAATATATAGATTAAAGAAGGGAAAAAAATTTTATTTTATATATATGTTCTTTATATATATTTTAATATGTATAAATATTTTTCAATTATTGTTATTTTCATCATTAGTACTTATTATTTTTAATTGAGTATTTTTATTCATATTTATTTATTTATTTATTTTTAATTTTTATTTTTTTTTAATATGTGTCCTTATTCTCCCATTACCCCCCGCCCCCCATTAATGTCCCACCCCCCTGTGGTCTGTGTCCATTGATTAGGCTCATATGCATGCACACAATTCCCTTGGTTGATCTCCCCCCACTTACTCCCACCGACCCCCACCTTCCCTGAGGTTTGACGTTCTGATCAATGTTTCTCAGTCTCTGGATCTGTTCTTGTCCATCACTTTATGCCGTTCATTATATTCCACAAATGAGTGAGATCATGCGATGTTTATCTTTCTCTGCCTGTCTTATTGCACTTAACATAATGCTCTCCATCTCCATTTGCAATGTTGTTGCAAATGGTAGGAACTCCTTTTTTACCACAGTGTAGTATTCCATTGTGTAGATGTACCAGAGTTTTTTTAATCCACTCATCTGCTGATGAGCACTTAGGCTGTTTCCAAATCTTAGCTATGGTGAATTGTGCTGCTATGAACATAGGGGTGCATATATCCTTTCTTATTCGTCTTTCTAGTTTCTTGGGATATATTCCCAGAAGTGGGATCACTGGGTCAAATGGGAGTTCCATTTTTAGTTTTTTGAGGAAACTCCATACTGTTCTCCACAGTGGCTGCACCAGTCTGCATTCCCACCAGCAGTGCAAAAGAGTTCCTTTTTGTCCGCATCCTCCCCAGCACTTGTCATTTGTTGTTTTGTTGATGATAGCCATTCTGACAGGTGTGAGATGGTACCGCATTGTCATTTTGATTTGCATCTCTCTGATGATTAGTGGCTTTGAGCAGGTTTTCATATGTCTCTTGGCCTTCCTTCTGTCTTCTTTCGAAAAGTGTCTATTTAGATCAGTTGTCCATTTGTTTTATTTGGTTTTATATCTTCTTTTTGTTAAGTTGTATGAGTTCTCTGTAAATGTTGGAGATTAAACCTTTATCTTTGATATCATTGGCAAATATGTTCTCCCATACAGTGGGCTTTCTTGTTGTTTTACTGATGGTTTCCTTTGCTGTGCAAACGCTTTTTATTTTGATGTAGTCCCATTTGTTTATTTTCTCTTTAGTTTCCATGGCCCTAGGAGCAGTATCAGTGAAGAAGTTTCTTTGGCATATGTCTGAGATTCTGCTGCCTGTGGGTTCCTCTAGTATTTTTATGGTTTCCTGTCTTATGTTTAAGTCCTTTATCCATTTTGAGTTTATTTTTGTGTACGGTGGAAGTTGGTAATCTAGTTTCATTTTTTTGCATGTATCTGTTCAATTTTCCCAACACCATTTATTGAAGAGACTGTCTTGACTCCATTGTATGTTCATGCCTCCTTTGTCAAATATTAATTGGGCATAGTGGTTTGGGTCTATTTCTGGGTTTTCTATTCTATTCCATTGGTCTAGGTGTCTGTTCTTGTGCCATTACCAGGCTGTTTTGAGAACAGTGGCTTTGTAATACAGCTTGATATCTGTTATTGAGATCCCTCCTACTTTGTTCTTCTTTCTCAGGATCGCTGCAGCTATTCGGGGTCATTTTTTATTCCAGATGAATTTTTGGAAAGTTCATTCTAGGTCTGTGAAATATGTCGTTGGTATTTTAATGGGGATTGCATTGAATTTATAGATTGCTTTCCGTAGTATGGACATTTTGATGATGTTGTTTATTCCAATCCATGAACAAGGTATGTTCTTCCATCTGTTTATGTCTTCCTCTATCTCTTTTTATCAACAAATTTAGAGATAAAAACCACATAGTCATATCAATTGATGCAGAGAAACCATTTGACAAAATCCAACACCCTTTCTTGATAAAAACTCTCAGCAAGGTGGGAATAGAAATATCATAACTCAACATAGTAAAAGCCATATATGCCAAACCCACAGCCAACATCATACTCAATGGGCAAAAACTAAAACCATTTCCCCTGAGAACTGGAACAAGACAGGGATGCCCACTCTCACCACTCCTGTTCAACATAGTACTGGAAGAACCTGGGATCTTTCAGTCCACAGGCCGATGCTCTATCCAATGAGCCAAACCGGTTAGGGCTGGTTTTTTAATTTTTTTTTTATTTTATGCTTTTGTTTTTCCTCTCCTCACTTGTTCTCTTCCTCTACTACAAGCTTAAATAGTTTTGCTCACTGAACTCAGGCCTATCTGCTCTCTACTCTATTTACCTATTCCAAATATAGATTAATATATAGATTAAAGAAGGGAAATATTTTTATCATATATATATATATATATATATATATATATATATATATATATGTACATATATATATGTCATATATATATTATTTTATATATATTTTAATATGTATAAATATTTTTCAGTTATTATTTTTATTATTAGTACTTATTATTTTAATTATTTTATTTATTAAATATTTTCATTGTTTAAAGTATTATTTGTAATAGTCCATGTATCTCCTGTTTTTTTTCCCCATTGACCTTCCCCCAGCCTCCTCTACACCCTGTCGCATGCCCTCATCCCACCCTCCCAGTGTCTTGTGTCCATTTGTTGTGCTTATATCCATGCATACAAGTCCAACTAGGGGCAATCAGGCCTGCAGTGGAGGGCAGTTAGGGGAGACCAGGCCTGCATTGGAGAGCAGTTGTGGGCGACCAGACCAGCAGGGGAGGGCTGTTAGGGGTCACCAGCCTGCAGGGGAGGTCAGTGGATTTGACCAGGCTGGCAAGGGAGGGAAGTTAGGAGTGACCAGGCCAGCAGGGGAGGGCAGTTAGAGGTGACCAGGCCAGCAGGGGAGGGAAATTAGGGGAAATTGGCCAATAGGGGAGCAGTTAGGCATCGATCAAGCTGGCAGGGGAGTGGTTAGGGGGTTATCAGGCTGGCAGGCAGAAGCAGTTAGGGGCTATCAGGCAGGCAAGCAGGTGAGCGGTTGGGAGCCAGCAGTCCTGGATTGTGAGAGGTATGTCCGACTGCCTGTTTAGGCCCGATCCTTCAAGGGGTCCCAAATTGGAGAGGGTGCAGGCTGGGCTGAGGGACACACACACACACGCCTGTGCACACATTTTGTGCACTGGACCACTAGTAATCTTATTAATTGGACTAGAAGCTCGCATGAAATTCGTGCATGGGGGGGTGTGTGTCCC